>NC_081824.1:202310474-202613055 GCF_030867095.1 Alligator mississippiensis
TCTGGGTACAGACCATTTTATTTTTGTGCCAAATTTGTTTTCTGTTATGGGTGTAGTCTGGTTTCTGATCACTTATACTGGTAAAAATGTAATGTCTGTACCTGGCCAAATCACTTTTTTTCAATAGTGTTAACTATGGGCTTAATGGGCTCCTCTAGTGTAGACTGGGGTAAAATCTGGAAAAAAGCTAAACTGATTTAGGAGCTTATCTCACGTTTTCACAGTGAATCTACAGATATGTCTATAGTGCAGTCACAGGCTGGTTTAAACCTTCTATCTTGGAAAGAGCTGGCTGCAAAATACACCCAAGAAGGAGAAATACTGAGCTGTGTACTGCTCAGCATTACTCAAACTAGTTAGTTTAAAGGTAGCTCAGACATGCACCTGTGCTGCTGTGATAGTAGCGATCACAGTGTAAATCCTAAAATCTCATTTCCATTCAGTGAGGTTTACATTGTACATTGTAGTATTCAGTATAATATGGGGACACCTGAGCTACCTTTAAGACTAAGTACAGACAATCAAAAAGCCTGAGGGAGGTTAGTTTAAGCTGTGTAGATTGAACTGATCAGCTAGTGAATAGTGAATCACTTTTGATTCCAGAAATGCAGCTACATGCCTGCAGTGCGCCAGGCCAGAAGCCAGGGGGCACTGGGGCATGCCTCCCTGCTTGGCTGAAGCAGGCAGCTTGGGCCAAAGCTAGTCCACTCACTCTGCAAGGTGGGGATTTGGTGGAAAGTGCAAAGCATTCTGGGATGCTGGGGGACTGTGAATGAACTTGAATCTGGAGGGGATCTGGGACAGAAAGTCACTACACTGATTTAACCTAAATCAGTTAAGTCTGATACTACATCCATCCAGGTTTGTCTTAAGTCAGTTTTGAAAGTGATTTATATGCAGTGAACTTCTGTTATGTTACAGATTTGAACCAGTTTCTTATCATTTATACCAGTTTGTGTGTCATTTCTGTCCCTGGCCTAAATGACCTAGCTAATGTATTGGGGGCAGACTGTCCATAGCAGCACACACAAAAGTTTTGGCAAGGGAAAATTAATCAGCTAATGCTAAGCTCCATGCTGCTGTGGCTAGACTGCTTTAATAGCCAAGCTTGCTAGTTTATAGTTAATCTCACATATCTCCACAGTATGGTGTTATTCGGTACACCTAATTAGGCTCCTGAATGTCCAAGTCATTTTTGCAAAAGGATTTTAAGGTCTTGACTTACTCAGGCAAAGGACAAAAGTACATTAAAACATTCTGCTGGTGTCATTACTGCCAGTCTTTGACTCAGCAGCAGGCCACGTGCATCTGAAATAAAGGAGTTTTTCTTTTTTTTCCCTGATAACTTAGTGTTTTGAGGGAGTTTAACCACAAAACAAACATATTTAACATTCGCTCTGAGCAAAAGAAAAACTTTGATTGTTTCTCCATTGTTTTAGCTTTTCTCTTCACACCAAGCAGTAGTTATCACACTGAAAGCTTGTTCCACTGGACTGTTTGTTCCTGATAAATGCAGGGCGAATACCACTTGGCATACCAATGGATCTTAAACAGTCTGTAGTCACAAGAAAACCAAATGTTCTGAACTAATATAATTAAAAACTGGGACATATTTGGTGTCTGGAAACAAGTTCTCTAAACACCAGGGTTTCCTATAAGTAAATAAAACTGTCCTTTTGCTATGAAAACATATGATTATTTTATCCTCCCCCTGTACTTGCCCACTTCAAAAGACAGCTGACCTTTGCAGCAGAGTGGATTTCAGTCCTAGCAGCAGTGTCTCTGCATGCTGAAAACATCTACTAAAGTCGGAAGAAAACTGGGCCCCCAAGTGTTCATCAAAGTAAATGGGGGGGAGGGGATAAGGGGGAGTGGCACAGAGTTTTCTGATGCTGTCACTGGTGACTGGACCTGCTGTGGGTAAAATTTTCATCACTAGCAAAAAAAAAATCCTGTTTTCACAGGTGCGGGAAGTGAAATCTTTTTTTGTTCTCACCTCAGAAATGAGAGGCAGTTTTCACAGCTGGGAGAAAGTGAGTTTTACACATTAATAATCCAAGTGAAGGTCAGTAATTCTGTCCTGCTCAAGTAATGGCTGAGTACATTGGGATCTAATTTCATTTTATTATTATAGCATAAGCAGGGCTGATAAACAGCGTCATATTTCCTTCTCTTTAGTACAAAGGGTGGCTCTAAAAGACAGTAGAGTATAGTGGGAGTCGCAACTGTAGAGCTCAGTAACAAGTGGAAAGACCCATAACTAGGGACCTACCAAAATCACGATTTCACCTTTTTCACAGACGATGCAAAATCATGTGTTTCCATGAAAAAAAGTGGGCTCCATGATTTTGGTGGGCTTGCTTTAAAAAAAAAACATTACTGGCAAGCAGAGAAAAGGGCAGGAAGCCCTACAGTCTTGTTGCACAGGTGGGGGAGGGACTAGATGGATAGGGGGTGGGACTGTGCCTGGGAGACAGCAGGGAAGATACAAGCAACTTCACCTAGGTCAATGGAGCCCTGGTCCAGCTTGTTGCCTGTGGCAGGTACACATGCATCTTGGGGTGCACCCACGTCTTACGGCTGATGATGGGAAAGGGGCTGGGGCTGCACTGCCCGGTCCTTTCTCCGCCATTTGCTCCAACGTGCATGTGGAATATAATTGAATGGTTAGATTGGGGATGGCCCAAAACCATGGTTCAATTATCCTGATTAAGCCCAGAGAGGCCATTAATCCATGCTTAATAACACATGGATTAATGGCTTCCCTGGGCTTAAATCACAATAATTAAGATGTAGTTTTGAGCCACCTGCCAATCTCCAGGGAGAGGTGGGACTGCCAAGGACCCTTGATCAATCAGAGGTATGGGAGGTGGGGCCCACTGTGATAAACCTACAAAAACGGTGGCCGGCCCTGTCATCTCACTGCTAAATTGGCTAGCTGCCTCCTTGTGTTGGGCAGACCCCTACCCAGAATGACTCTAAAGGTACTGGAAACAGCATTTTCAGCAATGCATTTGTTATGTCTGTGCTTTCATCAGCCCCTCTTTGGCTGGTACTAATAAGGGGAGCCCGGGTGTGTCCCCTTGAAGCTTGTAATGCTGCTGTCAATTGTTATAGGATTTTCTTTGTACTATGGGAGGGCAGGTGCCAGTACTGTACTGCCTTTTCTGTGGGTACAGTGATGAAATAGTCTAAAGAGTATTTCTCCCCCACTCCTCCCCGAGGACATACATGTGGGTATAGCTATAATCTAACACAAATAATACTAGGTGACATATATTCTATACAACTCTAGTCAGTGTAGCACTGGGCTTGGCGTTAAGTATGAAAAGATAATGGCCAAAAGGAATCTTCCTCTTGAAACCATAGAGCCTTTTGCAACTTCTGCTTGAGAATAAAAATTAGAAAAGGCTCAATGTAAAGAGGAAGACCAAATGATTCACATAGAAGCATATCCCATTTGTGAAAGGTACGTTAATACTTTCTCTTGTCATATCTGAACACCTCACAATACTCTTTGATGTAGGTAAGTATTATTGTCTCCATTTTACCAACGGAAAATGAGGCCAAGTGATTTGCCCTACCTCACAGAGGGTCTGTCTGCAGGCAGCAGTATGCTCCCATGGGTATACCTTAGCCACCTGCTCCCATGCTTCCTTACTTCTTGAAAGAATTATACAGAGCTGCATTAGCCCTAGAACAGCCAGAACTATGGGTAAGCAAGGCTTTATATATCAGCTACAGGAAGGGAGTCCTGTGTTTTGTATCACTGCTACAGTAATTCTGTTTTTTAGCCAGGAGTGGGGAAAATTTATTATACATTTTTGATGAGTTTTGCTGCTGCTAAAATGTAAAACATTATTTTGTCACAAAACTGCAGTGCTTCTAAGTTATTGTACTTTGAAGAGTCTGTTGAGCCCCAAAGGAGTGCTTTTAAGTATTCTTTTCAGTTTAGATTGTTTATATTTTTCCAAGACCAGTCAAAAAGATCTAATACACATTAAATTTACTTGTTTTTTTTTCCTCTCCTCTCTTTTCTGGATGGCCTAATTTTTCCTTTCTTTTAATTTTTTCCATTAACTTTTACTTGGCTATCCTCTAAGCTCATGAATTTGAAGAACCCTTCTTATGAGAACACAAGATCAAATATCCAAATGCAAGCTAAGTACCTGAATTATATCATCCATGATAGGAGGATGAACAGAAGTAATTTCTTGTTCACATTCAACAGCAATTACAAAATTGCTTGTGGCCAGTGCTAAGTTATGATCTGGGTGCAGCTGGAAAGGGGATGCCACATAGGAGCAGTTACGCACCAGCCCCTGCAACAAAAGTACCTTTTAGTCTACTTGAGAGCAATGCTGCTCAACTTCAGAGCAGCTGGGGGCCACATGCCACATTGGTTGTGGGTCCGAAGGCCCAGCTGCCTGTGGTGGGAACCACACAGGTTTCCTAGGACCCTCCACTGCTGCGTGGGCAGCACAAATCTCCTACCCCCACCATCACTACTCCACAAGACGCACCCCCTGAACACCACATGCACACAGTACAATCATTGCTGCATGGGCAGTTTCAGCTCCCAACTGCTGCTTCCCCTCCCAATCATTGTTGCCACCCAGGTAGCACAAGCCCCTCTGCCATGCAGCTTATTGGATCCCCTTCTGTTCTGCTAGTCTGCCCCCAAGACACCAACCGCCTGCAGAAGCAGCAGCAATGGGGAGCAGCATCCAGGCCCATGGGCTGCATGTCAATTCATCCAGCGAGTGGGCTGCCAGTCAGAAAGCCCTGCTTTAGAGTAGCCAAGGGGGCATTAAGAAGAGACTGGCACATGCTGAAGTTTAGGATAGGCTAACTGATAGCATAACTGAGGGGGAGTGACCAGGGCAGCAGCCACAGGCACTGTCTTTGTGAAGGAAGTGGGTGGGCCACAATAAATGAATAAATATTGTCACAGCAGCACTGGTCATTGTGTTAAGTTGCCCTGCTACACTCCTGGTTCTGAGATACTGATGGGTGTTAGATTGTCCTGCTATGCTCCTGGTGCTGGAAACTGAGGAGCACTTCTGGACACTCCTCAGTTTCCAGCATGTCACTAATACTCTGTGGCAGGGCTAGCCCTGGCAGGCAGTAACAGTGCCTCAGCTCCTCTCTACCACCACCCTCACCTGCCATGCCTTAATGGGATAAGTATTCCTGTAGGCAGTGGTGACACATAGTGGGTACACGTGCACCCCCTGGGAGCACTGGTGCATCTCCTGGCAGGCTGCACTCCCCACTTAGGTGATGGGTGGGGAGGGGGGAAGCTGTGAGCACCAGCTGGGGAGTGGAAAATGCCACAGCCACTTCCAGGGGCACCGTGACCATTTCTGGGAGCACCTCGGCCGCTTTCTGGTAGTCACAATCAGCCATGCCCCTGCCCATTGCTGACTGGTCACTGGGGGGGCACATGCCCCCCCTGACTAAAGTGGCACCAGATGCCTATGCCTGTAGGAGGTGTCCTGAACCCTGGACTGGTATTTTTACCATGCTGACTTGGTGCAGGCTTACTTTATTAGAACTCTAACATCAAACCAAGCTTGACAAGCTCTAGCTATGTCCCACCTGGTTCCTAAATGCCTCAGGGCTTTAACTGCAGCCTTCACATCCCTGCCCCCCCCCCCGCCCACACACACACACACATAACTGCACCCATCCCTCAGAAGTGTCAATTTGTTATAGTTTCTCCAAAGGGCCAGGAAGTCACACCTGTCTAGGCTTCAACCCTCTGGGTTTTGGCTTGCTTATTCTGTCTGCAGCCTTCAGCCTTGGGTTCCCTTATCCTGGCCTTGACTTCTCAGCAGCAGCTGCTCTGCTAGGTTCTGTCTAGGCCCCCAGCACTACACGGCCCCTGTCTCCCTCTTGCCTAAGTCCTCCAGCAAAAGGTCACCAAGGTAACTTTTCCCTGTGGCCTTGAAGGGGTTAAAACTCTCTCTGGGCCTTCCTGGCCCTTGTAGTGCTCATTCCCTACTCTGTTTTTCTAGCCTCAAAAGGGGTTAAAGCTCACTGGGTACTTCTAGGTACCTACAACATGTCCTGCAAGCCATTCCCAGTCTTCCAGTTGTTACTATTCTAATCCTAAGGAAGAAAACAGAGTCCTTCCAGGTGTGCCCCCCCCATAAGAACTCAGGCCTTCACCCTGCTGGGTCAACTTAGCACTAGGAGGGGCTATAGACATGAGGTGAGGCTGCTCTGACACACTGTAATTACAGCACATTAGAGCAGACTTAATTAATCAAGTCTGCTGGAGCGTGGTATTTACCATGCTCCAGCAGACTCCAGCATCACATGCATCAGCATCCCTTCACTGAAAAATGGCAGTGGGGGTGCTTCAACAAAAGCTCTTTTGATAAGTTTTAGTTAAAGCACCCCCACTGCCATTTCTCAGTACGGGGATGCTGATACACATAATGCTCCAGGTGCTTTAATAAGAGTGGCTCTCAAAGCTGCTCCGATAGAAGCGCCTGTCCCCTCCAGCACATTAAACTTCCTAAGGTTCCCCCCTTTACTGTGACTTCAGGCTCTACAGAAGCCTGCCTGTGAGCTCTTCATCCTTTCCCATCCAGTGGCAGAGCAAACCCTCTGGCCTGAGGATGACACTTTTATACTAGTTAACCCATTTTCTTCTGGCCAGCCAGTCCTATCGGTCCGTCTGAGTACAGGGGTTTCTCATTTGTCCTTTCAGCCCTGTCAGCTGCCTCCCTATGGCTGTATTCTGTGCTTAGTTTTGGTCCACCTGTAGCAGGGCTGCAAGTGATTGCAGGTACAGTATCTCTTTTTCACTTTTTGCTGGTGACCACATGGGGCTTCTTTTATAGTGTCTTTTTTGTCTACCCCTCCAGCTGTGTTTTCTTTTCCCAGGCTTTTAGCCCTTTGAGCCACAAAAAACCCAGCTCCCATAAAGGCCTTCATAGGTTTTGTTTTTTCCACAGCCTTCTCCCACTAACAGGGCAAGGGTTCCTTTTTATACTCCTCCCTGCCCCCAGCTATTGGCTGGAAGATTAATCCTGCTTTATCCACAAATTACCCCACAGTTCTGCAGAAGGCCTGTAGTTCAGTTTATCTATAAACAATGATTCAGATCCAAAGCCAATAGCAGCCTTTGCAGTAATTTTGCTAGATTTTGGATGTGTCCCATTGTACCTTGAGTAGCCATGACTGCAGCAGTGTTCTGGCCTGTTTAAGGAGGTCAGAAGCAATGATCCTGATTAGCCGATCTGGCCTTGCAACCCATTAATTGCCCTGTTCGGATGCCTGCTGCCTGTCTCAACAGATATCCCGCATGGTGGTTTTTTTCTGGCCATTTCTGTTTAGAACAAGTTTCCTGGGAAATTCCGGATTCTATCTCATTTTGTTCTCATTAAAATAGCTGTTATATGTCTGGGATACTTAGCAATTATTATTTTTGTATCCCTGGGTCCTGAAGCATTTAGCTATGGCTGATAGTATCTGAAATGTTTTTGTGCTATAATTGCCCAGGACATCCACTTAAATGAAATAATCTATTAAGGATACAAAAACAGTAAAGCCAAGAAAGATAGAGCTGGGATCATTATTTGAATATTTGTCTTTGAGGTGTTAAAAAAGAAATGTTTGAGGCACAACAGCCTAGAGAAGTTCATATGGGTACGTAGGGCTCAGGCTGCAAAGTCTTTCTTGTCCTAAATCAAGTAATATTCAGTTCCTTGACCATTACTTCATACATAAATGGAGGGCATGAGTAAAGGCAGGTGAAAAATGGCCCAGAGCAATAATCCAACTCAAAGTATTTATAAAGACAAAAAGATTTAAGACAGGTGTACTCCTGCAGGGCCTAAAGCTGCTAAAGTCATTTAGAGTTTTTTATCAGCTTCAATAGAATGATCAAGCCCTGAGCACACCGGGATAAGAAGAGCAATGGTAGTAGCTCTTTATAAACAACAGCATCACCTTTCTTTTCCTTTGATCATTTTTGTCCGACTCCCAGCTGGACTGTCCTGAATTTGAAAATTCACAGCTGCTGCAGACTACTATTTCTAAGCATAACAATGCCTATGCGATGGCCTCATGTTTCCACAACATTTCAAAGTACTACTTCAGAATGCACCTTATCAACATCTTCTGGAGAAATACATTAACCATGAATCTGGCAGCACAAACTCTCCATTACTGTGTACATAGTGCTGTTGACTTCCCTGAGAGCTCACATGAAAATCAGCTATCCACATTGTTACGGGTTTCCCAGAGTGGAGCCCATGATACATGCATTAGATTTCATAAGAGCTATGCTCAGGGGCTTGGGGATTGGATCAGGTCTAGATACATACAAGGGAGAAGCCTCAGGGATTCAGTATGTCATAGTAGCTGCTGTCTCTAAGAAGCCACCTTGCTAACTAGAGGTACTAGAGTATAGGAAGCCCTGACTGTGCCACCTTTTTCTGGTCACATCCTCACAAGGGAGTGTGGAGATCAATTGCTCACAAACTGATATGCCTAGAGAGCCCTAGGAGAGGTGAATGCTCTTTTAAGAAGTGGAATCTACAGTGGGACAACTTTTTGACTATTTTTCTACCAACTTTTTGACTATTTTATTTTAGCAGAAGGTTGCAAAGTAGCCCGTATGGGAAAGCAGAGGTATGGACTCCTGATTTTACCTTTTTAGCTACGACTCTAGTGAAAGAGATGCCAGTTCTGGGAAACTCCTTGCATAAAGGGACCTGCATGCAGAAAGCGAAGAGTTTAAGGCAAAGCACTGGAAAATAGTATTGCACAATTTAAGTGCAACAATATAAAAAGGTGATAAGTTGGTCATGGAGGCCAGGGGAACTTGCTCCTGTATTAAGGGGAGCACAATGATTAATAGTTACCGAACAGATGGCTAGCTGCTCCTGTGGGTAGAAGAGACCTAAGATTTGGGGGGGGGAGTGTCTTTTTAAACTTGTGATCCCAGTTCATAAACTAATATCTTGTCAAACAAACCCATTCTCTGTCACCAATCCACACTGCTTCTGTTGTATATTTGGGAGGAAGGAAGCAGTGCACAATGACCTAAGGCTTCCAGTGATTCAGAACACAGAGTTATGCCTCATGTTTTATTCCTCCCGTCACACTAGCCAATTCTCTAGGGGGTTACTTGCTTGGAGCTGCTGCACCATTTTGTCCTAAGTTACCAGTTGCTTTTGAGTCCCCTTGAAGTGAAGGATCTGTTCACAGTCATTGCAGTTAAAGGACAGCACTTCAGAAATAGCCAGGATCTGTGTGTCATGGGTTCCTTACATGATTCATATTGGAGACCTCTTTCATTATAGAGATTTTGGTTTGTTTTCCAAACAAAGTCACTTTTTCAGGTTCATTTCATCACAAAACACTTGTAATTTACAGGGAAAATTTACTCATTCCCTCCAGTACAGCCCTTAATATCCAAATGTAGTGAAGTGGGTGCTCCAGGGTCTGGGATACAGCAGATTTCCTCCTTGGGGATGGAGCTACAATATTGCTTCCACTGGATATACACCATGCCCATTATACACAAGTGCATTCTCAGTGAAACCCTCACAGCTCCAGATCCATGAAATATATCCTTGGCTTTCTCCTGCCTTCTCAGTATATACATATATGTGGGGTGGCCCCTGATTTGGATGGGGCACAGGGCATGAATAACTCCTGCATGGTCTCCCCAGATTTTACCTACCAGGTAGCAGAGATGTGTCAGTTCCAAAGAGGCTGGGGCTCACTGTAGATGTGAAAGACGAAGAAGGATTCATGTTCAAACACCAGACATCCTTTAATTATGGGCTCCTTTCTGCTCCCTTTTCAAAGGAAATCTTATTTCTTGTTTCAATGGGATTAAGAGTGGGCTAGTTGTCTGTAAATATTTGTTCTGCAGAGAGATTTAACAATGTTCTCCTGGATGAAATAACAAAAGATACAATCTCATTATTAATAATTATTTGAATGAATCCCAAAACAAGATCAAAGCCACATTGTGTTGAACTGTACAAGCTATGAGCTTATAAAATAGACAAGACAAAGGCTTAGAGAAAGGAAAGACTTTTACATTGGGGTTGGAAAACTGAGGCAGTAAGGCTAGGGACACACATTACACATAAACCAATACAAGCGATCCAAAACTGGTTTAAACCTGTAACAGAACAGAAGTTCAGTGCACATAGACTGGTTTCAAAATGGCCCAAACCAATTCCAGATAGACATAGATGGATGTAGTATCACACTTAACTAATTTAGGTTAAATCAGTCTATTGAAATTCTGTCCCAGATCCCTTCCTGATACAAGTTTAGTCTCAGTCCCCCTGAGTCGAAGGATGCATTGAAACCCCTGTTCATCCGCCCTCTGCTCCAGCCCAGCTGAGTGGCCCCACCTCAGTTGGCACAGAACTGAGACAGCCTCCCCAACCCTGCCTCCAGCAGCATGGGAGCAAATGAGAGGGAAAATGGACCCCTACCCCAGTCTGGGCTCTCCCCAGATGGGGTCTGCACAGTGGGGGCTGGGAGAAAGCCCCCTAAAGTGGGGAATTTCCTCCCGCACACATAGATGGTGGAAGGCCAGGGCTAACGGGGCTTAGTCCCCCCAAATGCGGAGCAGTGGGTAGGGCTGCAAGGCAGCCTAGGCACAGGCTCCGGGCAGGTGCAACAAGGGAACCTTTTGTTTAAGAGCAGATGCTCATATCTTTTCATTTATGTTTAAATACCAGAGGACCCAGTTATGACTGTAAGGGCAGAGGAGGCCACTGACAAGGATGCCAAGGGCACCCCTAGGTTCTGGACCCTTCAAAGTATCTAATGCTGCTGTTAGTGGAAGGACTGTGATGTCAGACAGCATAAGACTGGGGGCACAAGCTCTGGTCCCATGAGGGCAAGACCAGGGGCTGAGGGGCCCAGGAGCCTCTGGTCCTGAGACAGTAGACCTCAGGCGAAGGGGACCAGCCAGCTTAAAGTGGGCCAAGGCTGGGGGAGGGGTGGGAGCCTCAGGCCAGACAAGGGCCTAACATCCAAACCCCCCTTTCCTTCCAGGGGAAGTTTCCTTGTCCAATCATAACATCAAGGCATGGCAGAAAAATGCCAGGGCTGCCCTAGCGCTGAACCTGCTACACAGAGTTAGCGCTGAACAATGAAAATACTGAACTGCAGTATGCATATGCATGAGACTGTGTATTATTTAGACTGTTTTGATTAGGATAAGCATGCTGAACACTAATACAGAATGTGTCACCACCATTCACGTTTGAATAACTCTTCCTCATAAAGGTATACTAATGCACTCATTTTCATACTCCCACAGCATTGACTGCATTAACAGTAACAGATATAACCGTATAAGTTGCAAACAGCACATAAATATAAATCTAATTATATATCTCTCTGACGTAATGATCAAGAAATATTGTTATGCACTCAAGTGTAACATTTAAGACTGAATATATTTCCCAGCATGTTCATTAATTTCTATTGTTACAATCATATGCAGTCTAGGAGTTAAGAGGTTAAAACAAATGTATCTGCTAAAATTGGTTAGACCAACTCAGTGATCTAGGGGCAGGTCTTTATACTAACATATGGGAGATTCAGTTTAGATTTTTAGCCAGTGATTCTATTGCATTTGCCCTGTTCTTGCTTCTGATCACTTTGCATCTCTCAACACATACCCCTATGTCTGACAATGAACTAACAGCACTGATGGCTCCATGGGGAGTTGTATCTTATCCTCATTGGTCCGTAGGACAATGATTGCGCTGTATGAAAGGAGGAAAATGTGAGTGTGTGCCCTCATATGGCAATAATTGGTGGGATTCAAAGGCACTGACAGTTCAGAGCACATATACATATACTCACGTGCCACCCAGGAAAAAAGTAGACAAAAGAAAACCAGAAACATCATAGCTAATACAAAAAGAGCCATAATGTAATTGACTATTCTCAGAAACATCTTTCGCATTGTGAGTTTTCTATGCTAAGTTGACATAGAAAGCTGCGTGATTGTTGGTCTGTGATCTGAAGCTTTTGTTTCCTATTTTCCCTGTAATGCAGTTGAAACCGTATAGATTAAATTAAAACAGAAGTGAACAGACATTTACCTTTGATTCAAAAAATGCAGCCACAGGCCTGCAGTGGCTCAAGCCAGAAGTTGGGTGGCGCTAAAGCACAGCTCTCCAGCTATGTGTGCACTTCCTCTTCCTGCTGCCCCAAAGGTTTCTGGAATTTGAAGTCCAAAATCACAGCAGCAGGACTCTGCAGGGTTGCTCATCACTTCCTCTTCCTGCTTCCATGTGCCTTTAGGATTTGTAGTCCACAGTTGTACCTAGCAGTACATTTGAGCAGGGCAAAGCGTGTTTAACCCCCCTCCCTGGCCCCAGACCCCAGCCAAAGTTTTCTGGGGTGGGGGGCACTCCTCCCCCCACCATAGGCTGGGTTATTTCCCCAGCCAGGCTTGCCCTCCACCCACTTGTTGGCCAGCCCTCATACTGCTCCAGCTAGGGAGTAGATGGCAGGGCCAGACCTGCTCTCTGGAACAAACAGCACAGCCCAGCCCAGCCCAGGGTTCGAAAGCAAGCTGGGATGCTGGGGGACTGTGATTTAACTTGAACCAGAAAGGGGTCTGGGACAGAAGTTTTGTAAACCAGTTTGATCCAAATCAGTTAAGTCTGATACTACATTCAACCAGGTTTACCTTAAACCAGTTTAAGCCATTTTGAAACTGGCTTATGTACACTGAGCTTCTGTTCTGTTACAGGTTTAAACCAGTTTCTGATCACTTAAGCCAGTTTATGTGTACCTTCTGTCCTTAGCACCACAGGCTGGATCCAATGGTTCTGTGGGCTGGACCTAGCCCAGGGGCCATAAATTGCCAACCCCTGGTTGAGGGAATCAGGAATGACCATAGGCCATCAGGATTTTAAGCGGGGGGGTGCAAGAACAGTGATTGGGACTGCTGGGGTGGCTGCAATGCCCTACTTCCAGCCTTCCACCCCCTGCCCCACCACACACACACACACACACACACACACAGGCTATGCCACAGGGACTTTTTTTCAAGTCCACAACTTAGGTAAGAGACTGTACTCCCCCTGACTCCCTGCACCACTGCCCTTCCTCTCCATGCTCATTATAACGGGGATGGGGCCAGAAGCAGATGCCTCTTTCTTTCTTCTGTTTTGATCTCTAGCTTGGCACCAGCTAGATTGGATCACCAATTGGGACCAAAAAAAATAAAAAGGCAGGGTGGCTTACAAAAGACACATGCTTGTGGCTGAGACAGGAAATTAGGGTTGACAGATGCTTGAGGTCCTAATGATGATATGGGCAAGCAGGCTGGGGGCAAGACAAATGAGACTTAGTACAGCTGCTGGATCTGGGCAGTTATATATTGCTGTATCTTCATTGACTTCTGTAGCATTCCTACTGATTTACATTATGGAAATCAAATCAGAATCACAGCCACATTGCTCTTGGCCTTCAATTATGAGAGTGCAGAACCTAAGATGCTTTGGGAAGTGCTGTGGGAGTTAGGCTAGCTGTGTGCTAATAGAAAATGAGATAGTGCCAAGGATTAACTGGTTCTAAGAGCTCATAAGAGCCTCCAGCAAATTCAGAAAGAAGAGTTCAAAGGTTATTACCAATTATATTATGCTATTTGCAATTCAACATACATTTTCTTCAATATCCTTGGTCATTATTGGAAGGGGGAAGGAAATCATAACCCCCTCATTTCTCTGCTAAACAGCAATTGGCTAAAATGGGATATATTTTGCTCTTTTAAATGCCAAGAACTCCAAGTTAATCTTATCTTCTAATTATGTTAAAGCAATCCATAAAGTTTAATTGGGGAAGAAATGCACAGTAAACTTTTATTTACTCTCCTACTGTAAATTTCATTGGATGTATGCGCCTTTTCCCTTTCTTTTTTAGATAAAAAATATTCTATATATTGCAGATGAATGTATGATGTATTTAAAGCAGAGGAAAATATCAGACTATGCTATACATCAGGTCTGAAAACAAAAACAAAAAAATTAAACTGGTGTAAAGACTTGCATTCAACCTGGTAATTTGCTGACTGAAGGAAGGTTTAAGACAGTGAAAGTGTCTCTTAGTATTGGTGTACACCAATATAGGGAACTGGATTTGGTTACACTGGTGCAATCTTTTTAAAACATTTCTTAGTCTTTTAATGTTTATTGCTTTGGACAAGAAGAAGCTATACGAAGTAAAGAAATTAAAAGCCAGCTAATATTGCTCCTCCTAATTATTTGTTTCATTTCTAGGGTCGTACACATTCAAAGCCAGATGACACCACTCTTACTCAGGATGAATCAGTACCTTACTATGTGAGCAGTCCAAATATTTTCAGTCATCCCACTCGGTGAGTAAAATAGTATTCATTCGTATCAAAGCCTGGTGTTTTTCTAGTTAATATCAGTCTTAAAGATGCTAAGAGATAGTCATTATTAGCAATTGCAGCAGTAGAAAAAATATGTTCTTTACTGCCTCTCTCACCCTGGACAAGGAGAAGGATGGTTCATGTACATTTTATAATCTTGTCAGATGTTCGTATTCTTCAGGTGGCAGTGCTTGACAAGACCTAGAACTCAGCAAACCAAGGTCTGATGACCAGCTCTGCTACAGACTTCCAAGTGCTCTCAACCAAGTCACTTAACTATTTACTTCCAGTGTAAATGAGAGTAATAATATTCCCACATCTTGGCCTACTGGACTAATTCATTAGTATTTTAAATGCTCACAGTTAGAGGGTTCTAGGGATGTGCAAGGTTTTGTTATTGATGGATTATCTGGTCCTTGGAATAAAGCACGTCAGTCTCCTTGCAGAGCTTAACATTTGCCTTCTGTGCATTGCACAGACCAGTCATATAAG
Source organism: Alligator mississippiensis (assembly GCF_030867095.1). Lineage (NCBI taxonomy): Eukaryota > Metazoa > Chordata > Crocodylia > Alligatoridae > Alligator > Alligator mississippiensis. The sequence continues at coordinate 202,325,377 of NC_081824.1, forward strand.
GATGCTATAAGCATAGAGCCTGGGGAGGCATGCTTTTCTGGGGTCCATGCTGTCACTGCGGCTTCACAATGGGAGTGGAGCCATCGGATAAGAAGAACATGGAGCCCAGGGAGGCATGCTTCCCCAGGCTCCATGCTGTCATCATGCTTAACTCCTGAGGCTCTGCTCTCAGAGGAGGGAGAGAGTCCTGGCTTGCCGGGCCTTTTATTGGCAAGTCATGATTGTGCAGGTCAGAGATGGCATTAAGTGCAACTTGCGACTTGTCTGAAACTATTCTAAATTTGACACAGCCTAACAGTCCACATATTTAGAATGGTTCTCAAACTGACGTTGTCTTTATATACAACAGTAGTGAAATGGTGACTGACATATCAAGACATTGCCTGTAATGACAAGATGACAGGACAGCAGATTTCCAACTGAGGCATTTACCTATTCCCATTTTTTCAAAAGAGCACATGCACCCTTAGCTGTGGAATGAGCTCCATCTTGTCCAAGGCTGTGGCAAATCAAGTGGGTGTTCAGTTTTTGCTAATATCACCTCCAAAGTTAACGCATTAAAGTAACAAACAACAGATAAAAAAGTACAAGGAAAATGTGGTAAAACTGACGAGGCAGAAGACTGAGGAGATGAGACAATTGTTTGTTTTTCAGATCTGCTTTAGTTTGGTCATTCCTAGTAACTCAATACTATGCCACATAATACTGAATAAGCCCAGGACTCAGAAATCAATGAAAAAGCTGTAAAACTTTAAAAAGGCAATGAATTATTTAGTACCCACTCTTTAATTGAGCATTTTTCTATGCATGTTTTCAAGTTCTTTTTATCCAAAAAGAGTAAGTAAATGCTTTCAAGAGTTCATTATTTCAAATCACACAAATCTGGAATGTTTTTGTTCTCTGTCTGGCTGGTATTAGCTAGTTAGCTGTAGCTAATATTTACTGATACTGAGCTGCAGGAGCTTCATGCTCAATATTGGTTCTGCAGGTTTCTCTCTAAGGTACCAAGTCAAAACATTTGCTGCTATAGCAATATTGCTTATGGGTGTGGGGTTTTTTTTTTGCAACAGTCTGTACTGGTAATAGTCTTAGTGTACAAACAGTTATACCCTTTACCCTGTATAACTTATTTTTCTCAGGGAAATGGTATAAATAATGCTAGCAAAAGCACTATTTTGACAATGCAAACTACATCTAGCTAAGGAAGTTTGCCACTGTAGCTGCACAGAGAAAGCTTTTCTAGTGGGGAACAAGGTTTAGAAAAATGAGGGTAAAAAATCCGGGGTCAGATTTTCCAAGGGCAGCAGATGATTCCACACACAACTTCACTTGTCGCTGTCAGTGGCAGATGTATACGTGCAGATGGGCCTGGCTGTGGCATAGGGGAAAAAAGGTGAGGAGGAGAGTGAAACACAGAAGAGGAACCTCCCCTTTGCTTGCACTGTGCACTAGGGCTAGTCATTTCTCTGAGGGCAGTACAGAGACTCTTGCTAGAGCATGCCTTTTCAAAAGAGGCAGATTAAAAACAGAGCAGACCTCCCTTAGGAGAGCAGGTTGCATGCTCCTTGTAGGTCAAGAGACTTGCAGTAGGATTGTACTGCCTTCCGATACAATTCCTTTGCAAGCTCCTACTGAGACAGCACACATTCCCAGTGACCCTTACTTAGAACTATGCCTGCAAGGTATAATGCAAACCCTACAATGCAAAGACAGGGTGCATCTACACTGCAACCACAGGTCCAGTTATGGAGACATTCTGACTTGGCTTTAAACCAACAACTGTGGCTATGGCTGGCAGAGTTGTCACAGGAGCACTAAACTTAGCGTGGGCTGCAAGCACCAGCTTGAGAGACTGGATGAAACCTCAGCAGTCAGGCCCAGCTTAGTTCTGTGCTGCTGTTGGCTATACTGCTGTAAGTACCTGAGTCAGACATTTTAAAGCTAGGTCTGCTCCATCTATGTGAGCCATCACACCTTACTCAGCAGTGCACCTTGAGCCTATCTGGATCAAGACCTTACATACTGAACACATTAATTTTTGCTGTAAAAAAAGGATACTTAGATATGCTTTGTCTTCCCTCATCCTCCTGCTTTCAGGTGTCAAAATATTCCAGGTATTAAGGTTGAAGAGCCACATCCCTTTGTTATTCCATGCTAAGGTCACAAGGTCTAGTGCTGTGTTTTTATACCACTTTTTTTACCCAACATCTGTACAACTTTTGAAGGCAATTTTGGAAATTGAATTGCATTTTTTCTATGCTCCTTATTTTGTTACTTTGCATTATTTATTGCCATAAGATATTCATGACTTTCATATCTTACCAGTTGTGGAACTAAAAGTGAGTTATGAAAGGCCATTAAGAACTCTGTGAAAATAAGTCATGGATCCACATGAGTCCATTGCCTATTTCATTTGTGCAAAGGTAGATCAAATTGTTTTCAGTTTTCTAAATTATGGCATATATTCTTGGTATCTAGGTCAGAGGTTTGGATGAAGGTACTATATAGCTTATTTGTCAGCGGGTGCACCTACACAAGATTTTTACTATGGAGTTGCCTAATTAGCTCTGCAGTAAAGTCTCTGTGTCTACACATGAGGCCCTATTAGGCTGCAGTAAACTAATAATTACCACTGTACTCTTAGTACTTGTAAACACAAGTACTATTTTGCAGCAGCATTATTTAATGCGCTGCAATGCATGTGTAGATGTTGATGAGCCTGGCTCAGGCATGAGGGTGCCTCAGTGTGGGAGCTTCCTGGCAGCTAGCACCACACTATAGCATCCTTGTGCCCCCGCCAGCCCCTCTGCAGCATGTTGAGACAGGTTGGAGCAGCTCCATGCTGTCAGGATGACCCCCAGGACTCCCTGGCAGCAGGGGCTGCTCTGACCCAGCTTCACATGCTGCAGTTCTAGGTACACATGTAAATGCGGTGCCCTGATGCAATAAACTCTGGCACAACCTACTCCAGAGTTTATTGTATCATGTTAATTTCACATGTAGACGAGTCCAGCATGTTGTGCTCGACAGCAAATTCTACTACTTTGGTGTGTCCAAAGTAAAATCCTGGCTTCAGTGAAGTCCATGGAAGTTTTGCCTCTTTTAAATAAATGAAAAAAATATTACTACCTAGCTCTTATATAGCACTTATATATGAATCAGAGTACTTTATAAAGGTAGTTAATATTGTCATCTTCATTGTACAGATGGGGAAACTGAAGCACAGAGATTGGAACACATGACTTCCATGGTCATGAAACAGGTTAGCGACAGAAGCCAGACTGGAATCCAGATCTCCCCAGTCCAAGTCCAGTGCTCTACCCACTGGCCCACTCTCATTTGCCATTTTAATCTAGACCATTATTATATCATTCTACCTTAAATTGTTTACTTGTAGCTTTTCCATCACAAAAAGTCTTACATGGCTCAACAGAAAACTCTATCCTGTTAACAGTTGACTCTTTGAAACAGATCAAGTATCTTCCTCCTCTCAGCACCTGTCTCTTCCCCTCCATGCTCAGTGACAACTCACCTCCTTTCCCATTCCTTCCCCCACCACCCTCCCACAGCTGCAGCTACCCCTGGCTAACTCGGGACTGAGGGAAGCTCAAGAGCCACTCCTGCCTCACTCCAACTGGTCTGAGTGGGCAGCTGGACTCAGCCAGGGACAGCAGCAGCAATAGGCAAGTTCCCCCTTGTTGTCTGGGTCCCCTGGGTGTTCCCCACCAGCCTGGGAGTGGGTGTAGGGAGGTGAAACCCACCTGCTGCTGCTGCTATCCCTAGCCAAGCCCAGCTCCCATACAACTACTCCTTCCAACCCAAGCTGGAGTGGGGCAGAAGCAGCTGGGAAAGCAGAAGCAGGCAGGTTTCACCTTCCTGTACCCAGAGGTGTAAATAGAGAGTGGGGAGTGGGGAGGAAGGGAACGGGAGAGAAAGGGAAGTGCTGCTGAGCATGGTGGGGAATGAAGCAGGTTCCTAGAACAGGATGGGTGGAGATTTTTCCCTGATTTGGAGACAAAGTCCCCAGCTGCTACTGCTACTGCCATGGTTTGATCTGTCTATCCCAGTTTGGGGTTTGGGGGGAGCAGGCTGGGAGCTGGAGAATACAGCCATCATCCCTGCAGCACCAGCCACTGTTTCTACACCACTGCTCCCACATTTTTAAATGCCTGGGCTCACCTATGCTTAGAGACTAACTGGTTCAGAGAAGCATGGGCTTTCATAGACATCCTATTTCATCAGATGCTATGAAGGGATTTGCTGAAAGTAGTGGTTAACAGGACCTAGTCCCAAGTGCATTGAACCTCTGTTTTTTTCCAACCAATTCATAACATCTGACAAAGTAGGCTGTCACTTACGAAAGCTCATGCATCTCTGAACCTGCCATGCCTTCTGCCTGACTTCAGGCTAACATGGCTAACTACCTTGTTCAAAGTATCTGGTTAAGGAAGTTCCTATTATGTAGAACCTCCACATTCATGATGCTTTAAAGATGACCGTTCCACAAAAGGCTTAATGTACCTTGTGATTACAAGTTCACAACCCATTAGACCTAGTCCCAAGTGCATTTCTAACTGCAGATGATGAAGCACTGAAACAAGTTACTAAGGTCATAGAGTCACTGGGCCTTTGTACATACCACAAAATTGGCCTTTAAAGCAGATTAAATTCCCTTTTGCACTGCCTTAATGGCATTGCTATTTGCACATTTGGCAGCGTATTCTGCTTTAGTGGTGTTGCTGTTTGCATGTTTGGTCGCGTATTACACTTTAAATGACTGGTGCATAGCAAGATAAAGCACCTCCGAGGTGTTTTAGTTTGCTATCTAACAAAGTGCAACAGTGCCTGGGGCACTGAAAGCTGATGTGCTCAGGGTTTGGTGGGCCCTGTGCAACTAAGAGGCTGTGGGACCCTGTGACAGCCCGTGCAGGCAGGCGCCACTGAAGAAAAAAAAAGCAGCGATCTTTTTCTTTTTTTCCCCCCAGAGCCTGCCTGCCTGCCTGAGCTGTGTAGGGGCCCAGTGTTTCCCTCCGTGGCTCTGGCACCCTGCAGAAATGCCTGGGCTGGGTGCCGCCTGAGGAGGTCCCTGTGCAACTCAGGAACCTCTTGGCCTGTCGGCAGCTCACCCTCCCTCCCCACTCTGCCTTGTGTACATGTCACGGGGGTTTAGTTTGGTTTTAATTCACCCTAAAATGAAGTGGTGTTTTAAAAATCTGCCCATTTCAATTTAGGGAAAACTAAACTGAATTAAACTCCCATGGCATGTACAAGTAGACAAAGGGCTACTACATACCTTCCTGCATCCTTGGCTGGGAGCAGACATGCAAGCCTAGGGATGAGAGAGTGTCTTGACACCAAACCCACACAGTCTGCTTTGGTACAGAGGCCCAGTAAAGTCCTGGCTTACCCCCCAAAAAGCAAAGTGAAGTTAGGAACAAAATTACATGTGCCTGAACTGTAAGTTATCACAATTTGTTCTTCAGAACTCTAAAACTGCATGTTACCCAGGACTCCTGGCAATATAGCCCTCAAAGGAATAAAACTAATTCAAGTTTATTAACAAACATTTAAACAAATAGGTAAAGATTTCCTCTCTGCTAGAAGGTGTTACCAAAATCCAGCATAGATTACAAGCCCTGTTTTAGCAGGGACTGTTTCTCCTTATGTTTCTAAATGCTGAGTGTGTGGCCTTTGCTAAAATAAAATAACAATAATAACCTCAATATAAAGACAATCATTTTTTTCCTCCAGAACTTAAGGAAATGCAGTAAGATCACATCCTGACGTTAAGTCATAAAGAATCAGTTCCAGCATCCTTATCATAACTCCATCTTGAGCTGGAATTAGGAGACATTAGGAGAACAATTTTTTGAGAACAAAAGAGCAATAATGATTACTCTCTTTTTCTCCTTGAATCACTCTTTTGAAATAGGTGCTTTCAACAGCTATTTCAGAAGAAGATCCTCATTTCGGGTAGCTTTTGTTCTATGTTTGAGATGCAAAACACAATCCCACCTGGCACTCATATACCGGCTAACTGGTATGGCATTTTTCATCTGAAAATATTTTTGAGTTGTTGTTCCTAAAACACTTAAGATTTCTCAAGTATATTTGTTTGGAGAAAATGTAGATGTAAATTACTTCTACCTAATTCTTTAGCCATGTGGAATCAGAAAAAATATATGCCTTAAACTTTGATTATTTTAGTTATAAGATGACATAACCGCTTTGTGTAGAATTGCTGGCTCGGTACAGTAGAACAGATAAGGGCAAGTGTTTGTTCTTTGTAACTCTTCTGCAAATGCTTCGCTCACCGCGGCCTTGAAGGTAAAAAAAAAAAAAGTATGTACAAAGTAGATTTCCAGGTGCAAGAAGGAGGTTTGTGAACTAACCCTATCTCCCCCATAATTCCCATCCTGATAACAGCAAAGAAATAATGAAGTAATATTATAGCCGCTTTTCATGCTAATTTCACTATATGATCACGTGAGTTGTAAGCGACTGTTAAAAAGTATATAAGCCTCCTGATTTTGCTCTTGGGGGGGGACCCCTTCCAAGTGCTTGGGAAATCCATGTCACTTTGGAACTCCCCCTACAGCTGTAGTTTCTTTTGAATAAAAGCTTCTGCTGACCTGACCCAAAAGTACTCTGTGTGTGTTTCCACGACAGCCATGAATTTCAATTTGGAGTGAATATCATTAGATTCAGGTGTTTAAGTAAACACAGGTATGAATATTCTCAAGATTTTCTACTTATTACAGTTTTTTATGATCAGAATTGCTGTCATTGGGCTTTGATGTCTGTCACTTTAAAATTTGCAGGAAAAAAATAACATTTCAAAATATTTAACATCAAATTTCACAGCAACTGGCATGGTAGGGTATTTACTCCATAACTGAAGTTGTAACTGAGTTTCCATTTTAAAGCACAGCTCTAGGGGTAATTACAGAGATTACTGAAGAAGGTCTAAGAAAATACCAGAGAATCTGGCTCAGGTTTTCCACTGATTAAGTCCTGACCAAATCCAGGAATGCATCAGGCCTTTCCTGCTGGAGAAAAGCAATTTCTGTGGGAAGTGTGAAAATGAAGTAGGAATCAGGCCAGAGATTCATGCTAAATATTATTAACCCCAATTTTTCATTAGGAGATGAGCCTGAGCTACAAAGCCTGGATTCAAATTTCCCTTAAGGAAAAGGGCATTTACTTCCACTGTTTCATTGTGGGTTCAGCTCTCATTTTTAAGAAATTACACTTGGGTAGATCAACAGGTGATTTTATCCTTTTCTACCTCTAGCACATGTAGAGGTCAGTTAGTGTGCAACTCACCCAAAGCTGTAACATAATAGCGTAAGTAGGGGTGGGCAAGCAGGGCACCAACTCTAGGTACTGATTTAAAGGGTCACAAGATTTGTGGCTACTATCAGCCTGGCTGCCACCACCCAAGATGCAAAAACTGCTTTTAAAATTCTGTTGCAATGCCAGTTATCAAGACCTTTTTGTAAATGTTGAGGAAATAGGTTCCTTCTCAGTGTAGAAGAGTAAAAAACCTCAGCACAGAGTCATGCAAGGGAGAGTCAAATACTTTAGGCTAGAATTTTCAGAGAGGAGTAAGGGAATAAGGACCAGATTTTGAAAGATATTTAGGAATTGAGTGTCTAAAAATCCCAGTCTTACTTGTTACAAGGAATGGCAAGAAGATATATGTGTATTTAATAAGGTACATAGATTTGGGGTCAAATCTTGCAGTCCCTACTTAGACAAAGTTACTCAAATGTGTAGGCACTTTGTCTACTGCAGCAATGACTGCCATACAGGCTCTCCTCGGACTTACGATACAATTGGTTCCTGAAAACCGCATCTTAACTCGAAATGCTGTAATTTGGAACCAATTTTTTTCATAAGAAACAATGTTATAAATGGGGGATTGGTTCCTGAACCAAGACCCAATACCCTATTTTCACCAAAAAATACCCCAAAATTTTGTACTCGATCAATTATAGATAAGTAATATAGCTACATTAATGTATTTATATTGTAAATAGCAATCATAATGATTTGGAAGGACTTCTTTGAGGTGACTTTGCTGGACTTTTTGAAAGGCTTTTTGAAGGGTTCTTGGCTAGAGTCTTCTTGGGAGTCTTGGCTGCAGGTTTTTCTGGAGTCTTGTCTGCTTTCTTAAAGAAAGTGTCCAAGGAAATTTGGACAAATATTCTCCGGGGAGATGAGCGACACAGCGAACTTGTTCACTGGCCTGGCATCACTTCAGATTAAGTGTTGTAGAGTTGAAACTGATGTTTTAAAGTTGAAACAGGGTGTCAATTTATAAACGTTTTAAGCGCGAAACATTATAACTTGAAATGTTGTAAGTCGAGGACTGCCTGTATTTGTGACAATGGAAACTGAAAGGCTATTGTCTTACCCGTATAATCCCTGAAGTACAAGCATGAAGAGAGGTATAAGTGATCTCTCAACCAGTCTTAGCCTGAAGGAAGCATGGGAATTAAACTAAAGAAAGATGATTAGAATAATAAAAAAATAGGGTTGGAAGGGACCTCAAGGGGTCATCTAGTCCAACCTCCTGCTCAAGATAAGATTGCCCCTGTCTAAACCATTCCAGCTGCCAAGCATTTTTCCAACGTGCACTTAACAACTTAACCAACAACAAGGGTTGTGGATTCCACTGCCTTTCTTGGTTATTGGTTCCAGTGTTCAAAACCTCCTAGGTGCATTCAAGATTTAGATGAAAAATTTTTCCGTTGGCCATTTGGTCCCTGGCTAGACACTATGAGCCATGTTCTGCTTTGCTTACACACCAGAGCTGTCCTTTCTAGGTCAGTGTCTCACATCTCACCTGGAAACCAAATGGATATCACTGAAAATCCTTTCAGATTGCTGTGATGTACTTTCTGTTTGGTATACTGCTCAGTATAATAGTTTGGTTCCCACCTATTGCACCAGCTGTCAGCTGAATGGCTGTAAGGAGCAGCCCTGTGTAAAGCGCAGTGCAATGTTTCCAGTTAGTGTGGCTAGCCCTGGTGAGGCGGCTGCCTGCAAAAAATACCTGATAAATTCTCAGAGCAGATCCTACAGTCTGTCCGTGCAAAGCCAGCAAGGAATCCAAGCCAACTGAATTTGCAAAACTGACTTACAGATGTCGGTGGCATTTCCTTTGTTCCCTGAAGTAGGACCTTCTGTTTTTTCTTTTAAGGATTTCCATCTTTGATTGTTCCTCTACTCAATCACATATCTTAATTTCCTTCCTCCACGGTCTTTAAACACCCTTTTGGATTCCCTTGTTTCATTGTCTTCCCCATGTTAGTCTCCCTGGCCAACTGACATGTTGAGCTCTACTTTCTCCTATGTATGCCTTCCATACATTTTGGAGATCCTCACAAGGTATGGGCTGCTCATTGTATGCCAGCATGACTAGTCTGGCTGGGCTTCTCACTGGCTGTCTCTGTCTTCTAGCTAGCTCATCAAGATGAGCAGAGCCTAGGGAAAAGTGAGAAAACCTGAGTTTGAATCATTATCTCCTCCTTGAACAGGAGCATGGGGAGACAATTGCCTCTTGTGGAACAGCAGGAGATCTACAGGAATAAAAAGTAATTTCTCCCCATGCTGAATCCTCAAGTAACAAAGAAGGCAGAGAAATACCAGGAAGGTTGGGGACTATGAGAAAATGCAGGAAGTCAATGTCTCCTTTGCCTAAAGGTCAGAGTTTACATATCTCAACAGAACATCAGGCTCAGTCTGTCTGGGCACGCAAAACACTGCTGCAGTTACCTAATGCCTAAATATGCACAATCAAAGACTTCTGCGTTGGTGTGTGTTGCTAGATACCTGTCAGATTCAGCACACACACAAAATTGGATGCTTTCCAAGTTCTTTCTTTGCAGATAAATCAGCATCAATTAGGTTGCATCCTTATAGATACGGTCCTTTCCATTTTCAAGCCCCTACCCATGAAAAACACTGATTCTACCTGTAAACTTTCTTTGTATGTGTTGCCTTCATGAAAAAGGCCATAGCATCAGATATGTGATTGATAACAAGGGTTTTTATAAACTTTTATAGAAGCAGCCTTCAACACCCTTCAATTGTTAAGCTGGCCCACCACTTTCACCAGTTTAATAAATCATTTTCAGTAGCTTATAACTGTCAGGTTCCTTCTCAGGCTGTTTCATTGGTGATGTGTAGGGGATGCACGTGGGTGCACGTGTGCCCCCTGAGATCGGCTGTGCACCCCTGTAAGTCCAGTCATGAAACTGGAAGTCCTAGTGGAAGTGCACGTCCAGTTTCGCAGTTGGTTTGGTGATCCACTGCTGGGGGACCCCCTCTCCCCTCCCCATCGGTGATCTGGTGCCCTCCCAGATTCAGGAAGCACCAGTCACCCATGGGCTGTTTTGTTTTCTTTTGGCTTGTCTTCAATGTTTAAAGCTAAGCTAGTGCAGTAGTTCCTTAGATTTATCTTAGAGGTGAATATGTTGTTTAGCTCATACCAGTGCAACACATTTTCGGAAGCTCTAGTTCTATCATACTAAGAGCAGAGATTTGAAATTTGGCCCAGGAAAATCACCCTGTCATTAGAGGGGTTTTTTTGTTTTTGTTGTGTGTGGTTTTTTTTTTACAGTTCCACAAAAATTTGATCAAATTATAAGCCTTTTGACACATGCTTAGTTAGAGCCTGGAAGTTAAATTAACTGAAGCTTCAGTGTGTGCTGAGCTTGTATGCCAGGACACTCAGGAAAGTTAATTTGAAGTCGATCATTTCAAGCTTATTAATAAACACAGGTGCAAAAGCACAATTCAGAACTCAAGTTGCTTTAATTTGAAGTGACCTTATCTACACAAGTGACCTTATCTACACCCAATAAATTAATTCAGTTTAAAAGGTAAGTTAACATTGAATAATGTTCCTGACTCTCCCTGTGCAGAGAAACTCTGAGTATGCTGCATCTGAGGGTTGTAGGGGCAAAGCAGGATTTTATCTAATTGCTTTTCCCAGATGGGGAGGACCACACCCACTGGGAGAAGAGAGATTCTCTATCAACTACCCAGCCCAGATCCAGAGGGGATGCATTGGCACGACTGCAATCCCCTTTCAGACTGGATTGTACCTTGGGGCCTCTGGGGGAATTTTTTTTTAAGTCTCCAAAGCAGGTGAGAATCCCCCTTCCCTTCCCTTCAGTGCTCATCCCCGTCACTTGCTGCTGCTTTCTCCACTCTCCCAGGAGCTGGGGAACTCCTGTCCCTGGAGCTTCAAAGCTGCTCCTGCCTGCTGCAGCCAGGCCACATGGGGACTGGGCTCACAATCTTCAAACCAGGAGGAAAGCAGCAGCAGTGCAAAAACTGAGTCAGGGATGAGCAGGAGGATGTACTTTTGAGCTTGGAGAGGAAAGTGGGGGAATTCTTAGCTGTTTGGAGGTCTTTAAAAAGTCCTAGGGTACAGTCTGCCTGCACTGCCTGGGAGAAGGGTGCAATCACCCTTGCAGTAGGGGTTGCTGCTCCCAGCCCCCCCTTTGCCAAATCCTGGATCTGCCCCTGCAACTATCCATAATGTTTCTGTTACTAGTACCCAGATGGAGCCAATTCATTAAAAACAGCTTGACTTGACTTCAGGGAGAAAAACAGGGTGCCAGTTAGCAAGAGAGGGAGACAAGGAACAAAATAGAATAGACAGAGAAGTTGAGGCAAGATAAGAACAGGGAGACAGGTGAAGGAGCTGGGGGCAAAGTGTAAGAGCCTTGAATAGGGAGAAAGAGATAGGGATGGGTAGTTTGCCAATAATAGGAGCTGGAAATAGGAGTGTGGGGAAAAACAGATTGGGAAGAAAGTGGGGGAGAAAAGTTTATCACTGGAGAGACTTACTCACAGCACCTGCAAGTGAATCCAGCAGTCCTCAGTCTCTTCATTCCTTTGCTGTCAGCAAATGGCTCTGTAACCCACTACAAAATGTCTGTCTCAATCTCAGTCATGCCTTGTCTTTTGATAACAATAGACTGCTGAGCTATCGTTAACTATTACCTCGTAGTAAAGGTCTCTGCTACCTAGCAGCTGATTTGGGGGGTGGTCACTGTGTTTCTATATTCTGGATTTCTTTGGTTTATGTTGGATTTTTTACAGAAAAAAAATCTTAGGAAACTGCATTCTAGAAAACTCAGCTGTCCTTCATTTTCTGGGTGTCCAAAATACACCAAGAGTTAAATTTGCAGAAGTGCTGAATGTCCACAGCTCCAACTGAAGGATCTGTCTTTTGAACGCATCACTCTATTATGTTCTGATGAGAGATAAGCTCTTGGTATGTCAAGTTGGATCCCCAAAATTTGTGAACATGTGGCCTAAATTTTCTACTTGGAGATGATGGAGACAAAATAGAGATAACACCATCGCCATCAACTTCACAGGAATGATGCGATCACCCACAAATGTCTGTGATGCACTCAGATACTCTGATGATAATGCCATTGAAATATCCTGGAAAAAAATCGATATTTGTTTTCACTAAAAACTTTGAATAGTGTGACATGAGCAAGGCTTGTGCGAACATCCTGAATGACAAGGACAACAAGATCTATTAAATGGCTACCCATTGGGTGAACACTGCCCATCTGGTGCACTGAATGAGGCACCAGTTCTGAATAAGAAAATTACAATTGCATGTTAAGATGGTATAAATAATGGTGGTACACAAGAAGGCTGAAGTAAGGTGACACAGACTAACCTAATTCTGGTATTTCCTAACTTTTGAGTGGGTAGATATGCAACCTTAATCCTCTTGTAATTTATACAAAGAGAGTGAAAATGTAGAGCAAATAATGCAAGCAGCCTGAAGCCTTTTCTCCGCTTCATTGTTTTGAAGCTTAGAATGTCTTTGGAAGGAAAAAATTCAAAATGTTTCAATTTTCTAAAAGCTCAGATATCTTGCCCAACTCTATTTCCATATACAAGTAATGAGAGTGGCAAGGCCATGTTTTCCATGTTGTTCCATGTTGAGTCTCGGTCATGAACAGTGAAAATCACCTGTAAGATTAAGAGGGTAGTAAAGATTCTATATTCTTGTGTTGAGCCTACTTAAGCAAGGCACTTCTTGGTGGTTGAGCTGTGGATATGGATTTGGGACTCAGACCACCAGTTTCTTTCATTTACACTACTCAGCAGTAAAGAATTGCCTAGGTCGGTATGTGATAGAGCTGAAGGCAAAGGTGCCCAAACATTTTTGACATGCAGACACAATTATTAGACTGGTTCAGTGCTTTCATTGAACTATCCTGTTCTGTTGCCAGTGTACTCTGCTGCTTTAAACCTTGGGCTAAATAACTGATGTACATACTTCAGTCTCCTATGGTGCAGGACATGTGTTCTCTTTTAGATTTTCCCTGGCTCACTTCCCATTAACTTTCTACTGAAACATTCCTGGAAAACAGAAGCAGATCGTTACGAGCTTCTTTACACATACTCTGGTGTTGTGGGGGAGGAGGGGGGTGCTTTAATTAGAGTGGGTCTGGGGAGCCACTCTAGTTAAAATGCCTCCAGCATCTCATGTATTCTGCGCCCTGCACTTCAAAATGGCAGTGGGGGTACTTTAACTAAAGCTCAATTGGTGAGCTTTAAAGTGCCTCTGCCACCATTTTGAAGCATAGGGTCACCAAATACATGTGATGCTAGGCCTGCTGGAACATACTAATTAGCATGCTTCAGCAGATTCAGTTAATCGAGTCTGCTCTGAAATGTGCTAATTAACATGCATCAGAGCAGGCATTGGGCACGTGTATCGTTACATGGCCACCTGTTATACCGCAGAAATGCCTGTCCATTTGGACATCTATATTGCAGATTGAAGTTTTATGCAGGGCTGCTGTAAAAGTGTAGATGAAATGCCTGTCATTCACTGACTTATTTCAATTTTCTATTCTCTAAGGGATCAACCTGTGTTATTTTCAACTGAAAAATCCCTAAGCTTAATTTTGCATAATTTCATTGGGAACATTTTTTATTAAAATGTTCTTGCAGCAGATGTTAGTTTGCAATATTTTTCTGTAGTAAAGAGTAAGCTCTCTATGAACCTATGAAAAGCAGGGAACTTTCATAGACACCTTAACATTAGCATCAGAAAAGACTATCTTGGCATTTCAGATGGCTTCATGATAGTTCCAATGGTAAGGTTTTGGGGCTATTCATAATAATCAGTAACATTTTATTGTGGCTGCAAAAGTTCCTCCCCCCTCCCGCCCAGGTTAATTTAATCAAAACAGATAATTCCAAAACAGTTCAAGCAGCAATTTATGCAGTTTTTGAGCTTCTTAGTAATATAATGATATATCTGTTACTTCCAGGACAGATACGGTTTAATGGCCTTCAGATTTCTAAAACTCCTATGTAATAATATGAAATACTGAAAGATAATTTATTGACTAGGAGTCCGGTGTTCTCTAAGAATGGCAGTGTCTGTGTGTGTGCCACTTATGGTGGGTCTTCTATTTTTCCTTAGATAAGAATATGTCAGCCCAACTTAGAGGTGAATAGATGTTACTGTGGATAGATCTATGGTTTTTGAAAGTTGTGGAGATACCCATCAGGCCTTTATTAAAGGGAAATGGTATTATGCAGAAGCCTGAAGAGGGATCACAAGAGAGGAGGCCTGGAGAGGACCTGGACAAGCAAGCATCCCCGAAAAGGGAAGGAGGACCACCTGGATGTTGAGATGAGGGCTGTAGCCTAAACAGTGTGGTTTGGCTCCTTTCGAAGCTTTTGGCTATTTCAGGAAAGGGGACATATTTTTTCATTTGGAGACAGCCATAAAACTAGCCAACCAATGAGAAAAAATAAAATTCTCATCTGACTTCATGACAACAAAATAAATCTTCAGAACATGAGATTTCCTTACAGTGAATGGGATTCTTTCCCCCTCCACAATCTGTTTTGAGGGGTTTTTTTTATTATTACTTTGTTTCCTGAGCCCTCAGAGTGACATTTTCAAACTTTGCCTTGTAAGCATGAAAGTGGAAAATATTTATTTTTAAACAAAAATGTTTAAAAATATATTATATTTTTTTCATGTAAACATGTAAACACTGGACTGCAGGAACTAGAGCTTTAAGATTCTTAGTCAACTGGTGAATACTTACACCGGGTTAGTCACACTCTTACAAGATGCATCAAGTTTGAGTGACAAATGAACACGACCATGGTTAGGGTCCTCTTGAATTCCAATAACCAATATGTGAATTGAGGGGATTTAATGGGAAATTTGAGGTCCTCAATTTAAAACTGCTATGTTGGAATACAAAGTACAGTGAGAAGCCCAACCAAGCAGCTGTTATTTATAAAATGTCAGAATGCTCTGCTTTCATTTTCTAAGTTTTCTCACCTTGTAAAACCCTAGTTACTTGGCAGCAGTGATGATTGATTATGAAAGCCAGCACTTAAACACCAAACTAATGACTGATGAGATGGGTGCTGAGAGGCCATTCGTTTTTGTGAAAGGGAGAGTGGAACACAGGTGAATAAGAGAAATAAATAAATAAAGTGTACACGGAAGTGTAGTATATGACCGCGAGACAAAATTTGCTCTTGCTACAATTCCTCCAATTAATTAATGAAATATAAACCAAGTTCCTAAATACAAAATAAGCCATATTTATGAAAGCCATATAATAGCTACCAAGTTTAAAGCAGTTAAGGCTCATAGTTTTTTTTAAATAAAATACATTTCTAAATAAAATATAATAGAGCTATATTGTTTTAATGACATTAGCTCAATGAAGTCCTTAACCCTGCATCTAACTAACCAGATGAATAATCAAGTTGAAGACAAGGGGACTACTGATATATTTGAAATTAGAGTGAAGTTACATGTTACACTTGGACCATACTAAGCACACTTAAATGTGAGCATCTCAATGTTAAAGCCCGTTAACACTGCTTAATATTCCACAGATTTAGTATGGTCTAAGTGTAATGTGTAACTTCACTTGTTACTTCTGAATTAGGCCCCAAAGGCCTTCAGAACTAGTACCAGTTGAAAACTGATACATATATTTACCAAAAGGAATTTAGTACTTTATTACTTTAATACTTAATACTTTTCAACCAAGCAAAATCCAAACTTTTGCACACTTACATTTTGCTCTCATTCCCTACTTTTAGCCACCCGCTTTCCATTGGAAAAGAGGAGGAAAAACAAAACAAGGGGAGTAAAAAAGGAGGGAGATAAAACATCTGTATTTGCAACCCCCCCCCCAATAATTGGTTTTCATTTTTTTGAAGCATGTTTTGAACAAAAGGCAATATAATACACACGCACACACACACATATACATCCATCCGTATACACACACACAAACACACACACACATATATGGTTAAATAATTATATGGTTAAAAAGGCATTAATTGTGTTGGTTGGGAATATTCCAAACAGCTCTAACTGGCATCACAGGGCACAGAAAGAGAACCACTAGGTAATGCTGATCAATACTTTGACATTCCCTTAACATCTGCGGAACACTTGTGAATCAGTGCTTGTGAACATCCACAAAAGTTGCACAACTGGGCTGCAGTTAGCACAAAATCCTGTTATTTCAAAGTGTCTTGTTTTTAATGTCTTCTAACAGATATGGGACAGAAAGCAAAGGTAAGAAAAGAAAAAAAGTCAACAGTTGTATTAAGAAACATTTTTATTAACAAAACAGTAAATTCCACTTGCTTAGCATTTCCAATAATGGATAAATTGGCCTTGCAACAAATCAAAAAATTTGTAAATATCTATCACAGAAAGCACTATAAGGTTAGGGGCATTGGGCCTCTTTTTGATGTTTTGGGTTTGGAATCATTTTGCACATTATTTTAGCGGTTTGTTAAAAAAAGCAATACAATACAGTAATAGAAATGAAGCTATCACAATCAACAAATTAGATTATTATATAGTAGGGATCCAATTTTCTGTTAGGTAGTTTTAACATAAAGGAATTTTAATTCAGTTATTGAAGCTTCTGAAACTGATACTTCTGTGTTTGTTCTTCATTAAATCATGAAATCAAAGAGAAAAAAGAGAACTTCCAGAAACAGTGTTAAAATGTATTTGTTTAGCAGTTGCATATCTTTTATTCTTTGATGTCATTATTTAGTTAACACGTCTGCCTATTGGCACATTAACTGCTTGACAGGTGACCTGGTCACGCTACTTGGGTTGCAACAATCCACATCAAGCTATAAAGAACCATATCCACCTGCCCAAACCATATACTGTACCATTGCAGAACTCCTTTGTTCAGCTCATCTTTGTCCTTCCACATATCTCGAAGCCCTGGAAATCTCAGTTCTAAACATTATCTGGCAGTCAACTTCTTCCCTCCCACCCCCACTCCCACTGGCTGAAAACTCATGATTTAAATATTGGCCTTCAGCATACCTATTCCCTAGCTTTCCCTGAGTACAGCTGACTAACAAAGATGGGTGAAGTTAAGAGTGCCACAAGTGAACAATGAATCAAAGAGATGATTTTGAACAGCGTTTAAAAACAAACAAACAAACTGCCAAACAAGCAAAAAAAGACCCTGTCAGACAACCTTACCTCCACTTCCTGCAAATGCTCATGGAAAGAAAAATCCCTTACAAATATGGTATAATACATACCTTGGTTTATCTGGCAACCTCTGAGAGTGGCACTCTCATGTCAGCGACATGTATTTCCAAAGCACTCTGTGTCCAAGATAGATAGCTGTACCAATACCCAGCATTTTTCATCAGCTACAGTGAATAACACACCAGAAGATGTGTTGCCCCTGCTGTTCAAAGCTAATTTTAAATTCTTTCTTCCTGTCTGTAAAGTGTGAACATCTATATTCCTCCCAGGAGGCCTTCTAGTGATTCAGTTGATTTCTATTGAACTACCCTTTCTCAGCCTAACATATTCCCTTTGAGCTTCCATATACGTAAAATGTTACTCTGTGATTTATTGCTGTGAACCCAATGAAACAACATTAAAAAAAAACCTTAATGTGTAAATTCATAACATTATCATATTTAATATGTTTAACTAAAATGCAGTAGTGTTATTTATATATGTAGAGAAAACAATTAAGTATTATTTTAAAATATGATCAGTGCTCAACTTATATTTCAGTGTGTGGTTATGGTACCTTGTAATACTATAGAATAAACTTAGCTAAAAATACTTCTTTTCTTATGACAAAATGCACAATTTTGAAAAAAAATGTTTAGCATGCGCATCAAGTTATTTTTATGGGGGATAGGGTTGGGGGATTCCTCAGTTGAAGTAGCCAGGGTAATCTGAAGGACTCAAACTTTTAGGTCTTATACCGCTCACTTGTGTAGTGGTTATCACACTTACAACAGAATGCCAGATACATGCTGTATGATTCATAATTAAGATTCCCAAAGCCTTCATCATTTCCCAGGGAGCATGATTTCTTTAAAACAAAAGATGCTGCCCAATGATTAAACTTTGATTGGAGCCAAAAGGTCACTTTAAGTCACTAAATACTCAGTTAGTTTATGGATGTGGTATATTTCAGGGAAAACTGGCGATCCTGATTAACTAAATTGACATGTATAGGAAGCAGGAACTGGGGATAGGAGGGGAGAGGAAAATACAATAGATATATATATATTTTTTCTTTCTAATCCACTTCTTTCATACAAACTACTAAAACTGAATTGCAACAGAATAGAGGCTGTACAGGTAAGAAAAAAATTAGCTGACTCTTATATACATTCATACACATCCCCCTTAGTATAATCACCACACTGTAAATTTAAAATAAAAAAGGAAGAAAATTGTGACAATTTATAATGGCTGCAAAAAACTGAAATATGTCTGTTGCTCCAGATGTCATAAAACTTTCTATACCTAGCAACACTTATAACATTGAGTTTACCAAAAATGGCCGAAGAGCAGATATAGTTTGCATTTTCTATACAACAGGCTATAAAACATCACTTATCACAGTCCAGAAAGCACATATAGATGTGTTTTTATATAAACATATGTAATAACATATTAAGCGTGCATGAAAATTTCCCAATGATTGCATCTATGCCCTCTTGTTTTTTTGTGAAAATGTGCCTTATATTCCGTACTTTTTGTTTTGTTTTTGAAAATAAGGCCTCCGTACTATTTTCCTCACAACCAGAAAGGGGCTTTTTGAAAGTGTTTTAACGCAAGTCTTCAGAAAAGCCAGCACTTTGTTTCCAAATGCAAGTTTCCAATCATTGCTTCACTGCACCAGATGGCAAACTCTTTGTGTTTGCTCGCTGAATCACTCTGTATAATGACAGTCTTCTCTGGCAATAAGACTAACTTACTTCTCAAGAAAGCGCTAGCACTTTGGCTAAATCCGGAATCATAGGTAGCTTCTTTTTTTTCTTTTTTTTTCTGTTTTGTGTTTTTTATTGGTTTTGTTTCATATTGTGCCTTGATGTCGTAGTAATACTCCTTGCTTTATGAATGCATGGTGTCATCATTGTCTCTCAGAAATGTTCCAGCAACATAAAGACAGGCAGAGTAAATGAAAACACTGTGGATGCTAGGGAATGTATTGACTCCTGTTTCTGAAAAACAAGAGCATGAAATGCTTGTTTTTAAAAACAGTCTTTCCTTTCTGACTGCATTCCCTGTCTTGTCTTTGTTTGTTTGTTTTGTATGTGCTTCATAAAAAGTAAAGTAAATAAGTTTGTATTATGTCTCAGATAAAATGAAGACTATTTCTATACAAGTGTTCTTTTAGATGTTGGGATCAGACATAGTATTCCTTATCCTTATTTTTCTTGTTTTTGTTGGAACTTTTAGCACTGCTGGGCTGTTTTTCCTTAATCACAGCCCCGTTGGATTGTGCTGAGTTACTGATGTAGTTTCGACTCTCGTCTACATGGTATGAGCCTTCATCTCTGTTTCTGTACTTGTACATGGCATACAGGAGGATTAGGATACACAGTGCTGCTGCCGCTACGATGCCAACTACCATGCCTGTTGTGCTGCTGGATTCACGAATCACCTCCGATGGGCCAGGATACTCTCTTCCACCTGCTCTGGTAGGATTTGCTGTAGGTAGATGATAAAACAAGGGAAAGGTTATTACCAAGATTAGATATTGAAAAGTTGCAGTCATATGTACCTGCTACAGCAGTATATCTGCCTAGCGGAGCTCACTACTTCAGGCAAAAGTACCCATCTGAAATATGCCACACCCATGACTTGGTTATTGAAAAACTCTGAAATATTGGGGGTATTGATCACCAGTCAGTTTCTTTCATGTCTATCTGTTTGAATGAACAGGCTTTAAAAAAAAGAGCAATGAAACCCTCAATTTGTGTTATTGTCTTCATTTTTACTGCAGAGTCCTTAAATACTTTGGAATAACAGGTGCACCAGGATAACTAAACACTGATGCTTGGAGGCATATTCATTTTTGACAGCAGCTCTCTCTAGTATGAGAATCACAGGAAAAAATAGATTTTACCAATACAGTGATCTGTGCCTGCCAAAAAAAAAACTGACTTCAGAAATGCAGGCCAGATCCTCAGCTGGTGTGACGTGTTCTGTTGAAGAAAACTGGAGCTAACTCTCTTGCTAGAGGCCATATCACAGACTGTTCAGCCAAACATATGTTTTCTATTTGGTGCAGTAAAGAACAAAAAGTTGATGCTATATATATCAAGACAGCAAAATAGTAATTAACATGGATTAATGAACAGGATGGAAAAATTAACCAGACCATACCTAATTCAAATAAATACCAGCAATAGGTACAACAGGCACATGGATCCTGTGCCCTCGTCTCCCTTCTTTCCATCTCTAATCAAGTACCCCTGCTTCTCCACTCCCTCTTAGAGGCTTTGACTCCTCTTCCACATTATGTCCTTGCTACTTTTCTCTTTTTCAGAGCACTACATAGCTCTGTCCTCTACTTTTAAGCAAGGGCAATACTTTTCAAACACTCATCTGTTATACAAACTTCTGAATTTAGTAGATCAGTTTGCGTATTTGTTCTATTCACTGTATGAACTCACCCCTTTATCTTACATGAATGGCCATCCCTATTGTTTTATTTACTGTATCTCATTGAAAGATGAGAGGTATTTTAACATGAATGAAATATCTGCATACATGGGTGTGCAAAGTGATTCTCTTTTAATATTTATCAGTTGTGTCCTAGATTAAAAAGATGGGGTTGCCTTGATATTTTTATATACAGTTATACCAGTGTCTCCAAAACCATAAGAAATAAAGTACCCATGGCACTCCCAGCACTGACTGACTGCAAGCATTTCAAAGGAGGATGGGGAACTGGCCTTAGGTTTCCCACTGAGTAGGGCAGAATACTATCATTAGACATGAAGTTGGATCATAAAACTCCATTTTAAATATTTATGCATAGCTGAAAACTCTGTTAGTATAATATCAATGTTAACTAAGGTATTATTAAGCATATTAGGATGAGAATGCACGCGTAATGTGTGCTTATCAAGCCACCCCTCCAACATGCATTTTAGAAAAGTACATTAATTGTCAGCAAACCTTTTGCCAGAGGTGTACAAAAGGATGTTATTTCTTATAGCCTGCTTTAACAGTGCACAGACAAGATGTGAAGTTCTTTTTTAAAACATTGAATTAAGAATAATGCCACAGAGATTTTTAATGCTGGTAAGACAATGGTAACACATTCTGACAACCAGAACTGAAAACAGCAGCTAGCACAGACATCCAGCAGACAATTTAAAAAAAAAGGGGGGGGGGGGAGAGAAGGGGGGTGCTTTGATGTGTGAGGGAGCATTTTGTGCTTGGCATAACCCATACTTCATTCATTAGTTTCTGATATTATTATTTTTAAAACATTACTCCCTAGCAGTTTCCCTAGTTTAATGTATAAGTATTATATATGTATGGGTATAGTATAGTTTACATTTCATAATATATACTATGCTGTACTATAGCCATATAATATACACACAGTATACCAAGATGTTTTTTTTCTCTGGATGAAAGAACAGTTTCAGAAAACTGTAAAACATGTTAGTGATTGCTTTGCAGTGGGAACTATTTTACTTTTATATTATTGTGTAGTAGCTCTCATCTGCTATAAGATACTACAGTTGGCCTATCCTACACCTACAGAAAACGACTTGGCATTTCACTTCAAAACATTACAATGCTTTTCCTCTTGAAAAGTATTATTTTTTTCCTCAAAATAATGCCATTCCAATGTGTATGTCAACTTACTAAGCAATAGGGGTCCATCTCAAAGCAGCCAGTGACTACAATAAGCTCTGTTTCTCGATTGTACCTCCTGTACTAGATGGAAATTCTTCTGTGCTCAGCCTGTCATTAATTGTATTACAAGAGACAATGCATTGTTGCTGAATAAGGACTCTTGAGTATTTCTATAGTGAACTAAAATGAGACAAAGTCTTATCTTACTGTATGTGATTTGGGGAAATTAATTACTGTCTCAGAAATAATGGAACCAACCGAATAAACTCTGTCAATACTTCATGGACTAAAAGCTACTCTTTCATTTTCAAATACAGACATCTGAGCCAAATGCTGTCAATTAACTTTGCTATTAATGTCCACTAAATGACACCTCTCTGTTTGCTTATATAGAAAGTTCTTCTACCACTGAAGGCTGGGAAAGCACATAAGGAATATTATTTCCATGTTACCTAAATTCATCCCTTTCACCTGCTGGCATATTTTCATTTTAAGCATGTTTTCACAATTATCTCACTTACTCCATCTGTCTGAAGAAGACTCAACCATTAAATGAATGTTATTTAAACTTAGTACATTTTCAAAATGGCTGTCAGATAAAACATGTTATTCTTGTTTTATTTAGCATTTTGTCAGAGGAGTTAGGGGAATATTTATTAGGTTCAATACCTGTCCAGTTAGAAGAATACCACAGAATCATAGAAAATGAGGTTTGGGAGGGACCTCAGGAGAACATCTAGTCCAAACCCCTGCTCAAAGCAGGACCATCCCCAACTAGATCATCCCAGCCGAGGCTTTGTTTAGCTGGGCCTCAAAAACCTCCAAGGATGGAGAGTTCACCACCTCTCTGGGTAACCTGTTCCAGTGCTTTACTGCCCTCCTAGTGAGAAAATTCTTCCTAATAGCTAACCTAAAATTTCCTTGCTGCAACTTATTTACTTGATTGCAAGACAATTTTTTTCCCCCTCCGTTTAACATGGATTGGGGCCATACCAGCAGCTGCTACCTACTCCCCTGCCACCTTTGCCCCTCTGCCACACCTGGAGGCCCCCGTTCCTGTGCCCCCTGCCTCACCTCCCCGGCCCCCTTCCCCCCATGTCTCTCCCACCACCCCATTCCCCCTCCCACCCCCCACCACTTACCTTTGCTCTGGTGCTGACAGGCTTTGTCTCTGTTGCATCCTGGGATGTGGAGTATGGCTCCATTCCAGCCCCGTAGCACCAGCACAGAGCCAGCATCACTGTTACAGGGCTGGACTGGGCCATGCTCCAGGCTGACATGGGAATGGAGTTTGACAGCACGGCAGCGAGGGTAAGTGGGGGGGGGGGGAGGAGGACGGAAAAGAAGGTGGAGGGACAAAAATGGCATGTAGGGGTGGAAGGAGAGGTTGGGGAAAAGGGGAAATGGGGCAAAGGGTAGGTTGGTGGCCTGAGGCTGGAAGGAGAAGTAAGCTTCCTCACAGCCTGCTCCCCTGTCACTGCTGCTGCAGAGAATGTGGAGGGGATGCACAGAGCCCAGCAGACAGCATTCTCACAGGGCTTTGTAGCCTAGAGGAGCGTCTACAGCCCCCCTCTTCTAGCCACTTGCTGCATCGGGCTGTGCTGCCTGTAAAGGCTTCTCACCTCAAACGTAGATGGGGCTGGGCAGCCTGAGGCACAGAGTTAGACATGGAGGGGGTGATGTAGTGGGGACACAAGTGGGGGCCTCGGAGTGGGGAAGGGGCACTGGGTGGGGATACCTGCTGGGATGGGGCAAGCATGGTTGATGAAGTAAGGGTGAGGGGGTTTGATGGGCGAGGGCATCATGGTGTGGCATGTAGTTAGGGGCCCTTGGGCATGGGGTAAGCAGGGGTCTCCCGAGGTGGAGGCAGCCCTCTGTAAACCCCTGCTGCAGTCATGTAAGACTGTGTTAAAAGGTGGTGTTAATTCTCTATTGTTGAATCTGGCCCCATTGAGGGTCCGTAAGAAGGGTTACATTTACATTAGGTAAAAAGGTTTGGTTGTCAGTAAAAATTTTGCAGATTGTCAGGAAAAAAAAAAAAAAGATCTTGGGTTGGCTATCCTGCTCCCACAGCAGAGTGCAAGATGCAGAGGTGTCCATGGATAACCTCTGGTACTCTGAAGAGTACATAACTGTGTTATGTAGTCTCCATTTAAGTGCTCAGTTACATTCCTGCATCTGTACAATTATGTTTAAGATGAGATTACTGGAAGGTGACTTGATTAGTTTGGAAGCTGAGTTTTGTGCTCGTGCATGTGTATCTATGGGTAAAACACGATGGTATTATATACTGATACTTCAAAGACACCCAAAACTATCACCCTGGCTCCTCTTGTGTGAAACTTCAGTTTCATTTGAAGTAAAAAGCATATCTCCACATCAATTGTCTGGATGTAAGATAACAAAAGGCCCCAAATTTTATTAAATAAAAAGCAACACATACAAATTGAAGTTTCTTTTATTGAGCTGGGGATAATTCAGTGAGGAGCAAAAGGAGAACATAAAACTGTTGGATGTGCAATATATTTCATCCCACTGCCAGGAAATATATGTCATACCATCTTGCAAGGATTCTTTCTCAAAACAAGTGACAAGATGTGTATATTGAACTTTTCCTCATTAACAGCCTTTGCCCAGTCTTTCTGGATTATCTCATAGACCCAACTAGGGGAGACTGATTTTTCAAATCCTTTTCTACCACACCTACGAAAAACTTTTTGTGAAATAATCACAACTGGTCACAGACCTACATTGTGTCATAATGGGGTTGAAAGTTATTAGAAGTCATGGCTGCGTTTAAAACTGGCTTTTAAATTTAAAGGG
Source organism: Alligator mississippiensis (assembly GCF_030867095.1). NCBI lineage: Eukaryota > Metazoa > Chordata > Crocodylia > Alligatoridae > Alligator > Alligator mississippiensis. The sequence goes on from NC_081824.1 coordinate 202,350,431, forward strand.
AAAAATCTGACCATTTTCAGTGCTCAGTTTTCATTTATACTGTGAAAAGAAAATTGGAATTGCAGGCTCCGACAGTGTTTGTGAACTGAAATTAGCAGTCTTAAAAAGGCAGAGGGGAGGGGGTAGGATAGGGGAAGAAAAACTGCTTCCCTTGTATTCATGCCTTCACACAAAGTGAAACTAGGAAATTACTCACAAGACAAGGATGTTTAAATACTACATTTGCAATGAGGCATGAAAGCCATTATTTATATGACATGCACTAATTTGCACTCCATGTGCTTCTTTCTAAAACTGCTGTAAACTGTTTGCAGGAGATCTGGCTTCTGATGAGCTAGCTTCTCCAGGCTGTTGAATTCACTTCAGTTTGCATGTTAGCCTGTCTCTTAAGAAGAGCCCATATGAAAGAAAACCAATACTTGGAAGCACAGGGTAAGAGTCTTCTCCAGACTACACCGGAGATTAAGAGCCTCTCTTCAAGACCTCTCTGTGCTACTCAGCCCCTTGGTCTGAGGCACAAGTATAAGTGGGTTCTCTAGAACAGGAACGGATGGAGGCTTGGTGTTGCTCCGTTATCATGATATTGGAGAATAGAGATCATGTTTTGGATTGGCTGTTTTTATAGCCCAGCAACAAATTACCATGCATCCTGGGACAAAAGGAGAAGCAGAAAAGGCAGCGTCTCCAGGGTTGTCTCAGACTCAGTGACTCCTATAGTCTTGGATGGTTCAGTTTATGCACCATCTTTTGTCTGAAGGCACAATCTAGTCCTTATGTGAGGGCTGGTACATAACTGGCTACATTCCTGCACCTGTACAATTATGTTTAAAATGAGATTACTGCAAGGTGACTTGATTAGTTCAGAAGCTGAGTTTTGCACTTGTGCATGTGTATCTATGGATAATACATGATGTTATTATATAAAAGTTTTATTGTTATGAATTGTGTAAGCATATTTGAATTACATCAGTCGCCCCCAATTCATGTCAATAAAGCCATTTTAATAACCTATACTCTCATTTATTGTATAAGGTCTGAGGGGGATCAAGGGATAAGTTATCCCTTTTTTTATTTTATGGGAGAAAAATATTCCAACATATTTCACAGAGATTAAAAGAAAATTATTAGAGTAGTTGTTGTATGCCTCAGCACGTAAACCTAGAACCCTTCACTTCTGATGAATTCAACTGTTCAGGGTTTAAAGGGAGACAAATATAACTAAAAAATGTAAAACACCTTTAAAAAAATCTAAAAACCTTTCCTACATATAACAATGTATCTGCTCTGAAGTCTACCAAATGTACACCTTATAGAAACTACAGCTAAAAGAAAGTGTGGGTGTATTATTAGAAAGCTATATATATATCCTTTTGCATGAAATAAAGCATGAGTTCCCCAAGCCTAAACCTGTCAGATACAGTATTCTATGCCAGTGCCGGATGCAGAAAAGTGAACTGCCTATTTGAGGGTTTGAGTCAATGTCATTTTTTGAGGAAACTTTTTTTCCCCAAGTGGTCAGTGTTTGAAACCTCTTAATATGCCAAAATAAGTCTTAGGAGAGATTGGTTAGTGGATGCCAGAGAGGAAATGTAAAGAGCATGCTCAAGCAACTGACTCCATGGTAGAAATTACTTGCTATATATATTAAAGCTGGCTGAAATATTTCACACCAAAGACATTTAGTTAAAATAACTTAACATAAAATTGTAATTTTAATTGTTTTACGCAATCTTTCCAGGAAAAACTAGCCACTCAGTTCTGTAGGTTTCCCCTCTTGGGACAGGTACAGACATTACATTTTTAGTGGTCTAAGCAATCGGAAAGCACTCTAAACTTGTAACAGAATGGAAGTTCACTGCACACAGACTGGTCTAAAAATCGCAGAATCCTGTCGAAGATAGACTTGGGTTGACATGCACTCATACTTAATCCATTTTGGTTATACTGGTGCATTGAATTTCAGCACCAGAACCCCTATCAATTCAAGTTAGGTAGGTGTCCACGTGCATCCCAGGCTCCTTTGTGGCTGCCCGCTAGCTCCCTCTCACAGGGAGGTGCGCTAGCACTCACCGTGTACTCAGTTGCTCTGGGCAAGCACCCAGTGGGCCCTGCCCCTGAGCTATCCTAGAGCCACCTCAGCACAGGCCCTTTCCAGAAAAGACCCTTTCTGCAGCCCCACCTCCTGCCTCTGGCCAGCTGTCAGCCCCAGACAGGCAGTGGGAATGGGGAAGGGAGGTATCTGTTTCCCACGCATGAGTCCTGGTACCTGTGCACCCATGTCCCCAGGCCATGCCCCTACACACCATCACAAAGCACCCCATGATGCTGACCTGCTGACACAGACCTGACATGAAGCCCAGGAGTACCCCTGTTGTCGGGTGCAGCTCCATGGAGCCTGACCGGCCTGCCAGACATGAACAAGCAAGCTTCCCATTTGCAGCCGACAAATGACATGGCAGTGGGTTGGGGGCATGACTGCCCATACCCAGCAGCCAATCAGGCGTGGCCTGGGTGCTTGCCCATCTTCGGCATCCCAGGGAGCCTGCTGGGAGGCATGCTGGAGTGCCCCCAATCTGCTGGCCTTGGCCACTGCAGGCAGCCTTCGTGTTCCCCTCCCCAACAAAGGGTGAATGTGTGTTCTGTTCGCTCATAACCTAACCTATACCGCCTACAGAAAACCATTTAATTAAGATCAATTTTGCCTCAGGCTTTTTGAATGTCTGTATCTAGCCTTTGTTGCTGTTGCCTTCCTGTTTTGTTCTTAGTCATTAAAAATTCTTTCTTCTGATATGTTCCACCACCCTACCTCTTTCTTTTCTCTTTTGTTCCCTTGACTGCTATCCCATTTTATTCCTCTTTCTTCTTTTCCCTCTCCATTTGTCAATCCTTTCTTTCTTGTGCTTTTTCATGCTTCAGTCTTCTTACCTATCTTACTTTCATGAGTTTGTCATTCATCATTTTACTTTTCTTTCTTTTCTAGGCACAATAATACAGATTTGTTTCTTGCCTTCTTTTTTGTTCACTGATGAATCATGATTTTTCAGTCTACTGGGGAGAAGGCACTGCAATACCATTTTGACCAAGCAGCATAGTCACAAGATTTTTTTTTACATCTATATAGTCAGATGTTTTCAAATAAACAAGTCACTTTTGGAAAATTCCTGATTTTGAAGACAGAGAAGGATAAAATAAAGGAATTGAAATAAAATAATAATAATAAAAAAAATCAGTGGACATTTTTGAAAAGTGGAAAGTCAATGCACTCAGGATATAATACTCATCCAACATGAGTCAACTGAAATTTTGCCATTGACTCGCACAAGATCATGATTTTGCTTCATGCCTCTTTCTTCCCATTCAATGTCCAGAGATAATAAAAATAATCAAGATTGGAATGGGTGTTCTGCATGGAGGCACAGACCTGTAGTTGTCCAAAAGGGCAGAGAATCTGACAGCTTCTTAGCGCTTGGGGTGTAGAGCATGTAAAGATCCTAATTCATGAACTGAGCCTGATGCATTGGAGCAGATAACTGTATCTATCTTTGCAACTGTGGGTGATTCTATGAAAAACTTGTTTCACTATGCAGCTGTTATATGAAAAAGAAAACATCTGTCTCAGATACTATGTGTAGCTTGAATACTATTGCTCACAGCAGAATTTGTTCTAGTATAATGTCAGAGTGGGATTCATTGGAGAGAAATTGTATAGCAGAATTAGGAAGAAAAGGGGCCACAATTTCAAAGAGCCCACAATGTATGTGCACAAATTTTGCAAGAATATTATTTTATACATGCATCCAAACAAAAAGTTAATTACATCTGCAGATATGGAGTTTTGCATAGAGAAACAGCTGTTCATGTAAAAATTGCAAGCATAATTTCAGAAACCTTAAGAAAACCAACAGTGGCTCACATTCATTTCTGGTTCCTGTGCCCAAGTCCTGTCACAACTGATCTGCTTTACTGGGTGACACACACATCATGCCCTGTCCCGCATCCCTGCCCAAGGATCCCAGGGTCCCTTGCTGTCCTGCACTGGGCCCTACACTGGCCTGTGCCACATGGAGAGGCACTAGTTTGTGCAGGTCCTGGCATGGGCTGGAGTGGAGGCATATGATGGTATAGGAGCCAGGGAATCCCTGGACCTTGTGACTCCAGTTAGGGATGCATGCTGGATTGTGCCTCCTCCATAAAATGCAAGATGGCGTTGGTCCTAGCAAGGAGGTGTCAGGCAATGAGGATTCCCTGGCTCATTGCCCGACCTGTTCTTCAGGTGGAGGCATGGGCTAGTGTGGGTCCCAACATGGAGACATGGTGTCCTGAAGATTCCCTGGCTCCTGTGCCACTCTACAGCATCCCATGCTGGGATCCATGCTGACCCATGACTTCACCTGAGGCATGGGTTGGTTTGGGTCCTGGCAAGGAGGTGGAAGAGCTGGGGAATTTCTGGGGCCCTGTGCCTCCTTACTGGGACCTGTGTTGAGTCCTGTGCTGATGCAGGTCCTGGCATGGAGGGATGGAGCACCAGGAATTTCCCGGCCCCCACGCTACCCCGTGCCTCTTTGCCAGGACCTGTGCTGATCCATGCCTTGTGGTGGCATTGGGCAGCATGAATCCCAGCACAGGGCAGTGTGGAAGTTGAGGAATCCCTAGTACCCCATGCCTCCATGCCAGGACCTGCACTGACCGAAGTCTCCTCCTGAAACATGGATCGGCGTGGGCCCCAGCACTGGTTGGGTCATGTGTGGGAGCCAGGGAATCCACTGTGCCCCACACCTCCATGCCAGGACATGTGCTGATCTGTGCTTCGTGTGGAGGCATGGGTCAACATGGGGCCCAGCAGGTGTGTACTGGGCACCGGGGAGTTCCTGGCTCCTGTGCTCCTTTCCTCAATTCCTGCTGGGACCTATGCTGACCCATGCCTCTGCATGGGTTATGGCACACAGGAACAAGGTGTCTGAGATTCTGTGTCCCATGTCTCTGCACCTGAACCCACATGGGCCTTTCCTGCATGTGGAGACAACTCTGGGGTGCATCTCTGTAAGCAGGTTTTGCATTTCTTGTCCAGGCATGGTCTGGATCCGTTGGGTCCCTGAATGGACTTAGAATCATCGACTCTCAGAAAATGAGGGTTGTCAGGGACCTCAGGAAGTCATCTAGTCCAACCCTCTGCTCAAAGCGGGACCATTCCCAACTCGATCTTCCCAGCCAAGGCTTTGTCTAGCCAGGACTTGCAGTTATTTTATGACTTAGGTATCTGAATGTGTTTAAGTCCTGTTTTGGGGCCTAGTTTACTAAAGTGTGTCTGGTCCTACGGCTCTATTTTGTGAGGGTGAAGTTACAGCTTACACTTAGACCATACTTCAGGCACCAGTTAACTGGTGCTACATGTCCTTTGAGCATTGCAAAGTTATGTAACTTCAGGATAGGGTTAATTCTGGGCCATGCTACCTAACTTGTAACAGTACTTCAGTCTTCTCCACAGAGATAAAATTAGCAATATGCATCCCATGATACACCACTCAGTCCCTGCCCTTCCCAACACCTTCCCCCTCCACCCAGAGCTGGGATAGATCCCAGCTTTCCTGGCTCCTAGCCATGCCATTCCTCACTACCCCTCCAGTGGCAAGTCAGAGCTGGAGGCAAGAAACAGTATTTAACCTTTAATGTCTGACTGCTCATAGCATGTTCTAACTTTAACTGCTTAACATCCCACAGATTTAGTGCAACATGTAACTTCACCCGTGTAAATAGGCCTTTAAAATGAGTGTGAATAACAATTAAGCCTTGTGTTTTTTCTCATTGTTGTCCTTTCATCTCTCCCTGGGGTCTATTTTTACATGTCTTTATGGTTTTCTTCTAAGAAACAATACCAGTGTCTCTGAGGTTAAATACAAGCAAGAGGTTAAGAGGCATTTCAAGCTTATATCTTAACACAAAGGTTTTGCTGTCACTACCACTACCTTTACTTCTAATTTTTCCTTTGTTTGCACTGTAAAATCTCTTTATAGGTTTACTAAGCAAGATTATATTTTACCTGCTTCCTCACTGTTCCAATTAGTCCTTCCTCTGAATGATATCTGAACTAAAGCAAGTTTACTATGAATGTTTAATAGACCCTTTTGTTTTACCACCACATTTTTCCAGCCTTCTGTGTGAGGAGCTACTTTGGCACAGTACTTGTGTAATGTGATTGTGATTCAGGCCCAGCAACTTAGCTTTAACAGTTGTGAAATAAAATGCCAAAATATTCTAATTCTTGTGGTAATGTGGCAGTGAAGGTAATACTGGGGAAAAGTAATGTGGGATAATGTTTCTTTTCACAGACAAAAGCATGCACATATGTTGCACAGTAATTACAAGGCTATTTTACTGCTGTCAGGTGAGCATTTGGGTCAAGCAGTACAGTACACAAGAATATATATATGCATTAGCTATAACCAATCAAAAGAAGGACTAGTATCAAAGTATATAGCTTGAGGGACACAGTAGATCTGCATTAATTTTCCATGTGCCTAAGCCATTTAATGTCAAAGAAATTATGGCACCTGAATTATTTATCACCAACAAACTAAGTCCAGTCTATAGTTTGATTCTAGAGAACAATGTTTAGAATTTTATAATAAAGAAGAGGAAATAAAACATTGCAAATGAACCCCACCCCCTAATTTCTTAATTCTGCTCAACTAAAATGTTGAAGTTCTTACCTAGGGCCTGATCCAGATACCATGAAATTCAATAAAATCCACTCCACTGATTGTTAGGGAAATGGATCAGATCATCAGTCCTTACTTAAGAAAAATTCCCACCAACTCCAAAGTCCTTATTTCATAGATTCATAGATGTTAGGGTCGGAAGGGACCTCAATAGATCATCAAGTCTGACCCCCTGCATAAGCAGGAAAGAGTGCTGGGTCTAGATGACCCCAGCTAGATACTCGTCTAACCTCCTCTTGAAGACCCCCAGGGTAGGGGAGAGCACCACCTCCCTTGGGAGCCCGTTCCAGACCTTGGCCACTCGAACTGTGAAGAAGTTCTTCCTTATGTCCAGTCTAAATCTGCTCTCTACTAGCTTGTGGCCATTGTTTCTTGTAACCCCCGGGGGCGCCTTGGTGAATAAATCCTCACCAATTCCCTTCTGTGCCCCCGTGATGAACTTATAGGCAGCTACAAGGTTGCCTCTCAACCTTCTCTTGCAGAGGCTGAAAAGGTCCAGTTTCTCTAGTCTCTCCTCGTAGGGCTTGGTCTGCAGGCCCTTGACCATACGAGTTGCCCTTCGCTGTACCCTCTCCAGGTTATCCGCATCCTTCTTGAAGTGTGGCGCCCAGAATTGCATGCAGTACTCCAACTGCGGTCTGACCAACGCCCTACAGAGGGGAAGTATCACCTCCCTGGACCTATTTGTCATGCATCTGCTGATGCACGATAAAGTGCCATTGGCTTTTCTGATGGCTTCGTCACACTGCCGGCTCATGTTCAACTTGGAGTCCACTAGGACTCCAAGATCCCTTTCCACCTCTGTGCCACCCAGCAGGTCATTCCCTAGGCTGTAGGTGTGCTGGACATTTTTCCTCCCTAGGTGCAGCACTTTGCATTTCTCCTTGTTGAACTGCATCCTGTTGTTTTCTGCCCACTTGTCCAACCTATCCAGGTCTGCCTGCAGCTGTTCCCTGCCCTCCGGCGTGTCCACTTCTCCCCATAGCTTTGTGTCATCTGCAAACTTGGACAGAGTACATTTCACTCCCACGTCCAAGTCGCTGATGAAGACATTAAAGAGTATCGGTCCAAGGACCGAACCCTGCGGGACCCCACTGCCCACACCCTTCCAGGTCGAGACCGACCCATCTACCACGACTCTTTGGGTGCGACCCTCTAGCCAATTCGCCACCCACCGGACTGTGCAGTCATCCAAGTCACAGCCTCTTAACTTGTTCACCAGTATGGGGTGGGATACCGTATCGAAGGCCTTCCTGAAGTCCAAGTATACGACATCCACCCCTCCTCCTGTGTCCAGGCGTTTCGTAACCTGGTCATAGAAAGAGACTAGGTTGGTCAGGCACGATCTGCCCGCCACAAACCCATGCTGGTTTCCCCTCAGCATAATTTGTCCTGCCGGGCTCTCACAAATGTGAGCCTTGATAATTTTTTCAAAGACTTTACCAAGGATGGAGGTGAGACTGACTGGCCTATAGTTGCCCGGGTCCTCCTTCCTCCCCTTTTTGAAAATGGGGACCACGTTAGCCCTTTTCCAGTCCTCCGGGACTTGGCCTGTGTGCCACGAGCATTCGAATATTCCCGCCAGTGGCTCTGCAATGACGTCGGCCAGCGCCTTCAGCACCCTCGGATGGAGCCCATCCGGGCCTGCCGACTTAAAGGCATCCAGTTCTTCCAAGTGACTCTGCACCACCTCAGGATCTATGCATGGAAGTCTGGCGCCTTGCTGCTGCCTCTCTACAACCCCAGTGAGAGACTTGTCGTGCCCCTCGCTTAGGAACACTGAGGCAAAGAACTCGTTGAGGAGTTCAGCCTTGTCCCCCCTGTCTGTCACCAATTGCTTCTGCCCATTTAGCAGGGGTCCTATTCCTCCCTGGGCCTTCCTTTTACTCCCTATATATCTAAAAAACAATTTCTTGTTGTCCTTTACTTGGGTTGCCATCCTCAGCTCCATGGTAGCTTTGGCCCGCCTAACTGCCTCCCTACAAGCACGAGCAGAGGTGGTATATTCATCTTTAGTGATCTCACCCTGTTTCCACTTTTTATGTGCTCCCCTTTTGGCCCTTAGGCTGCCCTGGATTTCTCTGGTCAGAGTATTTCTATCAGTCCAAATTCTCACTGAAGTCAGTGGGAGGCTTATTTAGGTAAAAATAAAGGAGCAGCATACCTAACTTTGGGCAAAAGTTTGGACCAGATGACCCCTGAATTCCCTCCCACGCTATGATTTGCCCCAGTAACTACAGGTAGAACTGGGACGTGATTTTTCATGGATAGCTAATGGTCATGTGAGGTAATATTTTCAAAGTGTTAGCATGTACATGTACATGCACAAGCACGTCCTGTTGCTTTTTCAAGGGGTGTTAGAATTCGTCTAATTCACTTATCCATTATTGAAAATACCACTCATCAAATTCACCAGCTGACTTCTAATTTTCTAGATCGATTAATCAAAATAATGTCCTTAGGAAATACTAACCCAGTGAAAATATCCTGTGATATGGATGAGAATGCACATTGCTTTCATTTGTGTTTTATTACTGTAAGCTAACTTGGTGTTTATGAAAATACTTGTGACCTAGATTTCTCCATTTACTACCCATAGGGAAAAAAAAAATCTACATTTACAGAACCAAGAGCAATGGCAATGCATTCTTTCTGCATTTTACTGCCAATTTGTTGCCATCCTGACTCAGAAGGATCACCTTCAGAAGAGAAAGTATAGATCATTGGAGTCTGCTGACCTTAGGAAGAGACTGATCAAACACTAATGTCAGATAATGAACAAACTTTCAAGTCACCATATTCCAAGTTACAAACTGGACAGTATGTATTTATAAGAAATACCTGCTATTTTCTTCAAGCAATGGTGATTGCTATTATATATAGTGATCTTATGTTGACTGCTATTATAGATAGGTACATTGATTTTTTTCTGGCCAGTAAGAAATAATTTCATTGGGTGTGTAATGCTTTTGCAAAGCTTATTTTCACATTTTATCTGTACATACAATGCACATGATACAGGTACAGTTGATGAAAAGCAAAATACCTTCATCTAAGAGAACACAGTCATGTATCTATTTTGTTCTCATATGACTGACAGAGCAACATTAGTGGAAGTGAGCATTTTCTTTAAAGTTAATGCTGTTTCAATCAATCATTGCTACGCTTCACGTCCAACACATTTCTCTTTCTTGGGCAATAACATTCCTTATCTTAAGTAGATCCAAGCACTTTCCTTTGTACACCTGGAATAAATTAAGTTCCTCCCTACCTTTTGTTTTATGGTTGATTCCTCTGCATTTTAGGAGTAATATGAAACAAGTCATCTGGACATCTCTCTAGTTGCAGCAAATGGCCTCTAAGTTGAGGTCTTCCTTTTCTTTTCTTCTTCTTTCTTTCCTACCCTCCTTTTTGGTTTAAAATAACTCACCATCCTGACCATTCAGGTAGTTAAAGAAGAATCCTAAGCAGTTGACTGTCAGTGTTTTCTGTGGATGGGATGATGCACTGGAATATAGACCTTCCAGAGAGAGGATTATATATTATACTTTGAATGGATGTAAGGCCAAATGTTCTTTCCAGTGCAGAATCCACCTAACAGGCCAGAGTACTAATGATCTATAGGACAGAAATATTTGCCACTGATGGCTACAGAATGAGAAGGATCTGCTTTGCAATACTGTCCTCTCCTCAGCGTTGGAGCATGCTTCCTCATTACCTGCATGATCCAGCTTCTGTAGAACTGTTTTCATATCATGCAAGGGGTGTACAGCTCTCCAGTGAGGTCTGCCAGAATCATTCCCGCTCTCCACAAACTTGCAAAACTATCTGCTTGGCACAGGGTCTTTTATACTCAGGGGCCTCAGTGCAGAAAAACATTATAGAATATGCCAAATGCTACTGAAGTTAATCGGACTTCAGTGATGGGTTCTAGGTGAGCACTAGCTTATGAGCGTTGCTGAAGTCTATCAAGTGGTAAGCGTGATTCATGGTTTTGCCAAAATAGGGATGCTAACAGTACATTCAAGATCCAATCCAGATATCCTAGATAATGGGACAATCTTTCATAGTTTTACAGTTTCATAGTAACTAGGGTCAGGACGGACCGGAACAGATCATCTAGCCTGACCCCCTGCCACAGGCAGGAATGAATGTTGGGTTCACCAGACAGGTGATCATCCAAATTCCTCTTGAATTAGCCCAAGGTAGGGGCGAGGACCACTTCGCTGGGAAGTTGGTTCCAGATTTTGGCCACCCTAACTGTAAAATATTGCCTTCTGATATCTAACCTAAACGTCTTCTCCATCAGTCTATTACCATTGTTCCTCATCACCCCAGGTGGTGCTGGGGAGAAAAGGGCTCTATCTATTTGATGTTGATCTCCCCTGATGAGTTTGTAGGCAGCCACCAGGTCTCCCCTCAGCCTCCTCGTGCTGAGGCTGAACAGGTTCAGGTCCCTCAGTCTTTCCTCGTAGGGCCTGTCCTGCTGCCCTCTCACCAAGCGGTTGGCCCTCCTCTGAACCCTCTCCAGGCTGGCCACATCCCTCTTGAAGTGTGGCACCCAGTACTGGATGCAGTACTCCAACTGTGGCCTGACCAAAGTCGCATAGAGGGGGTCTATCACCTCTCTGGACCAGCTTGAGATGCACCTTTGGATGCATGACAAGGTATGGCTGGCCTTGCTGGCTGCGGTCTGGCATCGGCGGCTCATGTTCGTCTTGGAGTCAATAATGACTCCGAGATCCCTTTCTGTCTCTGCTTTCAAGAGAGGAACTCCCCAGCCTGTATGTATGCTGTGGATTCCTTCTCCCAAGGTGTAGCACCCTGCATTTATCTACGTTGAACCCCATCCTATTTTCATCTGCCCACTTTTGTAGTCTGTCTAAATCTATTTGCAGCCTCTCTCTCCCTTCCAGTGTGTCCACCTTGCCCCACATCTTAGTGTCATCAGCAAACTTGGACAGCGTGCTTTCCACCCCCTTGTCCAAGTCGCTGATGCAGATGTTAAACAGTGGGGGCCCAAGCACCGAGCCCTGGGGTACCCCACTGTTCACATCTCGCCAGGTTGAGTACGACCCTTCCACCACTACTCTCTGGGTGTGCCCCATCAGCCAAATTTTTTACCCATCCAACTGTGCAGGCATCAATGCCACAGTTGCTTAATTTATTGATGAGGATGGGGTGAGAGACAGTATCAAAGTCCTTCTTAGATTCTACTTTAATAACCCTGCTTTTGAATTCCTTCACAATAGAGTCAGAGACACTGTTATTTTTCTTTGTTTTAAAGAAGTTACAGAGCCTTCTTTCATTGATGACTGGTTAAATTAATTCCTTCAGGAGCATTGTCCAAATATGTCCATTTGTGCTGAGTTACCGTTGATAATATGACTTATATATTCAAACTGCCACAAAGGCTGCTTGACAGTCTTTGAGTTTATCAGATAATTACATGTGCTATTGAGATGTACCTGACCAAAAGATATTAAATTTGGGGCAGCTTGGATTAAAAAAAAGAAAAAAAGCCCTCCATGTTTTGCAAATTTAGTCTGTCTCTAATACTTGAGAACATTTGACTATGTGGAATAAGCATAACATTTTAAAGATTTTAAACACCGTTTTCATTAATCATTTGCACAAGATTCCATTGCAAAGACAACAAAGGCTTTATTACATAGTAATATTTTAGTTTCTCTCTTCCTCAGTTAGAATCAAGCTTTTAGCTACTCTGAAGAGAAGTTATGGTTAATGGTAATGGTTTCTTAAGGCCAGCCCAAAAGAACTCTGCCAACTAAAATGCAACTTGCTCAAGTCCAAAATTGCAGGCCAAACAAATACTGGTAAATAGTGACCTACATAAACACTTAATGCCAGCTGGGAAGCTATACTTCTATTTACTACATTGTCCTGGCTAGGTCTTTATATTATTTTTTTATAAAAGTGACTTAATGAGATGACTGGCCAAGATCAGAATCTTGTAAGAACTTGTCAGAATACTGTTGTAGCTCACAAACCGTTAGTTTTTGCCTTCACCATCTCAAAGGACTTTATAAAAACGCTTCTTTTGCAGTTGGTTTGAAAATCATAACACAGCTAGGTCTATAATTTTGTTGATAGACATTAACTGTTAAATAAATCAACAAAGGACCAGTGCCGTTATTTATTAATATTCAGGTACGGTATGGCCTTGTTTTTTATCGCACCTTTGATTTACTAAAAAGCTGCAATTTCAATAGCAATTTTGGTGGACATTACAGGATAATTAAACTGGCTTCTAAACAACAGTAGTTTCTTCTGGGAGAAGAACAAAGTTGCTTTTACAAAAATTATAATGAGATAGTTTCTTTGAAATAATAATACATATTTAAATGGAGATATACCCCTTCATGGTATCTTTTATACAGGAGCAGAAAACTCATGAAAAATTCTAAATCTGGGATTACTGCTCCATGGAAAGGGGAGGTAGATGGAGAAGCTCTATATCAGATGATAAAAAAACGATGACAAATGGAGACTGGGAATCCAACTCCAAATGAAAGGTCAAACCCAATGATGCCTACCTCTGGGATATTCCCGAATTTCTTATGCTTTGACAGTGCCTGTATAGTTTACTGTACCACAAAGTCTCAATCTGAAAACTAAACGTGTGGCTTCCTCATTCTCCTCATAATGCAAAGATCACGAATGGGCTGGTATAATGAGACTACTGCATCTAACTTTCCCTGAGCAGAGGATTGAGGCTGTTGGTCCTGTCCAGGCTGTGAAATTCTAGCTAATGAAGGGCTTTGAATCACTGAAGTTCAGCTATGGATAGACATGGTAAAGCTCATATCCTTCCTTCCTGCCCCACATTTTGAGAGCTCCCCATGCAATACGTAATGTATATGCATCTTTCAGCCTACTTATTTAATGAGCTTGTTTTTTTATCAACATTTTGGAAAGCCACATAAAATTGCAGTATAATTTGATTGAGGCATGGATGCTCTTAAATGTCTGGAGCCATAAAGATCAAATTTGTCCTGTGAAATAATTTTAATTTTAATTTCTATTGCTTCATCTCTTTAGATTATATAAAACATAATTCTTGCTTTGGGCTGATTCTGCCTCACATAGCTGGTATAGCTTTAATTGAGTTATCTCTCAATTGTCCTGGAGTGAAAGCAGGATTGGGCCCAAATATGTCACACTGTGAAAATGTACTGACTGGAATGCTGTCTTTAGGGAATTCTGACATCAGGTTTATACTGAAATATATTGCTTAGAGTGTTGGGCTTTGTTTTTTTCATGGATGTGCACATGGCTTCTTTTCTCTAAGCATCATCAGTATGATTTTCCCTGAAATATGTGAACACATTTGTTCACCATTCAGTTGCTGGTGTACTTCAGTGGGGATGTCAGATTTAGGGATTTCTTTTTTTTTTTCTTACTTTTCTTGCAATAGTGCTATACTATGCATTGCTATGTGTCACAAAATATCCAATATTAGCAGCAAAGTGTACAGGATCTGCAGGTGTCCGTTACATAGGTTGGTAATCGGTAATTACATCAATCATTTTATATTACTATAGCACTTTAACCAAAGACTCATAAGTGCTTTATGAATTTAAGGCTCAATAGGCTCAATCTTGCTGCCTTTGCTCAGGCAAAATTCCTATCAGCTTCAATAAAAAAAAAAAAAAAGAAGTCAAAGGAATTAATGCAAATTTTCTCTTGGTCAGGAGCTCTTGTTCTTGACAGAGCCTCTTAACTGATGTGTAAATGATACGATATGAAACCACTTGACCTGATGCTGAAATGTTCCTGTCTTGGTGATGATGAGAGGCAACTGTTTAACAATGTATAGTGACTCAGTGGAGCACAAAAGACATCCAGATATGGGCTCATGATGTTCAGCATCAGTACCCATGCGCTGTTTACTCGAACAAAAAAATTACAAATGAAGTGAAATCTAGAACCAGATCTCTTCCAAATCTCTTCCAAGGTTGCTCACCCTATATAATTGAGTCAAAGAAGATACACTGCATGCTATTATGCAGTTCTGCTCCAAGCCTTCACCATGAGTGCTACTTTGTTCACTGAAATGTGGATCCCAAAAATTGTGCTTCCTGCCATGCCACATGTGTCTGCTAGCCTCTACCTGCCAGCAAGTAGCGAGCTTGGCTCCCCACTGGGAGAGCACACGCACACCCTACACTCCCATGGTTAAAAGGCCCCGGTCAGCTGAAGGGCACTCCCAGCCTCTGGAACACACGGGAGTCTTGAAACACTCCCATGAGCTTCAGAGAAAGAGCACTTGCACAGGTACTATTAAAGACATGATAGGAACCAGCCGTTGAGTTATTACATAAAATATGTAATTCCTTGTTTTTTCACCCATTAATTGAATGAACCACCAGGTCACTACTTAAGACCTGATCAACCAGTTAATCACATCTTAAGTGTGATGTCTGTCAGAGGCCTTAGATAACATTTTTCCTTTGCTGCTGCTTGTACCTTTGGTTTTTACAAAGTACTGCCCCACATTTCTGCTCATGGGACTCTTTTGGAGCATTCTGGCCATAGCGCAAGAAAGTAAACACATGCTTAAGGACGGATCCCTTGGTAACACACCATGAATCCCACTTGGTAACGTGGAAATAATTAATCCTATTCCTCTCTTAGAACAAAAGATCAGCGTTGAACAAGAACAATTAAAGCTATCAGATGACGTATGATACTGAACTATTCCAAAATTGGAATACAAGATATGATACTCCACCACTACTCTGTGAAATGGTAGGGAGGAGCTTTCAGATAGGAGTGTTGAGTAAAGGGATGTTTTCATCAGTTGCCAAAACGGTTTCGGCGAGGGGGAGGCAGGGAATAGAAAAAAGAAAGAATGGTGGGAAGACATAACTCAATTGTCTGAGCCTGAAAGGAAGCCTGTATATGTTAACACAGAGGTTTTCTTCTTAGAAATATGTTCTTAGTGCTCCTCAGTTCTGTTAGTACATGATTTAGCTGTATTTTTTAAATTGCCAATCTCTTACCACTCCAATTTCCAATGAGCCTTTGAAGTGAAATGTTGAAGATTATCCTCAAATGGGGCATATGCACATAGCCCTATTACTGAAAAAAACAGTTACTGGGCATCCAAACATATGCAATGGCTGTCATTCGTTTTTCTAAAATGCAGAGTGACATGTGGTAGAAATAAATCTAATCCCTATTTTCACTAATCTGACTAATTTTGATTTTAATCGGCCAATTTTGGACATGTACCCACCCTTTGTTGTATTTTTTGAAAGCTACAGTAAGCTGCATATTCATTCTCGCAAGTAAAATACCAGCCCAGTAGAACTGGGATAAGAAAGCTGTAAAGCACGGCTCCTCACTGAAGCTCTATGGAAATCTGAGATCTGCACAGAGCGTGGGAAAAGGTAGAGTAAATCCCTTAATCTGGAAACTGGCATTAGTAGACCATTCCTGGGTCTTTTCTTTTGGGTAGGTTTCCAGTAAAAAAAAAAAAAAAAAAATGTTTTTCACAACACACAATCAATATAAAAAAGCGAAGTCTTTAAGGCTTTATTACTACTTCTATGGGATGAAGCAGCCAAGACAAAGTAGAGGATGTCACTGTTATTATTTAGGGCAAGAGAATGGAAGGTGGTAAGAAAGTAAAAGCATAATGTGTTGCCTTTTCTTAAAAAACATAAAGCAAACAAAATACACTGGCTCAGTTGTGCATGCTAATAAATTTGTTATGACTTCATCTAATTATAGCACATTTAGCAGTTTGTACACCAAAATGAAACCTGCAATTATAATGTTGTGTGACTTAATGTTCTAGACAGGTTTATGGGATTGCTGTTTAGCAGCTCCCAATCTGTGCTATATTTTTATATCCCATAAGGAATTTGTGACAAGTCGCATATTCCCATTTATTATTTAGAAGACAGGTGCACAAAGCAAAGCTGGTGGTGGTAGACCAGGACTAGCAAGCAGCTACCAATGCAGCAGCATATTTCTCCCAGGAAACAGAGCCCCTTTCTGAAAATAAATCTAGTTAATCAATAATTTAGATCTTCTGACCAATCAATATGCTTATGATAAGCAAACTGTATGTAGAGCAGGCTGTCATTTTGGAACTAGGAATTCTGGTTTGAATGAAGCATACTATGGGCAAACATTATGCAAATATCCCCATATGGCTCTGAATCTGATTGGGCTTGGGCCCAGTGTATTGATGCAATATCCCTGCAGCACAAATTCTGTGCTCCCCTTGAGAGTTCTAACTCTGCCTCATTGTCTCCCATTGCTGCTGTGGGTCTTCCTCTAGCTGAATGAGTGTCAGGCAGCCAGAGACAAAATGTAAATGGATCTCAGCCCAGTGCCTCTGAAAATAAAGCTAGAAGATGTGAACATATATTCTGCTTTCTAGGAGCTTATTAGGAAAGATGAGTAGAAAGCCCCACCAGCAGCAATCACTGGAGGTGTGGAACAAATCTAGTTTCTCCAGCGACTCAAGGAAGAGAGACCCAAACCATGCAGAAAACTGAAGGGGAAGAACAACTCCTTCAGAATTTCCTACCCTAAACTTTTAAAAGTCATGACTGAAATCTTCCAAAAATCATAAAGTTGTGTTGAAAATTGTGAGTTTTTAAAAACAATATTTAGGTTCTTTTGTTTACCTTTTGGTTTCTGAGCTTTTGGGTTGCACTCACCACATTTCAAGCTTTTCCCCCACAATCATGGAGATCCTTTATGGCTTTGTCTTGTAATAGATGAAGGCTGAGATGTCCATGTGATCTTCTCCCTCCTCCCAATACACAGGGCTAGGGCTTTATGACAATATTGGCAACTTCACAATAAAAATGATGGTAACACTAGTGCCCACACATTTTCCCCCTGCAAGTCCTGGGAAATTGTTGGGAGAAGATCAATCCCACACTGGCTGCATCTACATGTGCACTTTACTGCCGAGTTGACTAATTAGCTCTGCAGTGAAGTGTCACTGTCTACACAAGCGCCCCTATTGGGGCACAGTAAATGAATTAACTCTGCCATAGGATAGTACTGTCTGAGACAAGTACTATCCTATGGCAGAGCCATTTAGTGTGGTGAAACACACATGTAGATGGTGACTAGGACTGGCTGGGGCATGAGGGTGCTACAAGTACAGGGCTGCCTGCTGACTAGCCCACACTGTAGCACCCTCATGCCCAAGCCAGCCCCAACACCATGTCTCAGAGCCTGGGGCTGGCTCCCTAGGCCCCCTGCCAGCCTGGGGCTGCTCCAATCTGGCTCACATGGGCACACATGAAGATGCTGCACCTGAGAGCAGCTAATTCCGGTGCGAACTGTGCCAGAGTTTATTCAATCAGAGTAACTGCATGTGTCGATGCACCCACTGTGGATCTGACTGCGATGGCCTTATTTACACTGGGTGCGTCTACACAGCGTAAATTAGTTTACTGTGGGCTAATAATGTTGCTTGTGTAGATGGTGACACTTTAAAATGCAGTTATTAGGTCTACTCTGCATTAAAGTGCATGTGTAGAGGCAACACTGAGTAGTATTTTATACCCTAGATAGTCTCATTGAGTTCAGTGAGATTACTTGCAGAAGAGGCACTAGTCAGGAAGGGTATGACAAACAGTTTGACTGAAAGGCTGCTGTGCTGGAGAGTTACTGCTAGTTTAGGGCAATGGAAGCTCCTTTGGCCTGTGCTATCCAAAGAACAAGAGGTTAAGGCAATAACTGTAGAAGGGTAAATTGAAACTTTTTGAAGAGTTTCAGAATGAGGAGGGGAAAGGATGGATAGCTACGGACATTATCTATCAGAGACCAAACAGGCAGGATAATAAATATTTTGGAGAGCAAGAATCCTAGCACCGTGCTAACCCAGAAATATCTTTAAAGCAAAGGCAACTGAGATTCCAAAACTGTAAAAACAAAGCTGTTTTCAAATTAACAGAAAATGAGAAGCATAGCTGAGTGATCAAAGAGAAGCTGAAATAGAAAACCTAAACATCCGGACATAAAGCTAATGACAAGGCTTTCCACAGAGACCGACATTCATATTTCCCTTTGGGCCACATTTTGGATGGAAATGATAATTTGTTAGAAAGCTTTATTCCACCACTGGCTCCCCTGCCCCTGCCAGCTAAATGACTAGGCATGGCTTAGAGCTTGATAAGCTTTGTTAGATTTGCAGTCCTACATCCAAGGCTTTAAACAGTCTTGGAGAATGTCTACTACATCAGTGAACAATGGTGACATTTCATTGGCTTGTAACAAACTGTAGGACTGAGATAGTGCACATGCATTCCTAATATCATTGCTTCCTTCCTGGGGGGAGCAGGGAAGCACTTCAATGCACAGTAACAAAAGGCATGGTTTCCATTTATTAATGGGACAACACCACCTGGTTGTATTAACCAAACAAGCAGCTGGCTGTGAATGAGCTGAAGCCATGAAGTAGATTAATGCGGTTGTGTTGAACCATGATGGGCAACTGCCTGTGTTGCTAAACTCAAGACTTTAAAAATGAGAAAAGAGCACCAAAATATATTCCATAACTGTATTTTCACTTTGAAATGCAAACAAGCTGGATTCTGGTGCTTGTGTCCTGCACATGATATATGGCACCTTTGCAATTAAAATAGCTTCCTCAAAAAGTAGGAACTGGTCAGGCTGATAGAGTGTGCACTGATTATCACCCGGAAAGTGCTGCTCCGGATTTAGACATTTCACTTTCTTTGCCAGAGGCTAATGCTACTTAAAATAACTCAGATCCTTTATTTCTGACAGGAAAGGAACTTTATCCTAGAGCTTCCTAGTCAACTTTAAACCACAACAGACTAACTTGGTAGGGACAAGTTCTCTAATGGTTCTGTCACACCAGAGGTGCCTTACCCTTGGCCTGCAAGCCAGATCTGGAACCCCAGCACTGTGTCATTTGGCACAGGAACCCAAGGCCCAATCTTGGTGCATGATGGCGGTGCATGGCCCAATCACAGTGCATGGGGAGTCAGCCAAATCTGTGAAGGCTCAAACTTGGCACATGGGGTCTGATTAGGCCCATGGACCAGCTCTGTGCCACTTATCTGGGCTGTGGGGTCAAAACGTTGAGCACCATTTCATTACACTGATAGCTGCCCAGGAAGAAATCAAATACAACTACTGGTCAATCATGAAAACAGGCTGCAACTTGTTTCACCTTTATTGAAATGTAATCAGATTACCACACTCGCATGTGGCTATTTGACTACAATGGGAACCATACATCTGAATCTGAGATAAAGTGGGGTGTCTTAGGGAAGAATTTTTAATTTTATTCTTATCTGACTGTTGTCATAGAATCACAGAGAAGCAGGGCTGGAAGGCACCTCCATGGGTCAGCTAGTCCAATCCCATGCCTGAGGCAGGATTCATTTCTGTCCAAACCATCCTATACAAATCTATAATCTAACCTCTTAGTAGAACTACACAATCAACTCTGACACAAAACAAGACATAACACCCTGACCTGCCACCATGGCAAACATCCTGTGTCTGTAAAAGGCTGGTAAGATGTGCACAAGAGATCACAAGTGGGCCACCCCCCCAGCTAGAAAGAAAGCAAAAACCTCCACAGTCCATATCAAAACCCCCCACAGTCCATACTATACCCCTAGAGTTATTTACATTATTACAGAGGCCATTCACACATTTCACCTATTTATACTTAAATGGAACACAGGAATCACATATAAAATCTTTCCACCTTTACTTCCATAGCTAAATAACACTTTAAGCACTGAGATAATGATATCAAGTAATCGAAAGCAACCAACCAACAAGTTGCATACAATTATTGCATAACATCTGTAATACTCAAAAGTCAATAATAAAATAAGCAGGGCCGATATACAATAAAAAAAAAAAATTAACCACAATTAATTGCGAGATTTAAAAAAATAGTTGCAATTAATTGCAATTTTGATTGCACAGTTAAACAAGAGTCAGCAACCCCCCTGCAACAGCCCAGAGCCTGTGCACCCTGTGGCTTCCCCCCCGCACCAACAGCACACAGTCTCAGCCCTGACCCTGACCCACCCCATGCCCGTTCCGGACTCGCACTGGCTAGAGCAGAGCAGCCAGAACTGCAAAGAGCCCTGACCCTGGCCACCCTCTGCCTGTTCCAGACTCACCAGCTCATGTTGAGCAGTGGCAGTGGCCGGGCAGAAGCTGCTGCTCAGTGTGGGGAAAAAGCAACCACCTCCCCCTCACCACACCCAGGCTGTTCTTGCTGCAGCTGCTCGCCCATGCCTGGGCTGCCCCGTGGCTCCTCTACTGTGCCACCACTGCCCTGCTGAGAGGCTCAGAAGCAGCAGTGACAATGGAGAGCAGCTGCAAGACAACCTGGTGCAGGCTCCAGGCAGCTGCAGCAAGAAGGACCCAGCAGCAGAGGTGGGGAGAGGCTGCTTTCTCCTTGTGCCGAACAGCAACGTCTGCTTGGCTGTCACCTCTGGTTCCACTGCTCAGCATAGGCAGGTGGCCCAGAGCAGGTGCAGGGTGGGTCGGGGTCAGGGCTGTGTGCGTGGGCTCCAGCTGGTCTGAAGCTGGTCTACTCTGCCAGGCCAAGTAGAGAGGGCGTGGAATAGGCTACATTTTGCCCACCCCTGCTCAAAAGGTGTGTGCAATTAACGCCAGTTAAAAAAATGAATGTGTTAACTTGTTTTGTGTTAACTGCATATGTTAATTGTGATTAACTGACAGCCTTAAAAATAAGTGATAAATAAAGTACTATATAAGGAGTTCATTCACAGAAAATGATTTAAAAAAATCCACAGCTATCAAAAATTTAGGAATAATCTACCTTACTCCATTTTGACACCTGGGTTCTTTTTACAGACATTTTTATACTATTAATTTTACAAATAAATCTAACAAAAGATCTATTTCTTATAGAGCTGTAGTAAATGCATTGCTCTTTGGAGAAGGAAAATATTATTTAACGTAATTTGCCTTTTTTGCAATAAAATGTCAAGTCTTTTTATGCCTTCAAAATAAATAGTACAGTTTTATTACCAGTGGCTCACTGGAAAAGCCTTTTATAAAAACAAAATTAAGGTCTGCTTTTGCAGTTCTCTTCATTCAGGCAAATCCTTTATTATTTAGCAGAAGTAAGGAGTGCAGCAGGTCATAAAGGAGAATTTCTGTTTCACAGGAAGTTTTGGCAGTTCAAATACATTCTGTTCCTAATTTGAATGAAAAATAATTTGAAATTACCCAGGAAATAAATTTTGAAAAAAATCCATCAAGGAATATTGATTTTTTAAATCAGATTTTTATTGTATTTTATGCTTTTTCACTTTTGCGTGATTTTTACATCATTTCAGATATCAGCAATAGTGCATAACATGCTCTAGTTAGTGCAGCATTTCTCAACCCTTGGGTCGCAACCCAAAACAGGGCTGTAAGACTATACAAAGAGCTGCAAAACAAACTTTAAAAATGAATTCTCCTTTAAAGGAGAAAAACATGGAAAACCATGGGTTTTCCCTTTCAAGCTGGCAGAGTTCCAGTCTGTAAGGGGCTGCTTGGGCACCCTGCATACCCCATACCCCCCCCCCCCACACACACACACACTGGGGGGGATGGTGCCTGGGGGCAGCAGGTTGGGAACGAGGCGCACTGGGTTGGGACTGGCCATTGATGTTTACAAATGGATCCTGGTACATAAAAGGTTGAGAACCACTGCTCTAGTGCACTGCTATTGTTGCCTTGTTGTGACAAAACATGAAATTGGCTTTTTCATTTTATTCTGAAAATTATTAATGGAAGTTACTACTTTGCATAGATTCAAATATTTTATCTTTCTTCTTAGGTCAAAATATGTCAGTTTTGTATTCTAACAGTTTGGCACTTTGTTGTAAGAGTATCTGTACATTGTTGCTTTTTGCCTCAGGTTCTTTACCAATCTATAAGGTTACTGAGATCAAAAATATCAACAACTTGCTCCAACAGCAGTTACCTCTGAAAAAACTGCTAGCAGAGATTCATAGATTCATAGATGTTAGAGTCGTAAGGGACCTCAATAGATCATCAAGTCCGAACCCCTGCATAAGCAGGAAAGAGTGCTGAGTCTAGATGACCCCAGCTAGATACTCGTCTAACCTCCTCTTGAAGACCCCCAGGGTAGGGGAGAGCACCACCTCCCTTGGGAGCCCGTTCCAGACCTTGGCCACTCGAACTGTGAAGAAGTTCTTCCTTATGTCCAGTCTAAATCTGCTCTCTACTAGCTTGTGGCCATTGTTTCTTGTAACCCCCGGGGGCGCCTTGGTGAATAAATCCTCACCAATTCCCTTCTGTGCCCCCGTGATGAACTTATAGGCAGCTACAAGGTCGCCTCTCAACCTTCTCTTGCGGAGGCTGAAAAGGTCCAGTTTCTCTAGTCTCTCCTCGTAGGGCTTGGTCTGCAGGCCCTTGACCATACGAGTTGCCCTTCGCTGTACCGTCTCCAGGTTATCCGCATCCTTCTTGAAGTGTGGCGCCCAGAATTGCACGCAGTACTCCAACTGCGGTCTGACCAACGCCCTATAGAGGGGAAGTATCACCTCCCTGGACCTATTTGTCATGCATCTGCTGATGCATGATAAAGTGCCATTGGCTTTTCTGATGGCTTCGTCACACTGCCGGCTCATGTTCATCTTGGAGTCCACTAGGACTCCGAGATCCCTTTTCACCTCTGTGCCACCCAGCAGGTCATTCCCTAGGCTGTAGGTGTGCTGGACATTTTTCCTCCCTAGGTGCAGCACTTTGCATTTCTCCTTGTTGAACTGCATCCTGTTGTTTTCTGCCCACTTGTCCAACCAAGATTGTCTCCTTTCCAATAAAGAGCTGGCTATGTACACCAATTAAGGCCCTGATTCAAGCCTACCATCTACCTGAGAGTCTAGATTATTATGCAACTGCAGCATGCAAATATGAAATAAATGAAAGTAATAAAAAAGTTGACTAACCTAACCCACCTGAGCTCGGCTCACAGGGATCAATATCCTCATCATCGCTGGGACATTCAGCCGAGGCCACCAGGATGTCATCTGTGGTCTGCAATAAAAACAAAGTCAAGCAGGGTCACTTAACTGATCCAGCATGCGCTTAGATGATCACTGGCATTCCTGCCATCCCTCAGATTTGTGGAAAGCCCCAAGTAGCTGAGCATTTCAGGCTTAATATTTAATGATACAGCAATGCCCTCCAAAGTGTACATTAATGGGGCTTGGCTTTTCAATTCCCACTTGTCAAAGGACTGTGTTAGATATCAAAAGCAGCCACTTGAAAGTCTCATCCATTTTGTTTCAACATGAAAGGGAACATAGAGGGTAAGAGTACTTGCATCAGAAATGTTATTCCTGCCTCTACGTATCCAATATATAGACTACTTATATTTACCTTACCAAGTTGAGAACATGAAATCTAGCCAAAAAAGAACATGTTAAGTTCCTTGCAGCTATGGACATCATAAATATGCCTCAGTAAGTTTTTCTTCAATAAACATATTTGCTTTCAAAAAAGTAACTGTATACCATATGTACCACTGCCAGAGCATATGCCATATTTACTTGAATCCAAAATGAGGTTTCCCTCCACATTTAAGATAGGGGAAAAGGCCCCTCATCTTGGATTTGAGTACCAGTGAGGGGGCAGGTGGCTGCTGTGGCTCTGGCTCTAGCACCTAACCATGGTTGGGGTCAGCGCCACAGCCTTACCTGCTGCCTAACTCCCATATGCCTCTCTACTTCCTACCTCTCCCCCTGCCCCTTGCAGCAGTGAAGGGAGGGGGAGTGGGTTAAATTAAGATGACCCTCTCAATTTATACATTTTCCATGTCCAAAATCTAATTATTGAGGGGGTTATCTTAAATTCAGAGTTTTCTTGGATTTGGGTAAATACAGTAGACAGCCACTTATTAAAGGACCTTGGTATCATTAATGAACAGCTAAGTGAAAAACCTCTGCTCCATGTAAAAGCAAAAGCAAATATCAAGAATGGGTTAGAAAGTTAGGAAGTTTGGGTAAATGTATTTCACACAGAATAGGGCAGAAACAGATGGGTTCCAGAAATGGAAAAAAGTATATGAAGTGACTGAACACATTAGGATTGTTTAATTTACAGAGGGACAAGTACCAAGGTACATGATCAGGGCATACACAAAGTACTCAATTGTATATGGAAATGAAATTAGGGATTCCTATTTACTCTTTCAATTGGTACACAGCTAGGGACAGAAGTTACACATAAACCAATTTAAGTCATCAGAAACTGGTTTAAACCTGTAAAAAGTATAGAAGTTCAGTGCACATAAATCAGTGTCAAAATGCCTGAAACTGGTTTAAGATAAACCTGTTTGAATGTAGTATCAGACTTAACTGATTTGGGTCAAATCGGTTTATGAAATTTCTGTCCCAGACCTCCTCCTGGTTCAAGTTAAATCACAGTCCCCCAGCATCCCAGCATGCTTTGCAGCCCTGGGCTGGGCTGGGCTGTGCTGTCTGGTCCAGAAAAGAAGGTTTGGGAGGGTAGGGGGAAAGGGAGGCAGGGACTGTCGCCCCCCCAGACAAACTCCAGCTGGGTTCTGGGGCCCTGCTGTTGCAAATCATGGACACCAGTCACTACTAAGTCCAAGAATTTTTTTAACTAAAAAAGAAAGAAAGAAAAAGATTAGGCATTTTAAGTATAATGAAAAAAATCTGTTTATATCAGAAAGGGCAAAAAATAAGGGAGATAAATCCTCATTCTTTGCATCAAAAGCCCAACATTTTTCAATGTTGTTAGGAGGAAACTTTCCCTGTCAACGTATTAATCTTTAATTGTGTATTTCAAGATTTCTGATACCTTCCCATGAAACATTTACTACTGGCTGCAGTAAGAGACAGGCTAGTTGGAGCTCAGCTATTTCTGTATTGTTCCTGTATGTTACATATGCTAACTATGGGATCTAAAATATCTTAATCAGTGTAGAATATTACATTTAATCATTGTTTGCAGTGGAATAATAAAGGGAAATGTATTATATCAAAGTGATACTCTTCACAGGTTTTAAGACTGAACATATACAATTTTTATTTCTGTATAGCTAACTCAGATTTTGCCAGTATTTTTAACATTATTCTTCTCACTGAAGTTTTATAGCAAAGCATATTATAATAATAGGATTTCCTTTGTTATGCTTCAAAAATATTAATGAATTTATGCCTGCAGAACTTCTGTTAGATAAAGAAGTGCTAGAAAAATAAAGTCAGTAATATCTGTGAGACATAACAAAGAAAAACCTATTATTATAATAATACTATAATATAATATTTTATAATTGGAAAGCTGCAGCCCAAGCTAAGACAAAAACATCTATGCAAGACATATCTTGTATCACAGTGCAGTGCCTTAAATATAGACGTGAAGATCTGTAATCAGGAAAGCCTTTTATGTCAATGTATGATTCTGCCAAT
This sequence comes from Alligator mississippiensis, assembly GCF_030867095.1. NCBI lineage: Eukaryota > Metazoa > Chordata > Crocodylia > Alligatoridae > Alligator > Alligator mississippiensis. Next base: position 202,376,619 of record NC_081824.1, read on the forward strand.
GAGAAAACTAGCAGACACAAAGAATGAGATAGAAATAAACCTGCAGTTTATTTAGTTTATTTTCTGTTCCACATAGAAACAAGTGGAACTGCAGCAAAAGGATGGCTGCAAATGTCCTAATAAATATCCAGTGGTGAATGGGGATGAATTTAAGATTACATATTAAAAGTTTATGCCCCTATTTAAAAGAGGACTTAACAGGATTTCTCAACTAAAAATCAGTGGACTGAATTTTAAATCCCAGGAATAAAAACTTAAGCTCCAACTCTAAAAATAAAGATAATAAATTGAAAATTATGGGAAAATCAGTTTGACTTTTCCAAACACTCATCTATGTCTACAGTCCCACTTTTAATTTTTTCCTTCTAGCCTTAACATTGGAGAAGACATTATCCTCATATAGTCTCCTCACAGAACACTGAAAACACAGATGTCTGGTTTTACGGACAGTTTCACATGCATATTCCTATAATATGAAGTGTGACTCTGCCTCGGGGAAGGTAACCATATATCTAATTTTTACTGGGACAGTCCCATTCCAAACATCTGTTCCAGGTATGCTTTTGGTTTTTGTCAAATTAATGCGTTTGTCCAGTTTTTGGTGGGAATACAGTCTCCAGCCTAGGATTACAATAGAGGGTGGTTGGTTTTCCAGCATCCTCAGAACCCGCCCCACCCCCCCATCCTCCCTGGTATGCTCAGCTAAGAACGGAGCTCGGAAGCTGCTGAGCATGCCGAAGAGCAGGTGGGAGGGCTGGTTTGGGAAATACAGTCACCCTGACTTTCTCACTTCACTAGCCTTTGTTCTTTCAGAGCCCCAAAGTTCAATGACCTCAGCCTTGGACATGTCAATGTGCTATTTTGATACAATGCTGTATCTTTACATCTGAAGCTATTCATGCAAATTGTGAGACATGGAATCTTTGTGCATGGCAAGAAATCACTTCCTTCAGTTGTCTATCTGTCTTATCAGAAATGTTGTTAAATAATGACTTTGTACACACGTTATACATGAATATAAAGGATATTATATTGTGTGTAAGGGAGGGATACAAGTACAGTATCTTGTTCTCAGGGCAGGGCTGCCAGGGCAGAGTTAAATAACCTTAACTGATTGTAACTTCAGTTTTCATGGTATGCAATGTGCTTGAAATGATCAGAATCAATACTAAGAGAGCTTAGTCCTGAAGCATATAAAAGTGTGATTTTTTTTGCTACCATTGGCTTTATAACGTGACACTTTATAACCCTAGATGTGTATATATATACATATACAAGGAATGATCCAATTATGGCTACTTTTTATTAAAGGATATAATGTATATCTCAATGCCATTTTGATCAGACCAACCCAATCCACTTGTTTCAAATATCAGATGCGCAAGACAGGTGTCTGTTTTTACCTCTGGGTTGACCTTTTTTCCTTTGGTTTTGTGACTGCCAAAATAGAAATTATTTGGAGCTGCTATCTGGCATTCTCAGATGGTGGCCAACGCAAGCGTACCTTCTTCTTCAAGCTATTTGCACAGCTGCTGGTGCCTGGGCTCATTCCAAGAACTCAAATTCTGTATTCTGTCTGACCACCTTAAGATTGCTATTCTTATGATACCAGTTTAAAACCACTGATTAAAGTATTGTATTTAAATGAAAGTAAAGGGTCAAATACTTAAAATAAATAAATAAATAACATTCAAAATTTAATAATAATTTAACTGAAGTGTTGAACAAACCCCGCTGCTGCCAAAGAGGAACAAAAGGACAATGGTAGTTGAAGGGGTCAGCAACCCAAGTTAGAAATGGAAGCTAGTAAAGCATTTCAACCTTTTTTTAAACTGGATTCAATATTAGGTAAATAATAAAGAACCTGAAAAATATCAACAACTACTGTTGGCCAAACACTAAAGTTCTGAAACAAAGTCCCATTGATGTAAGTGAGAAACTTATTGGAGTAAAAGCAGCAGGAACTAGACCTATGGCTAAGACTCCAACTAAATAATGTCAGGTAAAGTAATGTGTTTTAGTTACTGTACATCATATTTCTCTGGTGCTTTTCTAATTTGGATGGCAAGACTGAAAATAAATCAGTTTTCCTAAATGAATTGCAACTGTTGTTAGCACCCGTGATAAACACTGCTAATTTGCAGGATGCTGCACTGAGTGTTTTCATTAATCAAGGATTTAAGAGTCAGAGGAAAATCCCCCTATTGGCAGTGAGTTTCTAATAGGATAACGTGCAAGCTGGTATCATACTAATATGAGATTGGATTAGACTGTCTCTTGGGTGAATTGTCCAAATTCATCTTAAAACTGACAATCTAATTGTAGGAGATTTTAAAAAAAATTAAATAAAAGAATGGCAGGTATACATCCTGGAAGGGCAGCCTGATTTCTTGTCATTATAACTACTTTTCTTTGTACATTATTGTATTTTTAGAACCATTCAAATTCAAAAGTCTGCAGGGTTTAAGGCAGAGCTTATTTTGTGGTACCTGGCTATTGAAAGTGTCAGATGATTATGTCACTTTCTAAGAAAAGAAAAGAAGATGGACAGAAAAAATTCACAATTATTAAACCAATATAAAAATGGAAAAATTACACTTTGGAAAACTGGATGTCAATGAGTAACTCCACACTTAGCTTTTGACCCTTATTCATGTAAAAAACCTCTCCAAAGTTAAAACTATTATTTTCATCAATGACAACTATCATTACTAATACTTTCAGGCAAAGGCTTTTGTCATTATAATGATAATATAAGATGTCACCTATCTGCCACCATTTCTGGTAAAGGGGATGAAAAACAAGCTGCTGGCCAATCTGTTTTGGTTCAAATAATGATGACTTAGTTGTGGTATAGGTATAGTAACAGACTCTACAGGGGTACATAAATACCAAGAAGACTCCAGGGCTGCAGTCACTGGGCTACAGGAGTTTGGACTCTGATGCTTTAGACAATATTTCAGCCAGCCTTTTCTAATAATGTTTGGCTAACATTAGGTTGAAGAAGGAAAGAGACTGGAAGTAAAGAAATAATTCAAAATATAATTTCTATAAACATTTTTTGCTAAACCATTTTCCTAGTCTTTGTCTTAAAAGAGTTAAAAAGTGTACCGTTCTCAGTCATTTTTAGTGTGGGCCATGGTAAGGCTCAAAGACAGCAGCAAAATATGAAGCAAAAATTAAATTAGCACTTGTGCATTCATTAAAAGTAGTGGTTTCTGCATATTTTCCCTATAGTACTTTACCTCCTTTATTTAAAACAGAGTACCCCACAGTTAGTCTGAATATAGTTTATTCCTTTCTCCTTAAATAACATATTTTATTCAGTCTGAAATACAAGCAAATTCAAATTGTAGTGGTTAAAGCTAATAGTTTTAAACTGCGGCATGAATTATAAACAGCATATGCTCTTTTCACTACTATTTAAATAATTTTAGATTAGTATTTAACTGTGTAATCAAACTGTTTAAATTATTTATTTGTATTGCACTAGTGCCCAATCAGGATCTGGATGCTGGTTGCTTAAAAGCCATAGGAAGACGAAGACCCTGATGAAAGGCGTTTACAATCTAATTTATATAATATAAGAAGTGAGGCAAATAATAGAATGGGAAGTGAAAGGGAGGACAAGGAACATGGTGACATATTCACAAGGTTATTTAGGTTAATGGTGCAAATCCAGCTCAGTGTAAAAGCACATGATTATCTCTAAGCCTCTGAGCGTCCATTTGAGGTCAAAGGCTGCATTCAGATGGGCGAGCACGTGCCTGTTGTAGTATCTCAAAGCATCTTGAGACGCCACAAGAGGCACACTAGGAATGAAAAAAATGTTCCCCGTGCTAACTCTAATTTTGAAACCAAGAAATCCTGGTATCAAAAAACGAACAGACCACACTGAGGTGGTAAGAGAGTGGGCATATAATTATTAATGAGAAGAGAGAGCACAGAACAGACAGCAAGGTAAACAGAGAATTAGGAATATCTAGTATCATGAAGAATAAGTGTGGACATAATTTTGACAAAAATATGCTGAACAGTAAAAAATGACAGAGAAGTGAATTAGGAAGCAGATAGGCATTATTTTACTCCAGCAGTCCTTCCTGCTGAGAGCAGGGGGCTGGACCCGATGATCACATGAGGTTCTTTCCAGCCCTAAACTTCTGTGAATCTATAAGTTAAAGTACTGAGATGGGGTGGGGATGCAATTATTAGAGATGGACGGCTGAGGGTAGAAAACAGACTGGAGAGCCTCTGAAATGAAACAGGAGAAAGTCACTTATACATAACATGGTCAATGAATGTAGACGTGAATGGAGAAGGGAAACTGGGTGCTAGATGAGTGGTAGTTTACAGTAATATATGTGAGAAGCTGGTGTACCAGCACATGAACTGAGCAGGGAGTAATCAGAGCAAAGAGACATTCAGTAAAAGGATGAGAGAGCCAGCCAAGGTCAAGATGTGAAAGGAGATAGATCAAAGAGCAGGGGAGAGATTAGAAAATAAGATGAGTGATATAAAGATATTTTATAACATGAAGTATAACAGGCAGGCATTCATGAGTATTGGAAAGCATATTATCAAGTATAGGACTAGGGAATTAAACCTCAAATTCTGGGTCTCTTCGTTTTCTGAATTCCTAGGTATTGGATTTGTTGACACTATAACTTCATTTTCTTCCCTTAAAACCCACAGAAACCGTAGAAAGTGTGTGCGCTAATCCAGTGTGAATTTGTTACAAGTTATTTTTAAACACTGAGGCCTGATGGGCTGAACAGGAAAAATAGTATAGAGCCAGATCCAAAGTATAAATAAAGGATTTAGAAAACCAACAGATATATACTGCTGTCTTTTAATAAGCCATAGTAAATATATATTTGTCCTGAAATGCACAGCTCATGTACTGTTTACAAGAGGAAGGTCCATGCAGAATTTTATATTTTGGATTTGGATGTATTCAACTTTACTGAAAACCAATAACTCATATATATAATTTTTCTTCATTTTTCTTTTCTTTTTTTTCTTCAAGGGGGAATGAAATAACCCAAACTGATGGGAATACTTGCAGAAACCAACAGGGTCTGAAAAATCAGGAAAGAGCTCATGTGGAAAAAATCAAATTTCATTTTTAGGACTGGATTAACTGCACAATTTTCTAGCCAAGACTGTGTAATTTAAATTTAATTTACTGTGGGTGAAGTTGATCTCTATGACTGGTTGTTGAGACAGTTATAGAAAAAAACTCAAATATGTCACATTAATCAATCCTATTCTTCAGCTAGTTTTTCCCTTGTGTTTTGTAACTTTTGGTAACATAGGCACTTTGTTGAGATAGATGCAGCAGTGTATCAGTAACATCAGCTCTAGATGACATCCCATTTGGACAAGTGCCTCTAAATTTGTATTTAACCTGCTATAGGTCAAACAAGTACATCCGCATCAATTAGATTTAGTCAAACCACATACAAAAAAGTCCTCTCTCATTTTATGTTACTGAAGTGATATTAAAATGCCAACATCATACCCAATATTTATGATTTTAGCTGTTGACCTATTACAATATACTAACTCTACAGAATAGTAACTGAAGACAACATGGGAACATTTGTTTCAAAGTAAGATTTCAGCAAATTGATACTGTCAAACTGCATGGTGTTCTGCTGTGTTCATTTTACTATCAGTCTATGACACCAGAAGAATGGCAAAAAGCTGAAGAGTAACACATTCTTTTTAATCAAAACATTAATATTTCAAAGTATAATAAGGAAACACTGATTTTGCCCAACACAGCCTTTGGTGTTGCGGACTGAAATTCCTTAAAGCCTTGTTTTTAAAAAGAAAAACACTGGACCAAAGAGAATTATTTGGTTATATCTTTCCCAAATCTCAGACGCTGGGTGCTGTTATAGGTTACCTTTAAAACATTTAAAATCTGTGGAATGTTACGCTGGCATAAAGTTAAAACAGTTTCAGAGAAGTCACAAGTTAGGGTTTAATGCATCTTAGACCTGCACAACTCTGACTTACCATTACAGCGCCTGGCAAGCAGGGGCATGGACAGGATTCATGACTATCCATTCTCTGGGGTGGGAGAGAAAAGTGAGGAGGGTGGCATGTTGATTGGGGGTGGACAAGCCACCATGGGGGCTGTGGCTTCCCTCCTTCTGCATCCAGGAGGAGCCAGCTGGAACCACGGGGGGGGGGGGGGGGTCTTAAAAAAAAAAAAAAAAAAAGCTGTTTGAAGTGAGTGGGAAGGGGGAGAAGAAAAAAAAAAGGAGTAAAAAATAAAATTAAAAAAATAAGGGACCAAAATCTTGCACGTTTCACTGAATTGGGATTGGGTCATAGGGGAGTTGGGTTAACACTTAAACCAGACAGAGCTGAGGCCTAGCAGGCTCACTGCATGGGTTGGGTTAGGGGGTGCTGACAGAGCCATTTCAAATGAACAGTGGTTCAGTTCAAATGAATACTGAGTGGGGGTGGCAAAGTTGAACCATGGTACAGTGGCCAGCAGCAGTAAGGGGGCGGAATGAGTGGGGAAGGACACAGTTGCCTAGTGCTAAAAGCCAATTGCCTGTGCTCATTAGTGGTTAATTGTTTAACTGCTCCTCTTGCACCAACAGCCAACTGAGTGCACAGGGGTGCTAGAGCAAGCAGAAAACTGGTGAGACGCACTGGGTGTTTAGAGTGGTCAGGATGCGCTGGGGTTGTAACCTCTGACGTAGGAGGGGGTGGTGGCTTGGGGCCTGCACCAATCCCCAGGGCTGTTGAGTTCAGAAGAGTTGAAAGTTTGCCCACAAAACAAAGGAGTGGGAAGGACCAGAAAGTGGTGCATCCTGGGATGCCAGAGGAATGAAAATAAAACATTTTACCTCTTTGGAGCAGACTAGCAATGCCCTGGAATGACCAGGGTAAAATGGATAAGGATAACCCTTGCTTGAATTGTTATAACTTTAAAACATTTAGGCCACGTCCAGATAAGCATGGCCATGTGGTAAGTTGTGTGGCAGACAGGTCCGTGGTGCCACACTGCACGTTCAGCTGTTCTCCATGCTGCAAGGGAGCAGCGCAGGGGTTTTTTTGACTCCTGGATATCTGGGGTCAAAAAAACCTGTGCAAAAACAATAAGTGGAGTGGCACACACAGGGGCAACGTGCGCTACTCAAAACTGGAGCCTGGCTGGCTAGAGCCAGGCTCTGGCTGCTAGCCAGTCTCTGAGTGGCAGAATTGCTGCTGGTGCAGCCCTGGGAGGCTCCCAGGACCAAGGTAAATCTATCTCACCTGAGGCAACCTGCCACGTGCCAGAGGGTGTGGCACAGGCGTTCCCTGGGGACAACTAGCAGCAGCAAAAGGTGTGCTGCCGCTAGTTGTCCCAGGGAATCAAACATCCATGCTCGTGTGGACATCGCCTTACAGGGCAATTAGCATGGGTAAACACCCTTTAATAGGTGATTGCTGCTAAGTGCTTTTATGATCATTTAAATATGACATGTAAGACCACTCTCAGAGACAGTATGTAACCAATTCTCCCCCCAAAACAAGGTCACTTCTGGCTCTCAGTTCTGTAATTACATTAGACAAGGAGGCTTTGACAAGTGTTATCCTTCTCTTTTTCAAAATTCACCATGTTAATTTTTGCACAAAACTACTAATTTCTATCACTGCTAGTAATACATGATATCATGCTCCGCCTCTCCCTCTACACCCTTCCCAAAAAGTTTAAATATCTCAGTTCTCTGAAGTATAAAATCAGATAAAGAGATGAAAAATCCAACACTTTTAAAACTGCATGGCTTTCATTTAAATTTGGAGTTTGAAGCAAGTTTCTTTGAACAAGCTCAGAATCATATATACAAACTCCCTGGGAAAAGCAGAAATAAAGAGAATAAAAATTCATGCTGATGCACCTTCTGTTTTTGTTTTTATTTAAATCTGGGCACCAAGGCAGGGAGCACTAAGTTGAACTGAATCATTTTTAAATGAAAATACTACTGAAAGATTTATCTAAAAGATTATTTCACAGTAGATCCTTCCCTCCATTCTCCATATATGAACAAGGTTAATTTCCTGGAGGAACAGGAAAAATTTATTTATTCAATTTCTCCTTTCTCCTCTCCTGGACTTGCAGGGTCTTCTGACTAGGAAATTAACCAACTGAGCTCCTCCTCTGTCATTTTCCTCATTAGGTTATGTGAAAATTCATCCTACATCATAAATGTCTCTCATTAGCAATTATTGATACATTTATAGGACTAATGATGAGACATTTAACTTTGTATCTAGTATACAACATTAGATGTTGTAAATGAGCTGTTGTTCCTTTCTCCAAAAAGAGTGATCATATCCTGTAGCTTTATTTCTAGAAAGGGTTATACATAAGAAGCATATGCAGGAAGCATAATACACAAATGCAGATGTTATCTCTTTTTGTGGGTGAGCAGGTTTGTGTGCATTTTTCCAGCCCTGCTGCCTGACCTGTGATCCTATTATCTAATGCATCTGAAGTTGGAAAGGCCAGATGATTATTTGGGTGCCATCCCTCAGTAATGTGATAAGAAGCAGTGTCTGAGAATGGAGAATGTTATTCTCTGAACAGTCCCTCATTTCATCTACCCCACGCTCCTTTTCTCCTCTATGCTGGAATAGCAGAAGAACAGGGGATGATTAATGTGCAAGTCATTAGATGTCACTTGTGCTTTCTTTGTAAAAAGCCTTTTAGCATATCAGTGTTTATTTCTGTTCTCAAACTTGGTATCACATTTAACAACAATAATAATAATAACGGTGATGTTGGAGTGTGCAATTTTTAATTTTTTTTTTTAGAGTTTGCATTATACTGAACAAACACGAGAGAGGGAATATGTTCAAGGACGTTTTCCTTAGAGAAAGAAACTCACTTGGGCTTTATGTGAAAGAGAAATGTTCCCTGGCATTATGTTTGTATTTTCCAGTTTCATCATATTTTTAGGTTTTTCTCTGGCTGAAGCAAACACCCTGGCCTTCATTAATCCTGAACTCACACAGCATGGCAGAGACTTTCACAGCATTTTTTTATCCATGGAGTAACTGCTTATTAAAGTTAAAAAATACAGCAGTGATAGTGAAGCAATTAATTTATTCTCCTGCAGTACACTTTGCAAGTCACAGAGATTACTGAAGTTTTGGAACCTGAGACTCAGTTGGTATCCATCTTCTACAACCTGTCACTGACATTATTTCATACTCTTAATAGGAGCCTACAGAACAGATTATATTTTATAGAGAGAAAGAACAAAAGAAAAAAATGAATGTAATCTAGAACAAAGAAGCACTGAACCAGTGAATAACCCAAATGGGTAGGTACACCCCAAAAATTTTGCTCCAGAGATAGCTTTTCTCAAAATTTAGTATGCACAAATTTATTGAAAGCAAAGAGGGCATTCAGTACTTCGAAATATATATGCAACAGACACAACATGTAGTAAGTTTGAATTATTCTTGAATCAGTTATATACTAACCAGTTCTATGATGAGCACACCTCCGTAGTTTGTTGTTCCACCTCAAGAGTATCTTACTCCATTAAAATTAATGAGTTTTGTCATTAGCTCAAGCTCACAAGGAAAAGAACAAGACATACTTTGCAAGATGACTACTTCCTGCTAAGTAATATGTACCTTTCCGTCCTAAAAAAGTTATAATTTTCAGGGGAATAGGTTGTCTTAAATTATTTTAATTCTCATAGCACAGGAGCCCTCAACACAAGGACCAGAGAACAGATCAGCAAACAGGGGAGCTTGAGTGGGGACACTGCCTGGCCTTTTTTTTTCTTTCTTGCCCTTACTTCAGTGGTAGCAAGTATAGGAGGAAGAGGGAAAATTTCAGGAAGTACCAGTGGAAGAGGAAGAAACTAGTAGGAGAATCAGTGGAATGGCTGGAAGACATCGCAGTGGCAAGGCCCCTGCCACCCCCAGCTCTCTCTCTGCCTGTATCTGTGTTGGCTTTGTCCAGTTGTGGCCACTGATCACTGAGGGTGCTGACAGACGTGCAGGTCCCTGCTCTAACTCATGGTGCTTTGCATAAAGCGCCATGAGTTACAGTGACCCCCTGCCCCCCTCTCCTCCAACCCAGCAGACGGTCATGTTTACTGGTTGGGTAAGGTGGTGGTGGCGGGGGGGGGAAAATCAAGCCTGTCTGCCTGTCCCATGATTAGGGTTGGGCTGATGAACCCTCCATACCCCACCCTTAGCTCCAGTGCTGTTTGCAGAATGGAAGGAGGGAGGGGGAGCTGCAGACTGGGGTTTGCCCAGTCTGAAGTAAAGGGTAGGGGGTGGGGGTGCTGCGAGGTGGGGAGGCTCCAATCCACCTGTCCCCGTCCAGCTCAGGCTGGGCAAACCCCAGCCCACAGCTCCCCCTACTCCTTCCCCTCTCCCTTCCTGCAGCCCAGCCCCAATCACACTGACAGATTGACCCTAGGGAACACAACTTCTCTGCGGTGCTCCACTTTGGGGTGCATTCATCTGATTCTTCATTAAGGTTAATTTGTCATGTGATTGGCCACTTTTAAAGTGCTCTGTAGCCACGTATGTGTGTCATGTCATGGCTGTTAAGCACTTTCAGGAGACTGATTGTGTGACAAATATAACTTCTTTCTGTGCCCTGACACTTCCACCCACATTCTAGTCTGATCTTGCAGGGACTGTGGCCTGAATGTTCCTGCCAAAGGCAGCCAGATTAGGGAGTGTTTGCCTGTTGGATTCTCTCAGGTATTTAGATAAGGGAGCTGCAGGAGCAGGTGAACAGGCTCAGGCCTTCATTGACTCAGTGCACAAGGAGATCTCCCTCTTCGTGGACAACCAGAGGAGGTATTGGAAGACAGAAGACAAAGATATTCAGAAGGGCAGAAGGTTGCAGCGTGTCACCTCTGGCACCAGAAAGCACTCCTGAACATGTAGCTCTCCAGCTGAAGAAAAGGTATGAAGCTCTGGTATCAGATGAGATAAGGAGCCTACTACAGTGGCAGGAGGGGGTAAGCCATACACACCTTATCACACGAACTTCATGACTTACTAGGTCGAGAAGGGCATCTGGAGCCCTGTTACCAGTGAAAGGGAAGTTGAAACTGGATTATTAAAAATCCCTTCTACAGATGTGAACTCTTAAAATACTGAGTATCAAAGACCCACCAAGAAAAATAAGCACATTGATGAAACAGCGCAGTATTCCAAAGTGCTTCTAAATTCTGGTGTTCCTTGTAATGCTACAAAATCAAAGGCAAAATAAAACAAAAATAAAAGCCACCTCCCAGTAAAAATTCCAGTGTTAAATAATCTAATAATAATAATAATAATAATAATAATAATTCACCTTGCAGACCTGGAGCAGATAATGGGTAAAATACTTGTCACGATACTGGACATTGAAGTGCTCGGTACAACTTCTTCTTGCACGTGTACATCCAATTAAAACTAACAGAATTTAGACCCACGTGCACAGAGGGGAGAATATGCCTAATTGTTTCTCAGTTAGACGTAGAAGATTCATTAGACCTAGCCACTTTGGAGATTCACATTTTAAATTAAATGGATTGTGCTACTGTATAGTTTTCATACAGGTGTTTGGATTTATTAATTATGTCTTCATAAAAGCTTAGAAGAATAAAAAACCTCCTTTATTTCATTTAAAATTCACAAATACAGTGCCCCATTGGAAAGCTCACATGGGATAAAAGTCTACCTACTTGGGTCCAGGAGTTGCACCTGTCATCATCTTTGAATGTGATTTTAATGTACACACTAGGCAGTGCAGGTGGTGATGCTTTAAGCCAGGAGTGCCAAAACTTTTCCATGCCATATTTGCAGTTACTTATCATTTGCCAAAGTAACTAACTGAAAATTTCCTTTTTGAATGTCTCCCAGAAGCTGTTTTTTTAAAGGCTCAACTAAACCAGTTATTTCTCAGACCTAACTTTTGGGGAGAAAAAAGTTGTTTTGCCATGTTAAGACATTTTTTTACAACCATTACATTGAGAAATTCTAGCATTTCCATGCTTTGGCTCATGGATTTGAAGTGTGCCAGGGAGAAGTTGCAAAATGAAAGAGAGTATGGGACCAGAAGCCAAGGAAGGTGGTGATGGAAACTGATGCTAGAACAAAAACCAGGCTGAAGCAATAGGTCTGTGTATACCTTCAGAAGTTGGAACAGCACCTAGCATTCCTGAATCTCAGCTTTCCTTTGCTATCAGCAGTTATCTGTTATGTTCACTGTTAAAATGCATGCTTCATTTTTCCTTTGGTAGTCAGCACATGTAAAGGATGACAATCTACTCCTGCTATCAAGTTACTCCATTAGTTCAAATGGAGTTTATGAAGGGGTTGGGGGAAGGAGGTGCTGACCTGTGGCATGTATGCTACAAGTGGCACAGGCAGGTTCATAGGGCAGGGAGCAGAGGGCAAGAAATAGAAAGCAGAACATCATATTGGACAGGAAGCAGGAAGTAGTGAGCAGATTGGTCAGGGGAAGCAGATCACAGCGGCACTCAGGGAAGGGAGTGTGTTAGGCTAATTTGTGGCATGCCTGCCAAAAAAGGTTGGCCCTCACTGATGTAGGGAATCTAAAGGTCCCAAACCTGCTAATGACCAATTTGAATATCATGATGACAGTGGATTTTTGGAGAGCAGGTTGCTTGCTTGTTTTTTGGAGATGTTTTTTTAATTGTTTACCCCCCTTTTAACAAGGTAAAAATATGAAGTTTTGCTGAAAGAATGTTAAAGGCTAACTCAAGCACACAAAAGGTAAATGTTACATGGTACCCTTCTGAGGCACAAGGCATCTATGTTGGTATATACTCTAAAGGCGTCTTGGTTAAAACAGTTCAGGCAAACTCTAATAACATTTTACTTTCCTTATTATATTATACCAATATGGAATTTATGCAATTACACAGAATATGGCACAGAATTTAAAACAGAATGCAAGCCAGGAAATTAATGCTTACTTACAAAGTCAAGTTTATTCAAGTCTTCTTTATATTCCAATAAAGGCTTGCTAATTTTGTGGGTGCTTTTACAAGGTCTACTTTTGTAAAGGTATCGTAGTTTCATTGCTATTATACAAAAATGCTGACATGATTTGATTGGAAAATAAACAAAAGAAAGTGGAGGATCTTCATTAATATTCAAAGGCATTTTTAATTCCCTAAATCAAATTCAGAAGCAAGTCCAAAAGAAGTTAGAAAAGGTCTCTTGATGTAGGTAAGCACTTTTTTTGGCCCACAAATATACATGCTATATCAGACTACCTGTCTTATTTACACAGGAAAATTATACAAATACTAACTCAGGGATTGAATTAAACTGATATAATTTCCCAGGTAGATGTTCATCCTCTGCTACAAGATTGTCTTTTTTGGTTTATTTTTGTTCTTTTGAAAGAGGTTTAAACTAAACCTTAAAGCAGGGGTCATCAACATTTTTGGGCAGAGTGCTGAAAACACCCACAATTTCAACTTGTAAGAAAGATGTTGTCATGCCCGGGGTGGATGATGGGGGAGTCACAAGGGGTCCAATCCTTGCCGTTGCCATGTAGCCCCCGCCCCTTCCCCACCATCCACCCAGAGGCATGTGTGCTAAGCAAAATGCCTGCTAGTGCCACACTCTGGCACCTGTGCTGGGGGTTGCCTAACCCTGCCTTAAAGGATATTTTTATTCTGGAATAGAGAGGCCAACAAGGCCATTATTACTATATTGCATTACCTTTGCTAGTATAATTATAGCAGTATAACTAGTAAAACTCCCATGCCACGTAGACAAAACTTTTACATGCACACTGATGTGACCACCCATAATCAATTTACTGGGCAATTGTCTCCACCACACAGATTCTTCTGCTTGCGCACCTGCACTACAAAAGTATATAATGCTACTGCTGAGATGACCAGATTGCACAACTAGAGAAAACAACACAAACACAAAGTAACGTAATTAAAATACAAGACCACAACCTCATCTTGCTCATAATGGTTCAACTTCAAGATTATGTCTTGAACTGGTTTCTCTACCTCAAGTCAGTCCAACTTCTGAGTGGTTGGAAGCTGCATACCACATGGACCACAGGCCCCCAGACCCTCCTGCTACATGGGACACATTGGCCATGAGCTCCCTAGGATCTTTTGGCCCTGCATGTTGCACTGCCCCATTCCCCAGAGCTGGGGACAGGAAGCAGAAATTGAAGGAGGGAGCAGAAGGTTGGAGTTTCTGGCTCCAGTAGCAGAAGGAGTGATCAGGGGAGTGGCACCCAGGTGGGAATCCATGGGCCAAGAGTTAAAGGCTCTTAGGTCATGTATAGCTCAGTGCTTGGACAGCCCTGATCTATGTTACACAGCCCTGGCAGAGCTGCTCCAGTTGCACACTGTATTTAGGTGCCAGACTACCCTGTGCTTGCAATTCTTAACTTTCGTTAGTCTGAACTGGATTCAGCACGGTCTCTTTCCTTTCTTTCTCAGTTCCTGCATGGAAATGGCCCCTAATTATATTAAAACTTGCTTAATTAATAATTCCTGTTTCAACACTTATTTACTCTTTCCTATACCCAAATTACTATGTGACTATGCTTGGCTTCAAAGTTGATATGCAGCCTGATCCTGTAACCCTTGCTCTAGCCAGTGAACTCACTGATTTCACTGAGATGTCCTCCTTGAGCAAGCACTGCAGGACTGAGGGTAGGCACTATAAAATCCTGGCAAGATCTCCTGTTGATTCATCACCAGCACTTCAAAATGACTGAATGACAGAATGACCCTAAAGTATTCAGTGCAGTTTCTTCCATGAGTTTAGTGCCAGTTAGGTTAGGATTGAGTGAAATGATTTAGCACTGAGCAAGATATTCAGGTCGTAGAGAAAACTGCATTAAAAAAGGAATAAAGGTGAGATTGGGAGTCAGGAAGTCCTGCGCCTGTTGTTGACTCATTTTATGACCTTGAGCAAATTGATTCATTGCGCTCTCTGTTTCCTCATTTACAAAGATGGAGATAATATTTCAACACCTACCTCACAAAAGTTTTTGAGCCTTAACACCTATATGTAGGGTGACCATATGTCCTGGTTTGGCTGGGACACTCCTGGATTTCAAAGACCAGTCTCAGCTGGTGGGTAAAAATTAAAATGATAGTCCCAGAATCGCAGGGGTATGGGGTGCAGTTTGGCGGGGAGGCAGAGAGGCATGGTGCACCAGGCAGGTGAGCAAACAGGCACTGCTGCTGCCCACCTGCTTGGAGGACCATGCTGCTTGGCCTCCGCCTGCAGTAGTGCCATTGACTTGGTGAGGGGGAAGCGGGGAGTGTCCTGGGATTTCCAATGATCCCGTACGGTCACCCTATCTATATGGTGCTTTGAACACATAGGACTAGATTTTGAGCTGCACCAAGTTTACATAGAGTGGGAAATGTCTTGCAGTTACTTTTCTACTCCCCTGACAATGGGTCAGTGGGGAACTATGGGACTGCTTTAAATCAACTTGCTGCATAGTGACCACTGTGCCAGGTAAGGAATATTAGAAGCAGTGTATGCTGCACACACACACACACACACACACACCCCCCTCTGGTTTGTCAGGGAAATCTGTCACTAGCCCTTTCCATTAGCACAAAGTGGGAACTGGCATCCAGAATCTGCCCCAAAAAGTTTTATATAAATGCTAACAAGCATTATTATTAGACTTGGTTCAATAAAGCTGATATGTATTCAATACTGAGTCTAGCACTTTGATTCAAAGAGCTCCTAATAAGCAGGGACACAACATACATCACAATGCGCGGCAATATTTTAAAAGAAATAATAACTCTGAAATTTTATTTTGATTGATTTTTATAGCAAACTCATGCTGTAGCATCTAAGCACTCAAAAGGAATGATGGGAAAAAAATTCACAAGCGAGGTGATACTGCCCACAGAATTTTTTCACCTGATCATACTAATTTGCAAAGATTAATTATATGGAAGGAGCCATGAAATGTTGGATTGTATGATAAATGGACACTATGACAGCAAATGATTTTGCCTAATGTTCTAGTATGCTTTTTAACTTTTGAAATTTAATTACAAAAAATAAAAAATGCCACCAGCCTCCTAACCATTACATTGTATTTTCAACTTGGGAAAGCATTCTGTTTCACAATAAAGGAAATTGCAGGTGTGAAACCCAAGGGAGACAGACCTTGGAAATTCTTACTTTGTTGCTATAGCAATAGTTTGTGAGAATGTGTATCAGTTGCTTTTTAGCTCTCAAGCATGCAGCTGAGTTCATGTATGGTGGTTCCAATCACTGGGTACACAATGTCTGCAGCTTATTGTACCCTGATAAAATTTGTAAATTACTTAAGTTAAAGTGACAGGCATCAGGTACCTGGGGAATGAAAATATATTCACACTTTTTTTTGGTTACAATACTTAACGCTGTTCTGTAAAACCCTTTAAATCTATGCTTTCAATGAGATATTTTTCCTCCTGCCTGGAGACAGTTTTATATAAATATGCTCTGAAGTAATGCATTTAATTTCCTTTGTTATTATGCACAATAACATATACAAAGTAGGCCTAAACTTATATTGTTAGAAATGGTATATTTAAGATCGCATACATTTTTGAAGACAAAAATAAGAAAAGCTTAGGGCAGTGGTTTGCAAACATTTTATATTCCAGGCACCTCTTCTTAACTTTTCTGAATTTAGTAGCTACCCATTAAAAAGACTAATTTATTTGTTACTGTGATTACCTCCTCACACAGGGGCTAAGCAGAGACAAATGAACTGTTACCTCTATCCTGCAGCATCCTTAAAAGGATCTCACAGCACCCAGATGAGAAGCACTGACCAATGGCATAAAGAAAGTTTTGAAATATTCATTATAGAAAAGAGTGGTCTGAAAATCCAAAGCTTCAACATTCACAAAAGGTAAAGAGCAGAAAAAGCAGAGGGTCTGAATCAGGCCCTGAATCATTAGCAGGTGTATTTTGGCTAGTAAATAATACTTCATTTCTCACTTAAAATTACACAGGCCTTGCTTATTAAAAATATAATTTTTGTCTTGTGTGTGATGAAATGGGCCCCAAATGCCCCAGGGTTGAACAGTCCTGAATTGTGGGGAAACAATCCATGAAATAATAAAACACAGATAATATAAGGATTACATTAACAGTAACAGGGATGACTAGACAATAAGGCAATATTTTAAAACGTGTATGAGGTAAACTGTGGGTAATGAATGTCAAAATCCACAAAATTCAGTAACAGCACAAAATGCTCCGTCTGCGCTTGCTATAGAACAAGGCCAATGGATTCTGACCCTATAGGAATGTGCAAATTATATGCTAAATTTGGTCCAAAATCTCCTGTTCAAACTACCAGTTCTTTTAATTCACAATTAGTTTTATTCATTGAATTTACATTTTCAAAACTGCTTCACCAGCAAGAACAGGCTTGGGTCCTGTGAGTGCAAAATGTTTAGTTTCATTACCAAAGGGTTTTGCTACAAAAGATCCATTGTGGTAGAAAGTGCCCTACATAAAATGAGGCCTCTGGGGATCCCACTATCTTCTGCTTTGCTTACCAAGATGACAAAACTTCTCACTAAAGTTTTACTGGATATGCAGCTTAGCCATTCCTAAAAATTCCCTTCTCAGTATTTGCAACCTATCTGCTTAATACATACACACATTTCAACATGCCTTAATATCCTGCTTATACATAACAAAAATGCTGCTGATTTCCTCCTTGGGTCTTTTAAACCTTCTTGTGCAGAATTATTTGAATTAAGGAACTGGGTCCAAAATAATTAATTGCACAAAGCAGCACTTACACTTTGTGGCCATGAGTATCTAGAAGGGGTGTGCAAAGCTTTAGTTGCCGATTTGATTTGGAGAAGATTTGGCCTGATTCAGAGAACGAATCATTGAATCTGAATTGAATTGGGAGAAAAAAAAAACAACCTCCTCTTTCCTGGCAGCCATGAGTCTTCTGCTGCCAGTGAGAATAAGGAAATGGGAGCAGTACCTGTCCCTGCACCTGCACCACCTCCCCTAACACCAGAAATAGCCACCAGCAGCAAAATGACACTCTCCTCCACCCCAACTTTATCTCCCAGCAGTGCCAGAGGAGGAGCTGGATCTGGAACCAGGGGACCCGAGTGCCCCAGCAAAAGAAATACTGGGGACTGAGGAGTCACCCCCTGACTCTTCCATTTCCATTTTAACTGACTGGTTTCCTTGCCTGCACTGCATACCAGCCTCTGGTTTCTTCATTATTCCTTCCATCCAGGAAATGCACACACACACCCCAACTAGATTTTTCCTCAGCCTGACAAAGGGTTTTTAAACCCAAAAGCTTGTAAAGAAGAATTTCTCCAACTATTTAGTTGGTCTAATAAAAGATATCAAACTGACCCTAAGAACCTCATCTGGGTTATGTCTTTAGACCAATAGGACTACAACCTATACCCCATAACACACTTAAGTGACACGAGTTTTGCTTTCAGCAGTAAGAGGTGCAGTTTCACAGAAACCCCTGCACCACTGCCTGAAACGTGGCAGGCCTCCCTCATGCCCGTTGTATGAGGGAGCGACGTATGTGGCAGGACAAGGTGGCCATTTAATGCCCCACTCTCAGAGCTGGAGGTGGCTGTTTAGTTTCTCACCAGCCAGCAGGGAAAGAACATTTCCCTGCTGAGCTCCTGTGCCAGGAAGAACTTGGAAGTATAAGGGCTGGGGCTATATGGGAAGGAGAAGGCCCCACATCATCCTGGGCATGACCTAAAACTGCACCCTGCCAGGGTAGGGAGGCCTGGGTGGGACTGCCAGTAGCATGGCAGCCCCAGGATATGCCAGGACCACAAACCACCCTGGTGAAAGGCAGATAGGAGCAGGAGGAACCTGATAACCTACAGCCACTGCACAGTCCTGGCTGGGGACAGCCCAGACCTGTAAGATCTCTGCGAGGCCTGAGGCTTACTTCCCTATTTGCACAGGCCTAGTATCCAGGACAATGGCTATAAAAATGTAAAACAGTGACCCTGGAAACCATTTCTCACTGTGTTTCAGTTTATTCTGAAAAAAATGGATTGGCATCCTTTCAAAAAATGAAGCCAAATTTCTATATTAATCAATCAGGTTTTGGTACACACCAACCTGTTTCCATAACTGTGAACAGTGAAGGACCATATGGACACGATAGTGGTCATTACTAAGTCAACCTGTGTCTGGTTCTTAGTACATAAATGATCCAGGTGTGGAGTGCTTGCTGTATTAAGCACATTTGGCTTTACTTTGTGCTTTAAAATAGTAAGAACAGAGAACAGAACACCGTGGTAGAAGTTAGTGGTTTTGAACACAGCTGCACTTCCATGTTCCTACATTATTTTCCATGTTATAAAAGTTTCAGGATCATATACATATTGAGAGCTCTTATGGAAGGATCAAAATGTGGACATCCATTCATGGCCCCAGTGATCAAGTGTTCCCTTTCGAAGTGGATAAAAAGAATCCAAGATTGTTTCGGTAAAATATTCCACTTCTCTCGCTGTCAAAGAGTGGTAGCCCAAACTACCTCCAGATGTGATGTCCACATACAGTTGTGATGTCATTGGGGGAAGAGGGGGAAGAAAAAGAAACCTCATTTGATAGATATTAATCTCCTTATTTTATATCTTAATTCTGCAAGGTGTTCAGACACAGTGGGGTTATGAACTATAATGGGTGTGGTTTAGAAACTAGAACAGATTAGAATGGGATCCCATCACTTTCTCCTAGGCTGTGCTATCGCCATGCTTCTGGGTACTGTAGTAGGTCAATGTGCAAACAAGCATCTGCAGGACCTGGCTCAGGTTTAGGCAGCTTGGGGGTGGTAGGAGCGGGTGAGAGCTCATGGGTCCATGGATGGCTACCCAGTCTGGAGGGGAACTAATCGGGATGGAGGGGGAGGAGATGTAAAGATAGCCCAGTCATTGTCAGGGGACCAGGGAAGGGATAAGAACAGCACAGCTGTGGAGAGTGGATAGGCTTTCCCAGACTCATGGCTGTGCTGTGAATGCATGCAAGTGTTTGCTACGCTCAGTTAACTCCAAGCAAATCTAAAGTTAGTTCACATCTGATAAAAACTAACTTAAGATAGGGTATGCCATTTTTTAGGGTGACCTAAGCCGTGTGAACACCTGCCCACCCAGTCATTTAGATCATCCTAAGCTTGGTTAGGGCAATCTAAATGTAATGCTTGTATGTACATTATGTACACACTACTGTACATACAGTAGTCTCAGTAGCTAACAATCTGCAGTGTTATGGTCTAACAATTCTTTCTTCTCCTTTACCCAGTGGCTGTCTCCCAGAGCCAATGCAGAAGGGAGAAATGAACTCTGTAGGTCAGAGTTCTGCAGTCTACTGGCAAAATCATTCCAATACTCTGTTCCTTTTTCCAACCTTACCCACTACAAAACTGTACCAGTTTTTCTCCATTGAGGCCTTGTATGCCTATGGGACAGGAGCAAGATTTAGCCCTGAGCAGCTTCTGATCTGATCTTTTCTCCTATCAGGATGGCATCACTTGACTCCTTTTCTCTACAGTACCTGCATTTCTCCTCCTTTACTACAGTACACTGTGAGTTCTAAAGACGGGCTTGCAAGGACAGTTTACTATCATGTTCTCCTACCTTGCCCTTAATTTGAACACACAAACTCCACAGGTCTACAAACACATAGCTATTTAAAATCAGAGCATGTGAAACAAACTCCTTGATTCCAGTGACAGCAACGACAAATACAGCTTATTCATTAGACAGCTGCTATTTGCATCATTCAGATGGGCCTTAGTGAGGTAAAACAAAATGAATGAAAGCCTTTTTATGTATGGTTCGGCTTTTTTTGGCTGTGGAATTACATCTGGGAAATGATCACCTTGGTGGATTCAGTCATATGTTTATAACTTCTTACAAGTATGTAACCTTCCAAATAAAATAACTGAAAGGAAGGCAAAAGGCAGTGCTCTCCCTCTTAGAAAGAACTGTGGACACAGGGAATTCTGAATCAACAACTTTATGGAGTAGTTATATGTTCTATGGGAATTACCCTGGGTAAAAGGTGGACACCGACAAAGAATGAATACAGCAGTGGCTGATGAGCTGTGTCAGGATTCAAATGGAGATGAATCAGTAGTTTGCTACTTGGAGGTAGTACCATGGATTCTGACCCACAGTTCACATGAACATATTGAAAAGGACCTGCTGCACCACTCAATCACACCTAATGATATTTCCCCTCCCTCTCCCCTCCCCAGTGTCAAAGTGTTTCTTAACCTTTACAGGGCACAGCGTGAATGGGGTGTTTCAAGTGACTTTGTTTTGGAGCTTAAATCTATCATTATAAGATTATGTTAATAGCTAAACCTCAGCTGTGTCAATTCGTATTTCAGGAAGTCTGTTATCCTCTGCATCAATTTACGAGTAGCAAAAGACTGAATGGTAGGTTGCTCTTACATAAACAGAAAATCTGAAGTAAATGCAACCAATGCATCTTTGTATAAATCAGAAGTTCTGAAAATTATGGAGTGAAGCCTCAAAGAGATGATTATAATTTACAAATGCTGGCTGGGAAATGGCAGATTTCTCACGAAAGCATTTTCAATTACAGCAAGCACTTGCAAAATATATTCTTGATTAAACATGCAGCATAAGTATCAATAAAGATAATTTGTCTCCTTTTCATTTACTACCAATCTGACCTTGCTGTTAATAAAAGTACGAAATGGCTTTTTACATCAATACAGGAACATCTGTAGATTGATACTAATCGCTAGATGGTCTGCTTAGAGTTCTTTCAGCTTCCTTTGAAGGAACACAAATTATTCACAACAGAGCAGGGTTTTTCAGTGATAACATCCTAAGATTTTTATACAACATCCTTGTTTTTATATCTGGTATCAAAACCCATAAAACACATAATTTTACAGGGAATCTGAAACTAGTTTCCTTTGCAACACAGCACTTCCTCCCTCAACTGTCTGCAGCACTTTATAAAATATTTATTGATAGGAGGTCTAAAAATATACATAGGCAGGCAAAAGTTTAAAACAGATAATTATTTAGCAGGCAGCTGCAAGATTTTACACCACAGGGTTCTTATTAGGTGTAGTTGCCTAGAAATCACACTTATTTTTTGAAATATGATTATAAATATTTTCATTTAAA
This sequence comes from Alligator mississippiensis, assembly GCF_030867095.1. Lineage (NCBI taxonomy): Eukaryota > Metazoa > Chordata > Crocodylia > Alligatoridae > Alligator > Alligator mississippiensis. Next base: position 202,398,818 of record NC_081824.1, read on the forward strand.
ATGAATAATTTAGCTCATTGAGCAGACAAATTATAAAGAATATACTTTCATGCTCTTGCACGGTCTCTCAGCAAAAGCTTAGGTTTCAAGACAGGAGGGCAGGAGACAGGTGAACAATTCATTGTCCTTCCATCTATATTTTGTTGGCTTGGAAACCGAATGTAATTATTCTTTTGGTGACACACACCACATATTCCTGTACAAGTGTCGGTATGAAATGCAAAAAATGCTGTTTTGGACCCGGTGCTTCCTGTTGTGACTTCATATGACAATGAAAATTTTTATCCTCTGAAATCCACTGGTCTTTGCCAACTGAATACTAATGAACCATAGGATTCTTCCATAATGAAAACAGAAAGCCGGCTTTCTTTTTAACTAATTAATGCAGCGGCAAACCTGTTTTCGCTGTACTTCTAAGACATGAAAACTCCTTACAGAAATACTGCAGTAGAGGCTCATACAAGGATAACCTCAAGACTCCCCACCACCACGTGACTGTCTCTCAGAAACCTTAATTGATATTTGGTTACTAACATGACATTCTGAATGTGCTTGTCAAGGGCCAAAGCCTGCTTACTGAATTCCTGTGTATAGCTGTACTGACTTTGATGGGTGTGAAAATGGCAAAGGAAATGTGGCCCTATAACATTATCATGGTGATGAAATGTCATTACTAGATGACAGCAGCGCTCCAACTTATCTGGCATCATGAACATTACCTTCAAGAGAGGTATGAAAACTAGAGCACTTTTGAACTGAGCAGAAATTCAGGGGTAAATTTGTGATTCATAGCTTGGATATACCTCTAGAAGATGCATCTCAGCCAAGATTTTTTATTCGACGTTTGGGGAAGTTTGTATGTGGGTCCACACTTCGCAGCTTTGACCTACCTGTAGTTACCTTAATTATTTTTTTTTTGATAGGAGAATCTGGTAGAGGAATTCAGTCTTTCTTTGAAGCTCAACTCATCAAGTGGCCTCAAGGATTTTCCCAAAATGTGAACGTTTGCCATCACAACAGCATTAGTTACCTAAGAGGCTAATATTCTTCACAATGGGGAATATGAGTGCTCTCCCCACACACCCTGGTACTCATATTTTTCCATCACGGTGGGTCAACAGGAGTATTATGGGCCAGTCATCTATTAGCTTTGAGGCCTTGGTTAATAGAGTGACACTTACACAGTTTCTAAGGCTACACCAGGTTGTCCAAAGAAAATGTCCCTATAGTTATACGAAGCAAGACACAATGTAATAAAAATGATTGTTGAGTAAATCGTTTTAACTTTAGGCTACAGCTTGAAATTAACTTGCTGCAGTACCGTACCTGCATATATGGCTCTGTTATGGCAGGTTTGCTTATGTTCAAAGATTTTCATGAGATGGTGCTATCAACTGTGCTTAGATGTATAATGCCTCAATGCCTCTCACATCAATATCATTATATCCCTGAAAACAAAGCATAGTGGTGTTGAATGCTACAGAAGATTTCTACTTGATGAGCAAACCGATCTTAATTGAGATTTAATATACACTTCACCTGGTTAAGCACAGAGCAGAGACCAAAGAAATGCTTGTAAAACAACAACAGAAAGAAATGTTTAAAAACTAATTAAAAATAGCTGAAACTTGGATGGTTTAAACAATAATTTGTCAAGGTCCTTGCAAGCTACATGTACTCTTCAGCATAGCACTGCACAGCTTCACAGATAAACCTTTGAACAGCCTATGTTTTTTTTTGTGCTACCTCAGACACAAATTAAAAAAAAAAAACAAAGTTAATCTCACCTGCAAAATAGGACAATGACTATTTGATTCCTCTCTCTCACACAGCAAGTTATAAAATAGGATTTTTTTTTTAACTCTCTGCATTCAGTTCTGTTTATAGTTATCACTTTCAGCTACTTTTGCAAAATGTGCTATTTTGTAGTTTAGGACTAACATCTAATAAACAAACAAACAAATAATAAACTATGTTAAAAGACACATTCAAAGTGAAATCTAGTCAACAGAAGTCTTTCCTTTTGGACCTCTCTTGGGTTTGGATTAGGTTTCTGAAATTAGAAAACCAAGTTCTGATATGGTCTATGCTGTGGTAAATTCGAGTTTCTCCACTAACCTCATTGATTAATTAGCAAACAAAAGCTCATCTGTAGTATTAAAAATAGAAATGTATATGGTCTTGCTTTGAGCAAAGAAGGGAGAAATATAATATACATTGTAACCAATAATAAAACTTACTGAGCCGTGGATTAAATTTGCACATGATGATTTGGAATTCAAAATTTTTCTATCTGATCAGTAACTAAATGGTGAAACTTTCGTGGTGGCATACTGATGCTTTTATCTCACTTCTGTTTGTCATACTAGTTTGTGCAATATTAAGTTTCTGGGACATGACTCTCATTCTGCAAGTGCATAGTATCCTGATAGGATTTTTAGAAACAATAAAATTACTATGAATACTGTATTTGCTCAAATATAAGATGCCTCCCTCCCCATAACAACATTCTATACATGAAAGGTACAGAATCTAAAATTATTGGAAGTTTGCCTTGAATTTGTTCCCCTCCCACTGCTACATAGGGAAAATAAATCTGGGGGGGATCAGGTGGCTCCCTTGCCCTCTGCCCCTCCCAACTTCTTCCCCCTGCAGCCTCCTCATTTCCTTACTGTCAGACCCTGTTCTCCCTGAGCACATGGAAGTTAGGAGCAAATTTGTAAACACTGGGAGCATCTACACATGCAATGAATGCACACGAATAAACTCTGGAGTTTATTGCTCCAGAATTTATTGCTCCTGGGCATGCTGTTTGAATGTGCGCCTGGGACGGCTACATGTTAAGCCAGGTTGGAACAGCCCTGGCTGGCAGGAGGCCTGGAGTATCAGCCTGCCAGCCCTGGGATGTTCCCTTCAGCTCAATGTGCTGCAGAGGAGCTGGCAGGGGCATGAGGGTGCTTTAGCATGGGGCTAGCCAGCCAGGGCAGCATCTACATGCTTACTGCTGCTGAGTAAAAAACTGCTGCTGAGTTAATTAATTTACTCCAGCCTATTAAGGGTGCATGTGTAAATGTGAGACATTTATTGTGCAGCTAATTAGTCTACTATGCAGTAAACATCTTGTGTAGATGCACCCACTGACTTTGAAATAAACATACCTGTTTATTAGTGAGTTTAGTTAAACCAGAATTGATAGATTTTACCTTTTTTGAAACAGCTGCAAGTTTTAGCACAAGCACTCCATAAACACACTTTTAAGCAGCACTTCTTTTTTTTACCTACTTACAGACAGTACAAACTATGCATGATATTAGTCTAAAGTCAAAAGGATCATGATTTACCATATAGTGGACTGGGCAAAGCAGCAGAGCAAATGGCATTTCAAGCCAAGGTGACCCCACAGCTCAGCACTACTCAGTATGTGTGTGTAATCTAGATAGCCCCAACAAAGGATACATGGGCGATTTATCCCCCCACTCATGACTGGAACCAAGTGTTCTTGTTGTGAGTCCTGGGATGCTCCAAAAATGATGATCTACAGGGTAACCTGATCTTGCTCCACCTCATGGAGGCTGGGGCCACACTAATCATAGGCAACAGAATGAGAGAGGGGGCAAAAGAGTGATTCAGGGTGAACTGTACAGGGCCCCATTTGGTGATGTTTGCCAGACATTTAAAGCTGGAGAATAAATGGGAATCATTGGAAATGGGAAAGAAAGGCATAGCTCAGCTGTGAGAATGAAGAGAAAGTAAAAATGTATGCAATTTAGTGGCTCACCATAACGTGAAAAAGCATTGGCACTGAGGAGGAGTGAACACAGTGGGTACTACCATATGTCTTATTCAGACAGGCTGCACTATCCTATCCTTGTGGTAGGTTTGTTCTGTATGGTTGCCCAGCATGGGACATGTGTGTTATAGTCATGCTCAGTGTTCGCTGCATTGAAATCAACTTCATAGTTGCTTTCCATTATTAAGCACAGACTGCTTCTGGTAGCAGTTTAATGATAGACAATGCATTTAATGAGGTTTCCTTATATGCAAATGTAAGATGAGGAACTTTTTTCCCCAGGCAGATTGGGGAGAAAAGATGTCCTAGACAAAAAACTTTGGGAAGATTCAACTCTCCAAATAACAGTTAGTCAGCAGCCTTACTAGTATGTAAACATTTCTTAAATAACAGTTTGTCTTATATTTCAGTAAATACAGTATTATGATTTATTCTGTATTATTTTTATTTGCTTGCTTGTAGCCTTCAAAGACATAAATCAGAAACTAGGACCTCATTGTGCTATAAGCACAGAACAGAAAGACAATCTCTGCCATCAGGAGTTTACAATCTCAGTGTAATACAGAAGCCAAGAAATAAATAATCAAATAGACAGAGGGAGCATACAGAAACAATGAGACAATCCATAATAATTTTGTTCAGTATTCACGTTCCTAAACACATGGTCTTAAATAAATCAGATATAATTTACCTTTTGTCCCCCATTTCACCTCATCTGTTTCAACTTCCATTTTACCTTAAAGAAGGATAACAAATTGAGATGCAGAATTTGGGAAAACGTTGGGTACACACAAAAAAGAGCAGCATTTATTTTGCTCCAGCATTGGCTGCTTTTCATTGGAAAATAAAATAAAAACAACCAGCATAGTAACCGGGGATGAGAAAGCTTATACCATGATGGAATGCAAGAATCCAAAGAAAAAAACATGTAAGAAATATTTGTTGCATAGCAACAATTACATAGTGACCACAACTTACTTATCTATGATAATATACAATTTTCTGAAACAACTAAGTCTCCTTCTGAGGTACCATTTCAGTTGTTTACCTTGAGTGGTCACTCTATTTTTCTCATTCTGTGTCTTTCCAGTTATTGGACAATAATATACGCTCATGACTAATTTTAATGCTATGTAATTGCTAGCAAACACATAATATAGTAATTATTTAAGCAATTGTCTCTAATAACTCTTCAAGGGATTACAATCTACAAATCTGCCACTTTCCTTTTAAAAGTACAACCCTGACATGTCAAAATCAAATTGGATTTTCATTAAAATACCACAGAATTTAAGCAAATAAACTATGGAAACATGCCTTGCAACAAATCAATATTTCATGCAATTATTGATACTGTGAAAAGCCCAAAGAGAAGAGACATCTACATAAAACAGAAGCTTATGTTTTTGTTGGGGTTTTCCCTTCTATATTTTTTACACTGAAAAAATATTTCTGTGGGAAGACAAATTTAAAAAAAGAAAATGAAAAAAAAAAGTCAAATAATCTGTCTGAATTACATTCAGATGTACAGAGACCAAGAGTCAAGCCTCAGCTCAGCAACCACCTGACCCCAGAAACAGAGGATCTTGATGAGCAATTCCATTTTTGTCTTGTAAATTCCCTAGGTGCTTGGTGTTCTGCTTCTGCACATGCCTCAGATACTCTAGTCTACTCAGAAGCCCAGGTTTTAGTTTTCCTTTTTCCTCAGCAATATCCCTTGTTAGATCTAACTGTGTTGTAGGGACATATAAAGAGAGGTGGTTACCTGTTTTTAGTCTTAAATGGGGCAGAAGGCAAGGCGGCACCTTAGGGTAGATTACACATTAAGACCATGTTAAGAGCACTTAAAACTTGAATGATCACATATTAACACTTGTTAACCAGTGCTAAGTGTCCTGTAGGTGTCTTAAAGTTATGTCATTTCAGCCAAGGATTATCTTCGAGCTGTGCTACCTAGTTTGAGTTAACTTCTGGCTGTTGATTTGAAATAAAACCACCAATTTCTGGCCCTTTAGTATCCCAGGAGATGCTGCTCCCAGGAAGACTAGCTATCATCCAGGACTCTATAGCCCTAGACTGATAGATGTGAACAGCTGGGCAGCAGGTAAGTATGGACAGGGTAACATTACTTACAATTAGTACCTGCTAACTTGAAAATGGAATCTCACCCTTAGGGTGGTGTTACATGTTCAACTTAACACTTGTTAAGTGCAATTAAAATGTGAGCTAACTCGCATTCAAGCAGTTTAGTACATGATAAGAACCATTATGGCACTGCGGCTATCCTCTTTCAAGTGAGGATTATCTAATGATGCAGTCAGAGATGCACTTGCAAAGGCTGTCAGTCATTGGAATGTTGTGTCATGTTCAAGTTAGTATGTTATGTAGACACATATCAGATGCAATCATTGGAATGCTGTAACATATTACAGTTAGTACATTAGATAATCCTTGCCTGAAAGGGAGCAACTTTGAAAGACCATGATGGCATTTAACGTGTACTAAACTGCTTGAACATGCATTTGCTTGTATTTTAACTATACTTCGTGTTAAGTTGAATGTGTGACACTACCCTAAAGATTAACTGGTTCAGAGAGGCAAAAAAAATTGTGTGACAGCCTATTTTGTCACATGCAATGAAGACGTTAGAAGCTTTCAGGCACAAAATGCCTTTCCTCAGGCTTGGGAAAGAAACAGATACATCCTATGCCTAATATCAGATAGAACAATGACTTTTGTCTAACTCCATTATGAAAATGAAAATATTTGCTGAAAGAAGTAGAAGACAGCTGTAAGACTGTGCAACGAAGAAAAATGATCCGAAGCATCTGCCAAACAAGTGAGGGACAGTTGAACTAAGAACCTAATTATGTAAAGGATAAGACTATTTACAAGAGAAGAAGGTACACAAGTACCTATGGAAAGGTTAGCAGAGCGACCATAATGTACCACAAAACCACTGTCTGTGTTTAGTTGTTCCAATACCAGAAAGCCTTCTTGCATGTTCTCAGGACCTACCTTCTTGCATGTTCTTAGGGCTACAAGAATACTTCAATACTACTCCAGTTTAGTGAGGTGGGTGTTTACCTGCCCCTGAAATCTTATTAGGATCAGGCACTTCAGCAGAGCAGTGCCCAAGTACCATAAAGGGTGAAATCTGATATGAATATATTAATTGCACACTAACAAGGTTGAGTTTGCAACAAAACCTAGAAACCCTGGCTACTTTCATTCAAAAACATATCTGGCAATGGTGCTAGTAAATTATTTCATGTAAGAGTTAGCAGTTGCAGCATTTACCCAGCATTTATCCTGTGAGAGAACTGTATTCTAAGCCAAAGGGCTAGCAGTAGTCAGGCTCCCTACTGTTTTCTCTCCTTCTAGCCTGAGGACTTTTGCATCCTTAGCTTTACATTGGTCTAACTTCAATATGCAGTGATGAACAGTACTCCTCTCTTGCCTAATCTATATCCTAGTGGTTTAAGGGCACAGGTAAACAAACAGAGTGGTTTTAAAGGGGGAGGAGGAGCTGCTACTTACAAACCAGCTGTTATGCTGTAACAGTTAGCTGTGCAGGAGCCCATACGTCCTACAAATATAGCAAAACTTTAACCCTGGATGAAGCAGAGATAAGCCTGGAGTGATTTAGTTCACTTGTACCATTACGTGATCCTGCACATGTAGCAGTTAGAGTATAACAGGTGCTGTGTGCTCCATTTCAAATCCACACTAAGAGAACATTTGTCAGTTCTCTAAATGGGTGCAGGGAAGGTGAAGGCCAAGGCCTTCCATTACCTGGGTGAATGCTCTAACTACTAGGCTGTTGTAAACAAGGCAGGAACCTGCCAGGAACAGGGTGTGTTTGAAAAAGAGTGAGCTCTGCTCACTTGCTTGAAAGAATAGCAGTATCTATTGCTACTAACCCTCAGAAATGGGTTCTGTGGTCTGGATCCTGAATAGATTTCTTCATAGCCCCAAGTCAGATTTTTGGGCTCCAGAAAGGAGATAGGAGTTCAGACACTCCTGTGTCTAAGCTCCTTTTTTTTTGGCTACCTCTAAGCAGTTCCCTGCTTATTGTGTGGGTCTTCTGAAATGCTTATTAACTCTCCCCATGCACCATACCGGAAAGGCTGACCATCTACTCTGGGTTTGTCATTCCACTTTGGAGGCTAGGCGCAAAAAAAATTAAGCATTTATTGTGTCTAGATTTAAGATACTTCAGAACTTTTTGAATTTGACTCCAACTGCAAACTATATATTATGGAACTGAGATTGGGACTGCGAGACAGAGAGAGAGAGAACACACTTGTAATAGACTGAAACTACCATATTTTTTTTTGCATGCAACACACACTTCCCCCCTTAAAGACTGGGGTGCGTATCTTAAGCGGGGAAGCTGCTTTTTCTTTCCCAACACTTGATTTCCGCTCCAAAAAAATCTTTATTACTTCATTCTGCCTTCTCAGAAACAAGATGCATATTTTATTTGGTGACAACTTTTATGCAAGAAAATATAATATTACTGTGGACTTCAGAGACTATACATGCTATATAAGGCAAAAAGAATAATTGTATGGAAGTTACTTTTCCAGTGTAATATAAGTCAGATATGGAGGGAAGTAGGTGTTTACATGAAAAGAAATATAAGAAGATAGCCTCACCTAGTATTAGAGTGTCAAGGACACAGATGCTCACAGAAACAAGAATCATTTTAATGAACTACTTGAGAAACAATGAAATGGCATCAGAATTGTGAAACAACTACCGCATTCAAGTCTGTCCTATATAAAACCAGCACAATTTTCTCTCTCTTAATGGCACTATGATAATTTCTCCTTTTTAATAAAGATTTAATAATGCTAAAAGAAAACTATTCTTTTACATTAAATACACTGTTGAGTTTATCCATTATTTTAATGGACAGAGAAAATAATTTCACTATTATACTCCTCATTTCTTTCAATGCATCTCTACCCCGTGCTTCATCCTGACTAAATTTATACTGTGGTTCAGGTTTTAAGAAGGATTTACTATTGTGAAATCAACATGGTAAGTTTATCCCTGATGTAATTCCTTTGACTTCCTGCTTCTATTAAAATTAGTAGCAAAACTCCCATTAACTGTAAATGGGTAAAGGATCAGGTCCTCAGATGCAACTCAGGCAAGACTGTCATCTCAGGCTCTGTTAGTCAGCAGTAATGTTCATCTGCTTTCTTATATGTAAATATCTTGATGTTTATTGTTCTTGGCTAGCACTTTATTCATGTCTTGCTGCATTATACATGTTCATTTGTTTACATAAACATGAGGAAAAATAAAATATAGAAAAGTGAAATGAAATGTTCAGTACTTCTAGACAATTCATTTAAAAGGCCATTAAGCAGCTTTGCTAGCAGCCTACTGCAAACTTTGAACAGAATTTTGCCCTTAATAAAACATGTGTTGCTTCAATTTTCTCCAGTAAGGACCTCAAACATTTATTTACAGCCAGGAAAAAACCAACAGTAGAGAAATTCATAGCTAGAACCTGAAGAGACAGGACAGGACTCAAGTCATGAGGTTCCCAACCTTACATGCATCTGAATATGGTCTTGAGTAAGCTCCTGTCTGTATATGTTGGAGTTTGCGTCTCTGACCTAGACATAAATTCTTCTCACTTGACTTGTGTTGACCAATAAATTCTGAATCCAATTTATGATTCTTGGCAAAGGATATCTGGGCCAGATCATATCATTTTTCCATGTTTGATAACTGGTTGGACATTCTCTGACCTAACCAGGAGGTTCAACAAAGCCATCTTGTTTGGCTACTTTTTTACATCAGATTTCTGAAAAGAACAGAACTCCCTATCCAGCCACTGGCACGTGTTCATTTAATGAAAAGGTAGGCTCCACATGGGGCCGAGTCTCACCCGCTCTCACCAAGGCAGCCTGCGTCATGCTCCTACTGGCACCTGCTAGCCCGGTCTGTGGTCAGTGCGCAGCTTCTGGCAGGGCTATTCCTAGTGTGGTTCCAGCCGGCCAGATACTGCTCTGCTCCCTTCATTTCCAGTGGGAGCCACTGGGCTGAAGCCTCCCCACTCTTGCCCGGAGCAGTGCAATAGGGGCAAGAGCAGGAGGAAGAGGTGCCACTGGAAGCAAGGGGAGCACAATAGCACCCAGCCAGTGCAGCCGCACTAGGAACAGCTCCAATGGAAGCTGCACACACTGGCCGGGGCCCAGACTGGTGGGGCTGATCTGCTCCCTTCACATCCAGCTGTGACTGCTGCTCCAGCCCCTGACACACCGCTCTGTTCCTGGGGACAATGAGAGCCTGGCCAGCTGCAGCTGCACTGGCAACAGCCTTGCCAGAAGTTGCATGCTGGCTGGTCCAGGCCAGGGCTCATGGGTATGGGCAACAGTACAGCATGGGCTGCCCCAGGTGGGGCTCAGCCCCATGTGAAATACTATGGGGGCAGCCACCAACTAGATAAGTTCTGCTGTATGTGTCCCCTTCATCCCCCTCCCTCCCATTACCCCCAGGTGGCTCCCAAGCAGCCTCCCCAACTTGCACACATGTCCCCTCCGTACCCCCTGCCACCCTTTGCCCACAGGGCAGGGCATGCAGGGAGTAAGTCACACCTGCCCCACTCCTGAACACTGCTCCCCTCCACCCAAAGCCCCAAAGGGAGTTCTGGTGAGTTGTTGGAGATGGGAAGAGGGGCTGACCCAGCTGGCAACAGCTCATCAAAACTCTTTATGTGGCCCTTGGGCCCAAATAATTGCCCACCTCTCATTTAATGACTTGATAGGATCTGATCCCCAGTTTCAACAATGACACTTCTAGACATGCTACATATGAATGACAGGAGGCATGATTTTGGGATCAGGAATCAGATCCCAATTGCATGATTACAGGACAGGGGGACCCTAAGATTACAATCCACCACAGTTTCTCCCTGAACCAGCAAGTGAAGGATAAGTGTCAGCCCTGACGATGAGCTAACTGTTGGATCCAGCCCAGGAACTACACCAGATCTGAACCTTGCCAGTCTCAGGGATGACAATCAGTCAATTGTCCAGGCCAGAGCCAATGATAAGAAGATGGCTGACCCCAACCTCATGGGGGCTAGTTTGAGTCCCTGCTGTGGTACCAGGCCCAGAGCTGACAGGTGATTGTTGGCCCTGACCTGAACAGCTCTGCATCCAGTTTGAGAGCAGGGGCTGTCCATCTGGGGACAACAATCATCTGACTTCCAAAACACCATGCCTAGCAGCTCTGGCCAGGCTGCTGGGTGCAAAGAATCAGGGATTCTCAGTGAGGGAAACCAAAGGGGCTTTCCCTGAAGGAAACTAAACTTTGCCAGGAGCCTCTGATCCTTGGCAGCATGGCCAAAGCTGACAGGTATGGGGTTTAAAGCTCCCAGCAGGGGAAGCCCTACAGCATTCCCATCTCCCTCACCTGCAGCCTCAGGTGCAGCTAACAATCAGCTAACTGTTGATCCCAGGGCCGGGACCAACAATTGTTGTCACTGGCCATATGTTAAATTTAAGGTAACATACAAAACAGCCATAAAAATATTCCACATTATAAATATTCCATATCTTCCATTTTATGGTGCCTTAAATCACGTGTAGTACCCTTGTTGTTTATGCCACTATTAAAACGTTATGTGGAGAGGGGGCCACAAGAAAAAGTAAGCAAACAAAAATTAAATATTTTACCCTAGCTACTGTCTCTGACTCTGCCAAGCAACAATACAGGCAAGCAAATCACCATCCTTAATTCCATCATGTAGCTGAAACCCACTGGAGTCCTTCTTGCTGCCATGTACTTTTAAAATGCAAGGGATACATTTTCTAACACATAGTCAGAATGTGACAGTGCAGCCTGCATGACTCTGGCCCAATCTGTGCCAAGCCTGGCTGCTGTCATAGCAAACACACACTGCTCTTTATGACAGCTGCTTCACTGTGGCACTGTGCCATGACCACCTTTTCAATACACAACTTACCACAAATCTCAATTTTTTTCCTCCCCAGGTCTTCTCATATAACCATGGCACACATATGTTTCTCCATGCTACACAGCTGTTTGTTGGTGATGGGCTGCAGTAAAAATGATCCAGACAATAGTCTGTTTTGTTGTACAGCCACCATACTCCACCAACCTTCTTTACGATAATACTGTGCTTAGTTCCTTTTAATCAGTAGATATTCAAATTGCTTTTGCACAGTGTTTAAGAATGAACTTCTTTGACATCTGGGAAATCCAAGGAACTGAGAGAATAAGTGTTTTGACCACCTTTATTTTGATCCAGACTTGGAATAGTACAAAAAGCCCTGTAAACCTCACATCCTCAGCCTGCCTTCCCTCCTCTTCCCTTGACATAGTCTCTACATATTTATGACACATAAAATGTGAGTTTAGAAAATAAGGTCTGGGCTACGTATTTTGTGCTGAGCCTTCTACTCCAAATACTTTTCTTACGTAAAGTGCACATGGTTCATAGGAGCTATGTTGAGGAGTAAAATCCAGTTTTACTCTAGCTATCAAAAATGAATTCATAAAAGAATTCAATCAATACACTTTGGAAGTCATATATTAAAAGTAGGATCCTGATGTATTTTGCAAAGCCTTTTTGTAACAGGTGCACAGATTTGCTTTGGGCATTTGCCATAACATCTCAATGGGGTCTTCCCACTGCCTCAGCCTGAGAGTATTTCAACTGGACATTTTAACTCTGCATTACTTTAAGCTGAAAATGTCATCCATTTTCACTTGGGGAGGCTGAATCGTACAGTCCATTATTATCCATTTCTTTATAAATATGAAACTCCCTCCTTGTATGAAATGCTGTCAGGCAACTTTGCTCAAATTGCTTCAACAGCATAACAGAAGCTGGCAGATGCCAGAAGTACTGTGAACATGAGCTGAAGCTGATCCCATACTATGCTGCCTCTTTCTTCTCTAGTGAATCTTGGCATCAGCTAACAACAGATCCAGTCACTTGCTAGTTTCTGGAGACTGCCTGCCATTCCTCCTCAAACAGATACAAATGTGCTCTTTCTTGCTACTGCTTTGGAAAAACATAAACAATATTTAATAATCTTCTTTTGCAACATTGTTACAGCACTAGTTGTGGACAAGCATAGCTCCTGAACCTTCCAGATTGCCACCAAACTGCCAACCTGATTAATCCTGTGCAAATCCACCTGCACAATGGAGAGAACAACAGTAATGGGAAAAGAATGTGCACAGTACCCTGTGGAGTCAAAGCTTGCCAGCATCAATCCTCTATTCAGGGCCTGATCAAATTCAAATTTGGGTAATTATATACCAAGAAAAGATAAAACATATGTAGACACAGTCTGTGTTACAAGGTGCAGACTAAGTACCTCCATACTGTTGTACGGTTCCATTTTGCCAACAGCACATGTCTATGCTCACAGTGTATCAAGCCACCAAAGGACAGACAAACTTTCTTCTGAGATATTTTTCACGTGGAGGCCTCAGGTGTCTTACCCTTCTTATCCCTTGAGGAGGAATTAAGGGGAATTCCTAACATAATCTTCTTGCTACTGTTTAACAGGAGAGGTTTTAAAAAGTGGTCTAAATTGTACCTATGTCCCAACTGTTTGATCAGTTTATTAGGGCTACACTACTATGGGCATATTGGAATGATAGAAACCTGAGAAGCTAGGGGTAACAAATTAGGCTATCTGAAGTAATCAAGTTACTCAATCTAAAGCCTTTGTTGCATATTTATCAGACTGAAAGAGCTGGTAGCAACCACAGAAACCACTCCTTACCACACTGCATCATTACAAGGACATGGCTGGCATAATCCAGAGATTTCTACATCCAAGTGTAACTGTTGGAAATCAGGTACAGAGAGGTCCTCGATTTGGGCATTAAATTTTTTTACGCAGCACTACTTGACACAAAATTGTTCTCTCTTTGAAAGAGGTGAAGCCAATTAGCTGACCCCAAAAGACTATCTTCAGAGTAGTTCTAAAATTCACAGCTGTAACCCAGGGCTGCTGGAAAGATTCAAAGGACCTGCTGGGAGATGAAACCTCTTTGAGGCTTCTGACCTTATTGTTCTGAACAACCTTTCATCAGTTTCCTGAATGTAAAAGCAAATCATTGCACAGCCTGGAAAATAATCCCATTCTTCAAAGCTGTGATGTGTTGTGTTGAGCCACAGCTGAAACTGGGTTGGCTCACAGAAACTTGGCACATAGGTGGCTGTCACTTCTGCTCCTGATTTCCAGCTTTTGTTTTAAAAACAAAATATAAAAAGACTGGTGCCTCTCTACATTAAGAATACCAACCCATTACATTACCAATGTGGCCTTAGAGGCCTTACTATAAATTAAATGCAGGCTCGCATTATGGTTCTGAAAGCAACTTACGTATGAAAATTGAATATGAACAATGTAGGGATGTCCATTATAACTGGATAATGTATGAACTACCTCTATCAATCAGTTGACTGTTGACTCTGAAACCTAATTATAACATTATCTCACTGTTGATGCAATCACAAAAGAAATATAAATTACTCTATTATGAAAATCAGCATAAATAATTATGATGACATCTTATTTTAATGTTATGAGCAGGGTAAGGTTGGTGCCTAGGCAAACTTTGGGAGAGTATCATCATCCCCTGCCAGTAGTGATATGTAGGTGGTGCACGGGGGTACATGTGCACCTCCAGAGAGCACTGGTGCACCTCCTGACAGGTTGCGCTCCCTGCTTAGGTGATGGGCAGAGGGGGGCAGCGGGAGTGCTGGTGCCCCCCCTGCAAGTGCCTGCCTAGAGTGGGAGTGCTGGATGAAACACCGCAGCCACTTCCAGGAGTGCCATGGCCGCTTCCTGGTCAGTGAGATTGGCTGCGGGAGGACTGCCCCTCCAGTCACTGACTAGTCAGTGGCGGGGCATGTGCCCTCCTGACTAAGGTGGCACCAGTCACCCATATCCCCTGCAATTTCAACTGTTTGTTAATGAATAAAGTAAATAAAGCCTACCTTACAAACATAGAAACTAAACCATTCAACATACTGAGTGGTAGTCAACCAACCCACTGCTTCCTATGAATTTCTCTCAAGAGATAAAATTAGAACCATTTTGGTATTGTAGCACTCAGGTCATCATGGAGAGCTGGCTCTGTTAGCCAAGTATCCAGAGAGATTCATGAATTGGATATGACAATTTTTTAATTTATGGTGCTCATAACCTAAAATCAGATCACTGAATAATAGAGAAATGTTAGTCAATTTATTTCAGATATCAAACATGCTCTTATTTCTATTAAAAAACTGTACAAAGACCCTTGAACACACAGAGAACAATTTAATTTACTAGTACATGCAGAGCCACCTATCTAAACCTTCTGTCTTTAGCAGTTCTTAAAAAAAAAAAAATCCCTAAATTATTTGATAAAAATGTCATTCAACAATTTATAATACTAATGGTGTTCAGAAAAAAAGTTCAGAGGGTGTAATGTTCCCTTTAATACATCTATTTTACTGGCTAACTAATTGTAAGGTTGCAGATGGAAAATGTAACTCTTCTCCTTAAATGCCTGTAAATAACTACAAATTCTTTCACTAGCTTTGATACTTCAGTGAAAGGAGAATGGATGTCCCAGGAGACTTGTAATTAAATACAGAGCTTGTCACCTTCACTTCTCAGGGTCAAATCTTGCTCAGTCTTGCAGGAAGTTGTTACTGAATGATAGCTGCTCAGTGTCCTACAGTAGCTGAATTATTAAGTGAATTGGATAGGTATTTTATTACTGAAAAACCCCCTGTCATCATTGGCACTAATTAGAAAACTTGTTGGCACCTTCATCAGAGGCCAAGCTATGGACAGGCATGAAATACCCTCTCAGTCCCAGAGAAGTCTTCTACCTTTTTAAGTCTGAGTTGTACTGACTGGGGTTTAAGCAGTCATATTTTTCTTCTCTCAGTGCTGTTCTAAAGGACTTCAGTCTCCAGAATTTGCACCCTGACACCTCAAATGCCCTCAGTGTGTGTCAGGGTACAGTCCACCCAAATAGATGATCTGATTTCATCAAAAGAATGATGTCATGATATCATTTTACGCAAGTTCTGTGACTGAAGCTTATTTGCAAAGGTCAGCCCTCTGTCTGATCCCAACTAGAGTGAATGGTTGAATGTAGGCTCTAGGACTGATCTGTCAGAGTCCCTTACTTTTGCTTTCCCCAGCTCTAAAGATCATATGTCACAACAGCACTCTCTGCTGAACCCATCTACTTGGAGAGTGACAGGGGCCACAAGACTGAGTGGCTAACATGCTAGATCTTCTACAGCCATCCTACCATTTCAGGGATGGGGTAGCTTGGATAATGAAATCAGATCCAGCATCTTATATCATCGCTATGAATCAAAAATGCCCTGTAGGAATCAATATTATTATACAAAGTATATATATTATTTTTATAAGTATATAATATTAAATAGCATATAACAAATATATTTAGTTAATTATATTTACAGATGTATTAATTACTATTTAATTATATATATTTATGTAATAAATATATTTACCTTGGTTTACTGAACTCAATCTCAAAGTGGTCCTAGGCATGCCTGTGAACAGCATCTGACTGAAGGGCCTGGTGGCACCATGGTGGGACTACTCATGGTGGGGTAGCTCCTATAAAATACCACAATGTTGCAACTTCTAGAGCAAGGGTGGGTATAGGGCACCTCAAAACCCTAGTCCCCACTGCCTTGTGCATCCTGCTTGTTTGAGAAAGGCTAAGGGACATCACCCTGACAAAAACATGCCCTAGCTGAGGAATTAGGCAGTCAGCAGGAGTTCTTATCTGTTGCTCTCTGGCACAAGCTACAAATATCGAGGCACTAAATGTCTGGACTCAGTCTGGCCTTTGGATTCTGTCTCAATGGTCTAAAGGGGGGAGCTGGGGAGGTCCCCCGTGTACTTGGTGGCAGTCCTGAAAGTGGACCATAAGTACTTCTGGGTCTGCCACCGAGCATGCAGGGCCCCCCCACCCACACTCCTGTGGGATGCTCCATCTGCCCCATCATCACAGTGTTCACGAGCTTCGCCTGGTACTTCAAAGTACGTAGAAAAAACATTTAAGGCTGTGTCTACGGCCGAATCGCTGAGTCTCTGAATCAGCACTGAATCTTCAGATTTGATTCAGCTGAATCAAATCGGGGACAGTGGTCCGAGTCAAATCACTGTTCCTGATTTGGGCCAAATCCGAATCAAATACAGCCCATTTGGCACACCCCTACTGACCAGACCTTTTATGCATACACCATAATCCAGAGGATCTCAGTTGCGTACTACTAATCCCTGCAGCTCTCAGGACCATGTTCAAGGAGAGGCAAGAAAAAAATTTTTTGGCATGCATTGTAAAATTGTAAAATTCTACCTAAAAGCAGAATCATGTTGCAAGGCCTACAATGTCCTTCCTGCCTTTTCATTTCTGTCTCCCTGATATCCTTGCATATCTCAAAGCAACCATTATTAGCAGGAGAAATATTCCATGCTCACACAAAAGACTGTATAACAGGTGGCTGATACTGCCCCTGTCCTAACTACCATCTACTTCAGGAAAAATCTCAAACATTAAACAAACAACTATAAAAAGGCCAAGTGAAAACCACTGAATTAGTGGACTAAGTATCAGCATACAATTATATATAAGAACTAGGAACCTCCATAAATCGCACCGGAAGTACCCCCCACAGCAGCTAGTTAATGTTTTTCATTTTGTCGCTTGCTCCCACTGCCCGATTGGTGGAGGGGCCTTTCCAGTCTGGCCATTTGCTGCTGATTGTCTGGGAAGTGAAAACTACGGTTTTAACTATGCTGCAGTTTTCACTTCCCTGCTGATCAGCAGCAAACAGCATGACTGGCAGGACCCTTCTGCCAATCAGGGCTGGTGGGGGGCAAGCAGCAAAATGAAAACCATTAAAGAAGCCACTGTGGGAAGAGGGGGGTGGGCACTTCTGGCATGATTTACAGAGATCCCTAATAAGAACCTTTCAGCTGAAAAACCTTTAATCCCCCAGTACCTGGGAGATGATAAAGGATCTATCAACCCTCCATTTCATAGGTTCTAAAACTGAATTAAAAAAAAAAAAATTATTAGACCATGAACTATGACACCCAGAACGATTTTCCCTGATTATTAAGTTAGTTTGTCATTCATGATGGTATTTGATAAATAGCAATCATGTTTCCAGGTTATAACTGGCCTGATCCTGGATGGGAAAAGTTGATAGTAAGAGGAAGCAATGACTGTCAACTTGTTTTGTTTTCCTCTACTAGGAAACAGCTATATTCACACATGACTATGCATGTTCTGGTGTTTAATAAAGAACTACAGAACAGAATGAAACATCTAGGTTGAGCTTGACTTCAAGAAAAAGTGTGTATGGATCAGTTCAATACTGCTATAAACAGCAAGCAAAATTCTATCCTAGCTGCTACTTTGTAAATTACTTCATTTCCAAAATACCCTTGTTGTAATAATATAATAGAGTGACCATCAACAGGTGTTCAAGTTTTACTATGCCCTGCTTGGGTGATGAGTTAAAATGCTAAATTATGAAACTTCAGGTTATTGTCAACATGCTAATGAAAAAGTTGTAATTGGATTAACATAAAGGCAACAGCACAGTTTCAACACAGAATTAGAGTCAGAAAGTATACTTCAGAATCCCAAGCATTTGTTTCCTTGGGCATTCTCAGGAAAGAAATCATGGTAAAAGAGGTGCAGACACCAATCTGTATGCAAATTAAAACAGGACATGCATTTATTAACTTGACTGTTCTTTATCTGGGTATCAATGGAGCTAAGTAAATACCTTTTCACTTGGGCTTTCTACAGTATATCAAAAGCACAGGAAAATGACACCTGCTCTCCTTGTCTTCCATTGTCTAGCAAAACAAATGAAATTGTTCAAAAATGTCTCAGAGAACAGATTTTTATTTTCATGGGTATTATTTATTATTTCTACTTGTATGGTAGAGCTGACCAAAGTTCCATTTGGGTTCAGGGCATAGTTCTTCTTGCTGTTGGACAAACACATAAGTAAACAGGGTGTCTATCCCAAAGAGCTGTTTAATTAATGTAAGTTTGTCCAAAAGTGATATCAATTCTGGGATTCCAAAATGCCTATTTTCCTATAGTTGCAGCTTTTTTTTTCATATGAAGCCATAGGATCAGTTTTTGTTGGATAATTTGAAAAATTTCTGTAGCTATTAATAAGCACGTTTAAAATCTTTGCTTAAAAATCAACACATTTTAATGTGTTGAGATCGTTGCTTCCCATTATATTTTTAGAACAGTTTCCCAGGTTATTTTCAGTTGCCTTATTACAGGCTATAAAGTAAGATATAGAAGCTATCTTTAATCTCTGAAAACCTTTGGAAATTTGTCTATAAAAGGAATAGCATGAGGTCTTCTACAGAAGTCGAGTCAGTTTCAGCACAATGCAAGGAAGCAGCAAGGGTCATGGATCAGCTGCCAAAGCTCATCAAATTGAAACTTTTGTAAACTGCAAGAATGATTGCGCTCTCTTCAATAAGGGTAATCTTTTACTGGTTGAGATAGCTTGTCTCTGTTTCATTTGGAGCAGGTATTACGAAGAAGCTTGGACACAGGCAGGATTTGTCCCTACTGATAATGACACATTTTTCTTTAGGAGTAAGCTGGCCACCTCAGTCATCTGGCTCAGATTTCTAGAATATAAAAACCAGACAAACTGACAGATACATTTTGATAGGGTAAGAAGTTACTACTATTTTCTTCGTATCTCTCCGTTGTGCAAAACAATGAGAACCGAATGTCAGTCTTTATCCTTTTTTGGCTCAGGCATCATCATCAGTAACCCTGAGGTGTATTATGCAGTGGTGTCCTTATAACCTTTTCAGATGTCATTGTTACTGTCACATTCATGCTATTCCCTTTTTAACTCCTTGCAGGAAGAACAGGGAATGCTGTGGTGATATTATTTAGCAGCACAAACAAAAGCTCTGAAGTTTTTAAGGGTAACAGTTGTCAATGTAGATTAAGAAACAACTGAGATGGATGTTTTTATATGCCTCCAGGTAAGATTCTGCAGTGAAAATTTAGTAATTCTGATAATAACGTTCATGCAGGTAAAAAGAAATTCAGTTCGTTATCCCTTAGCCGTTATCCCTTCTCCCTGACCCTGCAGGAAGCTTTGTTGTGGAAATTAGCAAAAATGTTATTTCCAAAAACTTGACAATAACACTGGGAAGGATTTGTAGCGTAAAAATAAGTTCCCTTTCTGACAATCAATGGACAATAAAGCCATAATCCAACACCCACTGAGGTCAACAGGAGGACTCATTAAGTACTCTGGCACTGGCACAATCTGAACTAAAGTCTTATTGGGGAAGTTTTATTGGTAAATCTTAGAATCAGGCCTGAACTATTCTGGTCCAGCCTTATGTGCTGAATGGCAAGGAAAAAAAAGGAAAACTAATGAATGCCATAAATTTATACTGAAATCAGTAAGTGGCATTCACATGGGATTCACAGACACAGTTTTAACTGAATGCCCTAGGCTGTTCAGGCTGTTTAGTACAGATGGTCATCTCCTATGAAATCAGGACCTAAATTCTCAGCTTGGATTTAGAATTAGAATTTAGGATACTCTCAAGAAGCATAAAATGATATCAGGAGATATCCTTTTCTTTGGTGGTTAGGCCTCACAATGACAAGAATCTTTTTGAGGCCTCAAAGAAGGAAGATTTGGTCAAGGAAAGCATCAATATGATATCTTATCTGAGGGAAGTATCTTAATCAGAAAGCAAACTGAGGCTTTGTGCTCATTCAGGGAAATATGTTTTGATCACTGCACCTGAAATATGACTGAAGTTTCCTCTCTAATGGGCGTCTACATGTTACCCTATGGCAGGGGTTTTCAACCTTTTTGGACCAGTGTGCCCCCAGTGACTGGACGTGGAGCATCAGTGAGTGGCAAATGTGAGCTTCTCCCGCCCTCTGCGTCCAGGCGAGCGGTGCCTGCACAGCAGCACAGGATGGTGTGTGGCAGCACTTTGTCCTCACCCACCTGCCTGCGTGTACCCCCTAGGGCCTTCTCAAGCACTCCCGGGGTACGCATACCCCCAGTTGACAACCCCTGCCATACGGCAATGTTGTTACTGTGGAAGTACTAAAGCAGGGCATAGTAACTGCTTGCACTGGACCGTACGTGTAGTGCACGGTTATTTTTGCTGTAGCAGCACACTGTATTGGGGGAGTGCACTGCTACAGTGAAGTAGCTCCTGGTCACACATAGACATCTGTGGATGCTATGTTGCCATAGAACGTTGCTATGGTGATGTAGCATCATGTGTATATGTGCCCATTGAGTCCTACTAGAATCATTTCCCCTGTTTTGACTTTTGTGCAATATTCAAGTTTAAGACTTGCACTGTAAGATCACTATGTAATAAGTAAAAGCTGCAGCTGTTAGCTCTTATAATAAATTACTGTACAGGGGATACATTACTGGGATATAGAGTAGAAATAAGTTGCAAATATGCATTACTCTTAATGACCACATGGCTACTTCTTTGTTTCATGCTGTACAATACATCAAGTATTAGAATGGATTTTTAATCAATATTATTATTTTCTTCCCTTCTTTTATGACTTCAGTTAATGGACACTACATTTCTTAAAACATTCCTAATAACTCGTTGGTCACATAGCAAGACAAAACAGGTCATCTTCAAAGCCCCTTTTTTGATATGTATAACAATGTCTCAAACTTTGATGAATTTCCAAAGCCTCTACCAGTATTGTGTAGATACTCTGATGCACTCTACTGCTGTCTTTTTGTCAAAGCACTTACTCTCAAACCTTACTTGTGAACTTATTTCATCTTTGCTGGTCAAAAGCTAATTTAAACTTAAAATTTGGAATATCATATAAACTGATAAAGGGTTAACAAAAATGTGAAAATCCAGGGTTAGAATTTACTGTCTTCAGAATTTTTTTTAAAATAGTAATATGACTTAATTGATATAGAAATGTCATTCAAATGATCCACAGCCTTTCAAATCTTCACTAGGAAAATGGCCAACAAGAAAAAAGTAGATAGGAAAGAAAATTGAGAAGAATTACAAGGAATAGAACAATCATAAAACTGTGGAAACTTTTCTAAGATAGAAAGAATACTTTCAATCATTATTTTATGGAATTTAGTTTTTATTAGTTTGCAGGCATATCACAGCTGATTTAGAAAACCACAAACCAATAACATTATTGTAACCAGGAAATGCAATTTACTTTGGTCTAAAGTGCATGACTTACTATATTTATTTCTGGATCAGTGTCAAAATTAGACTGCTAGACTGTAAAACCAGTAGCTGTTCTAAAGGTCCAATATCTTACAAACCATCAGGGCTAGAAATAAATGCTTTATACAGTTTTATACTGTCTGAAAGCTCCCCAGCTTTCCATTGGCAAGTACACATTTGGTTCATGAGATGGAACTTAAAATGAATCAGTTTGGGGAAATTACATCTTGCTCATTTTCCACTTCAGTTCTGATGTGCTTTTAGCAACAATCACCTTGAGGACTGGTAGATTTAGAAATCAATTAATATGCCCCTTCAGTGCTTCAAGTTAATGCTTAATTCAGACATCTGTGTGGTAGGAAATGTAGAGTTCTACTAAACACAGGGGTGCCTCAGGAAGTAGAAAAGATGAGTTTTTATTCCTTTTAACCCTGAATGGATTTGACCTCTCATCTCTTGATTTCCAGGAGACTATCCTAACCACCAGGCTATAAAACAGACTAAGTGAAGGCATTCTCCATTCCTCCAGTTGAAGCTGGGTCTTTGAGCAGCCAAGAGCACAAGTGTCATGAGTCAAAAGAAAAGCAAGCAACAAGGAACATGCCTCCATATCCCAGGCATGGCAGCAGACCTTTGGAAGGAGGGAACCTAAGTTTTAATCCCTAGTACCAGGGCTCTTTAGGCATTAGACAGTCAGTTGTTCCAGGCCTACCCTGGAACAAGGACTAGAGTCTAGGACTATTGCAGTCTTGGTTGCCCAGTGTCCTTGCTTCAACAGGAGACATGGGGCACATATGTGATCAAACTGGATCACTTCAGAGAAAACTGAATACCTTCTGAGCATAATGGGTGTGCAAAGTGGTCAGTATTCAATTTGGATTTGGACTGGGCCTGATTCAGGGGACAGTGATTTGATTCGCTGATTCAGATCACTGTCCTGATTCGATTTGGCTGAATCTGAAGATTCGATTCTGATTCAGAGAATCAGTGATTTGGCCATAGACACAGCTTTATATGTTTTTTTCTACATACCTCAAGGTACTGGGCATGGCTCGTGAATGCTGAGATGGTGGGGTGAATGGAACATCCCACGGGAGTGGGGGATCCCCCCCAGACACATAGTGGCAGACCCCCCTTAGGCCTCCCTGGTGCAGTGATTGGCCACAGAGGGACCCCAGGTGCCCCCTCCAGACCCAGGAGGCACTGGTTGCCGAGCTGGGGGACAGGGTCCCCACACACTCTGCGGCAAACCTGGAAGTGGACTGGAAGTACTTATGGTCCACTTCTGGTTCCACCGCCGAGCACGTGGGGGACCCTCCCACACTCCCACGGGACTCTCCATCTGCCCCACCATCTCAGTGTTCACGAGCTGTGCCTGGTACCTCGAGGTACATAGAAAAAATATATAATGCTATGTCTAAGGCCAAACTGTCAAATCACTCTGAAAAGAATCGGTGACCGAAGCTTTGCACAGCCCTACTGTGCATGCCTAGAGGCTAGAGTGTAGGTGCCTGTGGAACTTTGCAGTACAAAATGTAAGTACTACCTACTGAGTTTTGTGGCTTTTGAAGCAAGCCAAAATTGTATTCCTCATTGCAACTTGCGTATTTGGCCATCTCCTAGATGTAGACCAAACTGTGTCTGGTCCCTACAGCTGGTTTTCCACATCCCATAATGTCACTAGAGTGGGCAAAGATTTCAAATCAAGACATCTTCAGTTAAAAATACAGATTTGACTTTTTATTAAAACTCAATTTTGAGATTCAAATCATTTAATCTTTAAATATTTCTATTTCCATTTCAAATATTTTTAAATTAAAAGTTAAAATATTAAAATAGTTTGCCACTGAAAAAAATATTTGTTTTGACAAAATCAATACGAAACATTTCAGTTTGAAAGATGGGTTTTGCTTGAGACAGAATTATTTTTTTATCTTTTCATTTCCTAATAAAAATATCAAAGAATTTCATGTTTGGTTCGCCTTGTTTTTTTTCAGAATTGCCAGTGAATGAAGAGAGCTTGTTTTCCCATCTCCAGTTAAAACTATCAAGCTATACAGTCATTCTCTGCCTCTATTTTTCAGTCTCCTATTTGAGCTGTTGCATGCTGTATAAGTAATCAAATATTCATTGGAATGGGGACTTGAATCTGACTGTTCTAGCTTCTAGTTAAATGCTATAGGCTTAGGACTATACACACAGTCTGTCTTTGCATCCCAATGACTGTAAGGTGGAACAGAAGAGATTGAGAAAGACTGAGAAGAAAAAAACTCACTCATGCCTTAGAACAGCCTATGCTATGGTAGGTAAGCCACTCACCTGGAGTCAAATCTCTCTCTCTCATATCCTGTGAGAGTATCCTAATCACCAGATGATGAATCACTGAGAGGCACTGATCTCTCTTCTAAAGGCCTAAGGTTGATCCTAATGTAAAATGGGAGCAATTTCTGAAATCTCAAAAATATTCCTGAGACAGGAAAACTATTTTCAGACCCAGCTCTAATCAGAATGACATGATTTGAAAAGCTATTAGAGCTCATTGTGTGAGAATAAGAACAAGAAATAATCTAATGTGCCTGGCTTCAGGAAGAGGACCCTCTTTCAACCAATATCATATCAAAAGAAGTAGATTTCTATTCCTTCTCTTACCAAAAAAAGCTTATTTCAAGATACTCAAGGTTCAAGGAATATAGTTATAACTATCAACAGGAATTTCTGGAAGCTTTAAATTAACTGTTATGGAGGCTTAGGGAATCTTTTTACTGTTTGGATTATTTTTATAACATGATGAAAAAAAAAAATTTCAAAAAGCAAATCCAGTGGGTAGAAATACTTGCCATCTAAATACCAGTACCCTCATTGTGTTCTGCGTAAAACTCTGAATGCAGGTTCTGACTGCATATAGTTGGGTACACAAGCAGGAACAGAGGTGACCAGAAACATTTCCTCTGGATTTTCATGCAGAGTCAAAGCATAACCCTATGCGAGAGCTAGGCAATGTTCCCTGCTAGTAGAGTTTTGATAGATGAGGGCAGGACAATAGTTTCCTCCCCCCTCTAGACAGCCTACCTCTCCTAAAAAAATTAGCCACACGGAGAAGAAAATAAACTGCCCCCATTTCAAGGGTTGTAGAGATGCTGAAACAGCATATGGTTCCCAGAAGGAATTCTGGATGAGTCACTGAGAATTTCTCATGGGACTTCTGCTGCTTCTCATTCATAGCTAAAGCCTCTGACTGAAAGTTTAGCTCAAGCCCCTATTCTACCATCAGAAGCATAATGGGGTGCCTGAGAGCCCTGGGTGGCAGCAATGCACAGACAGGACAATATTGCTGGTTGCACTGCTGAGAGCACAGCAGCAGCTAGTCCAGCAAGGCAGCTGCTTCTATTACTTCACTTCCCAACCTCCTACCCACCTTTACTCATTCCCAGCTGAAAAATCATGATGGAAATCTATTTATTAACTTTAGAGTTAAAAATAAAACAACTCACCTAATGGCTGTGTCAGAGAAGTATATGGTGCTCCTGCTATTGCAACAAAACATGCAACTGAGACTTTGCTACAGACTGCCTGTCTGAGCATGCAAAGTAATATGAAGTGGGGGGGAAAGAAAACATTTCAGGGGTCAGTTTTGCTATGGATAGATCAGCCAGTAGGTGGAAAATGATTACTTCAGGCCGTTCTTACTAATTACCATAGATACGAATATGATGGTGTGGTTTTCCCTTCCATTACACATTTCATAGAGCCAGTTAATTATTTATGCAATTGAAATTCAACCAAAAACATTCAACAACAATGTTTAAAAAATCATTCACAAACAATATTTACTATTTACCAACCAGGTGTAATACTTCACATTACATTAAATACTTGGAAAAGATTTTGCCTGAAGTTTTCTTTATCTGTTTTTTCTGACCATTTCTCTACACCGAGACTATACTCATGGAGTGAAAATCTGACCCCAGTGATAACCCTGTAAAGCTTTCACTGACTTCAGTGAAGGCAGAATCTTACCCAACATACCTAAGAGGCATGCATGATACAATGGAATCAGAACTCCTGGTAGAGTTGGTATATTTTATTAGACCAACTAGTTTTCAAAAAGATATCAACTCTACCACGAGTTCTGATTTCTTTTGCCTCTAGACCAATACAGCTACCACCTGGACACTTGATACATGAAACAATGAAATTAATGGATACTGAGTTGGAAGATACTGTAGAATATACCACTAAGGACAGAGGAACACACACAGGCACACACAGAGGATAGAACTATTCATGGTCAGAATATTATAAAATAAGATTGGGTGAAAGAAATTCATTCTAATACCCAGTAGTTTGAGCATTCACAGGTGAGGTGGGAGGCCCAGGTTCAAATCTCTGTTGAAATTAGTAATACTTTTCTATACCATATGGAACACTGCATGAGGAGAACCTGATACCCATGCTGGAGTACCCAACAGCCTAGTAGTCAGGCATCTTGCCTGAGAGAGAGAAAAATGGCACAGCAGGGCCTTCAAACTAGGTCTCCTGAATACTTATTTAAGCA
This sequence comes from Alligator mississippiensis, assembly GCF_030867095.1. NCBI lineage: Eukaryota > Metazoa > Chordata > Crocodylia > Alligatoridae > Alligator > Alligator mississippiensis. Next base: position 202,425,492 of record NC_081824.1, read on the forward strand.
TCATGCTCCTGATTCCTTATTTGAGACTTGCTCTTTGTTTTGTTTTCTGCATGTGGAAGTAGGAAAAAGGAAGGGTTTGATTTCATCCTGATGCTAAAGGGAAAAAAAAAAAAATCACCTCTTGAAGTTTTCATGAGACAAGAAAGCTGATTTAAGCTTTATTTAAGAGGAGCTCTTGAAAACTTTCTTCATCATACTGTCCCTATGAAAACGTGCATGAGGTTTTACACTTTGGACCAGCAACAGGAAGATTTCAAGAAAATGAATAATGGGTGAATAAAGTGAACCATGATCCATGATCAGAAAGTAATCAGAGACCAGATTTGCTTCTGCAGTAATTCTACTGATGCCAACTGTGTTAGACTAGAGAGAAATTTGACCTCTTGTATATTTCTCGCTTAACTAGTGGAGATGGAGAGTATAATATCATCTCTAACTATAGGAAAACATAAAGGACACCAACAAAACAATCAGCATAATTATGATCAACAGGATGAAATTAATAAACAAAAAGGTGAAACAAGTATCAGGAACATTTTTATAACACTCAAGTAAGGAGTAGTGTCTAAATGGAAATGCTGGAAAGGCCACCACTTCTAACACCCACTAAAAAAGACTGTAGGGCAGGGGGTCAGTAACCTACAGCCCAGCCTGCAGGCCAGATCCAACTCAAAAAATCAGCAGCCCACTCCAACCATAGAGGCAGGGGAGGTCTCCCCAGGGTCTTATTGCGGGCTGTGTTCAGTTAGAAATCTCTCTGCTGCATCAGCAGTGACATCTCTAGGGTCCTAGCGCCTGCCTTTTAAAATTGATTCCCTTCACAGCATCTGCTGATTACTGGGGGAGTGCAGGCGGTGCAGTCCAGAGTGGTGGGGAGGGGGGGAGGGCAGGTTGCAAGCAGTGGACCACAGTGGCAAAAAGGTTGTAGGGAACAATCTTCCCTGATGGTGAACAAGACCTTTTAACCTATCTTTTCCTGTTCTAATCCTTACCAGTTAAATTTTCCTTACAATTGCATTACAACTCGATCATAATGATTTTGATTTCAGTCAAATCATTATTGGTATATCATCACTAATCATTAGTATAGCAGCTAATTTGAAAGCATTTATTGCATGTTTTGCATTTATTATTTATTAATATGTTATTTCAGATATTCTTCTTTTTGGTACTAAATTCACATAACTTTTCTTTTGAAACAAATAATTTTCTGTGCCCACTATATACTATCCCATAGCAAAACCACGCTGAAAATTATTAGCTTTTCATACCAACTCAAATGCACAAGGTCAAAAATGAGGGAAAAATAAAAACTGAATGTCCTCCCTGACTGTGCCTAGGATTTCTCGCTTAATCAGCATTACTCAAAGTCCTGAAGCACAGTTAAGTTTTTAAACATTGTCCTTAAGCTGTTTGTCTTTTCTGAATTCCTGTATAATATTGATTCCTGACTTAAAGGTGTAGTTGCTCATCTACTTCAGCTTCTCAGGTATATACGAACTTTGACTGGTTAAGAAAGCAGGGAGTATTAATTTTGGTTTTTTTCACCATTTAGTGTCAAGGTTTTAGATACAAAAGCTTTAGATAGCAAAATGCTACTCTTCAGCATATAATCTACATCAAGATATCTATGATTCTTTGTTTTTAGAAGCATTTGAGGAAAACTTTCCCAGTGCCAGTTTATAACCATTTTTTAAATAAATTGTTCAGATTGACAGATTATTTATTTTTTTGAGATTTTCATAACTCTAGCATTTCTTCTACCAAGCAAATGGAAACACACCTTAAATTTATAAATTATCTGGATAGATCTCTCCACTGTATAGTTACAATTTAGGCAGATTTAATGGACAATTCCTCAGGTTGCCCTGGCAATTACTTATGCACTGACCTGAAGGAATCATTAATATTAGGGAGTTGAGAGGCAATTCAATTTCCATGCTGGCTCAACTCTAAGCTTCTTTTAAGTAAAGGCTGTCACCTGTTTCAAATTATGTATGATGCCTAGCTGATGCGGAAGACTATTAGGAAGTTTGAGCTGGGAATGGCAAATTCATATTATCAAGTTTACAGACTCAACTTGAGCTGTGGTCTCATATGTCAAAGGGCCACAGCTCTTGGAAGTGAGGTAATGCAAGGATTACAGAAATGATTATTCATCTCAGACAAGATGGGAAAAGAAAACAAGGTTAGGGTTAACAATGAACGATTAAATAAAAATTATGGTATAAATGAGCATTTTAATATATGTAAATGTGTATGTGAAAGAAAGGACAGAAAAAATGTTTAAGGAAATCCAGTTACTCAGTTTGTGAGATTTACAGTGTAACACATATGCCAAAACTGGTGTTTCCGTTCAATCACATCACTACTATCTACAAGATTAAGAAAGTTGAGAGACAATCCAATACATAACATTTTCATAAACATGTCATGACAAAAAATGCAAAACTTCATTTAGGACACTGACTCGGGACATTTCTTTCTAACTATATTCTCTACTAATTTTAAATAAAACAAGTTTTCAAGAGATGCTTTACCCTTTTACTATCTGTGTAATAATGGAAAGTAAGAAAATATACTCGCATAGAGGTTGCTATTTCCTTTCTTTAAAAGCCCCTATGCCACTCCTATCCACTCTACTCCTCCCTCATCTATTGTCTTTACTCACTACAGATACAATTCTCCCATCTGGTAACAGCCCTGATTTTGCTAATTCCCATGGTGCATGTAGGCTCTATAGTGCCAAGGTATATTCACTCTTGTTGTGGAATACATGGACCGAGCAGGGATCACACTATTCCCCAAAGGACCTCTGTGTTTGCACGCGCATGCACGCACGCACGCGCACACACACACACACACACACACACACACACCCGCCCCTTACTGCTTGTTTTCAAGTATTATGGCAACCTTATTATCAATGTTATTTTAAAGCAGATGTCTTTGAGGCTTGTTAATAAAAAAAAAATCTTTCCTTTTGATGTTAGAAATGAGCAAATAAACACTTGATCTTTTAAAATACACAAACACTTTCATTGTCATAAGCATGCAGTTATTTACCTTCTATACGAGTAGAATGAATTAGTTTTTAAAAAATGACTATATTTTGCATTACATATCATTAAATATTTGTTAATCAGATTTAGTCATTCATTCGTATGCATTTTCTGATATCAAACATGCATTTAAGTCACAGAAATTCAAGTTGTGCAAATGCTCAGTAATAATAATAAAAAAGCAAAACAAAATACACACACACACACACACACACACACAAGCACATTCTTTGCCAAAACAAAAAAAAAAAAAAGCATGCATGGTCAGGGTTTAAGCATTTCTTAGCCAAAATAATTACTAGGTTATTAACAACAAAACAGCCTGGCAACTATTTGAAGCAGTTTTTATTCATGCTTTTATTGGAGTCGTCTTAATTTCCACCCTCCCCCACCCCTTTTATTCCTTTATAGCAAACATGCTAAAAAAAAAAAAAAAATCTCTGTGGCTTAAAAATCAGCAGAAAAAAAATGAAGCATCCATGCTCTGGGTATAAAGCATCGTTTTCTTGGAAAAAAAATCAAAAGCCCTTCTACATTTAACATATATCGTGCAGAAATTTGATCTCCATATTAATTACATGCAATCTCCAAGGAGACATATTCTAAATTTTTTAAAGTCATTTTTAGTAATCAGTGCAAATGCCTTTTTTATTTTGCTGTTAGACTAATGGTATCTTAAACCCTGCATGCTGCAGTGCTTAGCCTGTGCTCTGCATCGGCTGTGATAGAAGAAGCTACCTGAGAGGTTTCACAGTGCCATCTCATATCCATGTCTGCCTGGCTACCCTGCGTGCTTATAGCTTTTTTCTTAATTCTTAATGGAAATCCTAGGAAATTTAGTCCATCCTCTGAAATCAATACTGGTGACAGGAGAGCTCCCTGACTCAGTGGGAGATCAAGATGATAAATTGCCTGCGCATCAGCCCGGCCTATCAGTGCCCTGCACACAGATGGGCGAGAAAAGACACAGAGAAGGCTCCATCTGTCACGTGTCATGGGAAAGCCAATGGCTGACACACTGCTGCAGGAAGAGATGCTGCAGTTTGTTCTGCAGATTAGAAGTGCTGTGCATCACCACCAAGTACCAATCTAGCACAGTTTGGGGAGACCAGCCTGCTGCTTCTCTAATTCTTGATTGTAGACGCAAAGAGATGGTGCGATTTCATGTCTGCACCGTATGATTCCATTTTATGAGGAAGACTTGTCTGCATCCTTTTATGCTCTAACCTAATGAGATTAAAGCAAAGGAGGGGAGGAAGGGTGTGGGGGGCGGGATGTAATGATTTCTCTCCTAACCAACTCTTTTACAATATTTTGATTTATTTCTCTTCAGCTGATTTGTATGCTTTTGCTTTAGATTAAATTAGCAACCTTTAACTGTGCAATTAGCATGCAGCTCTCTATACGGAACCGCCTCAGAGCCCTACAACTGTAATTATAATTTTACTTCCAAGCTAATGAATGACATTTTTGTACATCACGTTTATAATGAGTATTTTTATATGATGATTCTGAAAAGACAATTATGCAATATTAGGAAAGGCATTATTATGCTCTTTTGCTAATGAGAGCTGCTAACTTTAAAAGTATTTAAGCTTCCAAAATACAAGCCTTCCATCTCAAATATAGAAAACAACAAAATGTAGATTTGGCTTCCTTTCCAAAACCTCTAAAATGATATAGATAGATAGATAGATAGATAGATAGATAGATAGATAGATAGATAGATAGATAGATAGATATGAATGAGACCGAAGAATTATTACATATTTGCCACATGAAACAGACTTATTTACTTTAATACTGTCCTTACTGTGAACGTGACAATAATTCTTGCATAAGGAGGGAATGCACATCTGGGCTACCATATGGAAACCTTTTCTAAAGTACATCTGCTATCATTGATCATACTACAACAACAGATATACTGCGCAGTTCTTCAAGGCATGTGAAATGGTTATATCAGCCTTGACAAAGAAGGTTACCTGTTAAAAAATTACGGTGTCTTGTAGCCAAAACACACACAACCAAATAAGTAAATAAACACGTGAATTTGAACACCGGGCATACTGAAAGTTACCTTTTAAAGTAACACATTTCTGAATGTTTTGGCCTCTATTCAATATAAATGTTCACTTTGAAAGTTTTTGCCTAGTATAAGGAGTCATCATGACAGCTTCAGGGGTTAATGTCAGCAAGTGCCTATCACCCTCTCCTTTAGGGCTTTTTTTAGAATCACTCAAAACTACTTAGAATAATGAACCTCTGCAGTAAGAAAGAAGACAAGTGAGCTCTGGAAAAAGAAAGGTAAAATTAACTTAGTAATTACTTTAACAAAAGCTCAGAGAAGATAAGTAGATTTGAACACCCCCCTCCCCCCCAGACAGGCATCTCTGTTTATTCTTGCTTAGTGTTGCACATTTCATTACTCACTGAGCAGTTCTTTCCATTCTAATTTCTAGGAGGGTTAGGGAGGGGTTGCGAGATCAGTATATATAATTTAATGCAACTTCTTGTTTAAGCACAACTCTCCCTTTAATAAGAACGTGCCTACTCTTTAAAGCCTTCAAGTAGCAGCTGCAAGTGCTCAAAACATTGCAGGATCAGGTCCATACTCTCCTCAAAAACATGATTTTAGATATGAATTTAATCAATGTTCTCATGCATTAAGAATTTAGGAGCTGCAGAGCCATTTAGGGGAACTTGTAGGGCACCTTTTGTAGATGAGCCTATGAACTTCACTTCATAAATCTACTGGATACAAAAAATCATGGACTTAATACAGGCATTGGATTTATGACACATTACAATCTGTCTGACATCTAACACACCAGACAACCTTCCTGTTAGCTGACCACTTGTTTTCCTTCACACATTTCTCTCCCATTCCATCTCTACCCTTTATCTTCCAAACTTCCACTCATTTGCATCTTCACAGACTTCTTGTTGACTTTAGCTTCTTTTCTACCTTGGAGAATGCAACATCAGCAGTCTCCCAATACCTAAGGAAGGGTGTTTGTGCCTGAAAGTTTGCAAAGGACTTTTCCCCAACTATTTAGTTGTCTAATAAAATTTATCACATCTAGCCAAAGAACCTTGCCTGCATTTATTCACACATACAAATGCTTATGCATTATAGTGACCTTTCCCAGCTTTTAAAGTCCAGAAAAATCCAGAAAAGCATGGTATTTCTGTATAAGCCCAGTACACACTAAATGCACATTTATCAATGAAGTACCAACTTCTTTGGACTTCGTAAAAGTAATCTTTCCAATGTCCTACTTTTAAAGCCAACTCCTGTCCTTACAAACCCTGAAAAGTTGGCTGTGTATGTTCAAATATGAGCAGAAATTAGCTCATCATTTTTAGAGCATTCAATAATTTAATTAGAAGCTTGTATATCTATCTATAGCCTTCCTCAAGCTATGGACTGAAAAAAAGTCACAACAATGCAGCTAGGTAGCAAAAAGGATGAATGAATTACTATTATGGGGCACTACTGCTGTTTGAATAAATCCACTGAGCTTGGGGCCAGGCCAAGGTTTTTTGCTTGAACATCTTGGGCATCTCTCATGCCAAAGGACATGCTGTGTGGCTTGTGTGCAAGTGTTGCTATTGTTAACTTGTAAACTGCCACTGGGTTCAGTTTGCCACAGGGCAGAGATTAGGGCACAGTCTCTGCTGAGTTATGCACCTCTGTGCTTTCATTTTAGTCTTGAGACAAAGCCCAAGAGCATTGTTTTGGAGAAGAAATAGAATCTGAGGAGCATGGATGGGTATATAATGGCCAAACCATAAGTTTTTTTTTTTTCTTTCTATGTGTTTTTGTGATTTTGTTTTCTTTTAGGAAAGGCCAGCAAAATTGGAAAGACCCTCTGGGCTTGAACCTCATGTATTTTGGTATCTTCTGGAAAAAAATCTCAGTGGCAAATGTTTTCTACATTTCCATTCAGGGCAAATCCTGCCCTTCCTTACATAGGACTGGAATTCCCTAGTTCCTGCTGATAGGCATATGGATCTTCCATGAATAGATGGGAGAGGATGTGGAGTGTATCAGGAGGAGCACCCAGCAATGAATGTTCATTTCTGCATCAGTTAGTTCATGGGATAGTGCTCAAAAAATCTGCTGTGTTTCAGGGGTATTGGTTGTAGCTACGTTGGTTTAAGGACATAGGCAAACAGTTCTTTGGGTAAATGTGATATCTATTAGACCAACTAAATACAGTAATGCTAACTGTCATGAAAAAATCATGAGACTCCCAATTTCAAAGTCAAATTAACTCTGACCCATGATCTCCTGAAAGAGAGATCAAATCTCAGGATTTTTTCTTCTGGCACGTGTAGACAGTGCCAACCTGGTAAGTCTGTGGAGGAGCAGGGGGAGAGGGAAAGGGTGGGAGGGGGAAGACTGAGGCCCCCAACAGTGAGGGAGGGAGTGTGGCAGGGGCTGGGCGAGTCATGCAACCGGGCCGTGGGCGACTGTCTGTCTGTGTGCATGTGTCCCTCATTCTCAAGCCACAGCCCCCCCAGCCCTGCTGCTGCCCCTCACTTCTGACCCACAGTATCCCACATCCTGCCAAGGTGTGCAGGGATCCCACCTCCCTGGGCTCCAAGCCCCACACACTTACCCACAGCCTCCCATGCCTTCACAAATATTGCCCCCCACACACACACTTCAAAAATAGCATCTCATGATTTACAACTCCAGATCTCTTGATTTTTAAATTTTTCTCATGATTTTTGACATGGTGGTGTTGGCAATACTGTAATAACAATTGTAATTTGCAAGTTTTTAGGCACAAACACCTTTCTTCAGGCATAGGGAGAGTTTACTGTTTTTCCAGGAGTACACAAAACAACAGCTGACTCTCCCTATGCCTCAAGAAGGGTGTTTGTGCCTGAAAGCGTGCAAAGAACATTTCCGCCAACTATTTATCTGTGCTAATAAAATATATCACATTTACCCAAAGAACCTTGTCTGCCAAAAAATCTGCTGCTCTGTGATCTCCCCTCTGGACCTTTGCAATGGGACTGGAGCTGCCTGCACAGTAGTGGGGGGAGCTGCCCACCTGGCAAGCAGCTGAGTGGAGTGTGGCCCCACAACCTGCAGCTCACATGGTGTGTGACCCCCAACCACTGAGAAGTTGGACAGCCCTCATATAAATAATGGGAAGTTAGAACGTTAGCTGCAGACACACAGCTGCACCTCCAGAAATGTAATATACCTCATCCAATGCACCAAATGCCCTGATGGAAAATATGTAGGAGATACCAAACAACAACTGTGCACCAGAATGAATGCACACCGGAAATCTATCAAAGACAGAAATACCCAGTTACCGGTGGGGACACATTTCTCACAGGAGGGCCACTCTCTCTCCAATCTCTCAGTCCTGATCCTCAAGGGAAACTTACGCAACACTTCCCAGAGACGAGCCTATGAGCTCCATTTCATCAACCTGCTGGATACTAGAGATCATGGACTAAACATAGACATTGGATTTTTGATACATTATAATCTGCCTGGCAACTGACTCCCCAGACCAGCCCAGCCCCTGGCTTCTTTACTTTTCATTCCATCCAGGAAGAGCACACACCAACTGCTGAAACTTCCTTAGCCTGATGAAGGGTTTTTGAACTTGAAAGCTTGCTTAATAACTATTCTCCAACTATTTGGGTTGGTCTAATAAAAGATATCAAATTCACCCAAGGAACCTTAGCTGCAGACACATGCATTTTAAGTGGTCCAGATTCAAATATCTTAACATGCTTTTTAAACAACAATTATTAGACACACTTCTCAGTATTAAGCCTCTCACGGCCAAACTTAACTACCTGTATCACTTGAGAAAGGGGTTTTTGTAGCTTCATTTTATGGTATCTCCATTAATAATAACAATATACCATCCTGTTTGTTGTTAATTTAACCAGTGAATAGGCAAATGCGGTAATCTTTATAATGTGGAAGAAGGATAATAGATCTTAACGGCAGAAGACAGGGCAGAGGTGCACCTGACAGACTAACTGAATCAGAGATACATAAACTGTCACAAGAAACAATTTTAAAATTGTTTCTCTTATGCTATATTCATAGTTTTAATATCTTTCTGTTACATTTTCCTGGAAGTGCCAATGGACACATGGTATCAGTATCAAAGGACACCTCTTACTAGCTGCCTCATTGATCAAAACATTAAACCATATAGACCCATGATTGTCAACCAGGGTGCTGGGAGATCTTTTGAAGAATGTTGCAGGAAGTGTGAGAAGACAAGCAAGTTGAGGGCAGACCTAGGCTCCAGAGGTGAGGAAATAAGATAAAGGCAGACTCAAGCTCTCCCTTCAAAGCCTCTCCCTCACCCTCACTGCCAGAACATAAGCACTGTAATAAATAAATTACTTTTTAAAATGGGGTGCTGCTTAATTCACAACAGTTATGGATGGGTGCTTCGAGTAATGAAGGGTGCCTTGAGTCTAAAAAGGTCGTGAACCACTAGTATAGACTGTCTGTCTTGTGTGAATTCTGTCTCATTAAAAATAGAAAGATTCGCATAGTAGTTTAGCCTTCACACTTATCAGCGTTTGACCTTTAAGCTTTGTGATCCATGATAATAAGGGCTCTCTTCATTCTTCTACTTATCCTCTTGGAGGGATTTTTTTTCTCATTTTTGTGTTTATTTCATGTGTACAATGCATATATCTTACCAAATAATTATATAGTTATTATAATACATAAGATTTATGAACTGGCTTTTATTCCAAAGCAACCAAAACTATACATTCCCAATACACCAAAGCAGTTAAACAGAATGCTTTAATTTAACCATAACCACTCAGGAGCTGAAGGTTATGCACATGCTTAAATAATTTGCCAAACCAGACTCCATGTATTCAAGAGACCAATGAAAACATGCTCACCCATGCAAGCAGTGCACAGCGCATTTCATAGCACTGGAGCAAAGGACTATTTTGGCAAAGGACTTAGGAGCAAATCTATGCATTTAGAAAAAAAAAGTGGTAACATTTTTAACATACGCAGAGCAGAAAGGAATACCATTTTGAAAGTCACACCTCTAAGACCTACACAGTTCACTGCATGGAATCCAGTTCAGATATGTCTGAGGAAAGAGAGATTAAATCAAACCTGATGAAATTTGATATAAATACACATATGGTATATGTATAAAGACAGGGCCAGATTCTATTTCACCTATTAGGTGTTTAAGTAAACTTCATTTTCACCCGATTCAAGTCTACTTTTGTAACACTCAGTCATCTCACCTTTCAGACTGATTAAAAAAAACAGCAAGAAGTAGGGGAAAACTAACTCATATTTTACATTTCAGGGATGATTTCTTAAGGACCAGAACAGGTTGGAATAGATTCATAGTTAAGCACTTAAGTCCACTTCTACCATCGACAGACATGACTTTTGAAATGTTTCAAATCTGCTGCAATTTGAAACGTTTCAGAACTGGAGTGTTTCAGCCACAGATATACATATAGCCCGCTGCTGCATCCCCTGGATGGAGCACCTCAAAAGCGCTAGGATGGCATGCAGTGGTGTGCTCTGCAGCTGGGGAGGCAGCAGAAGGTTTCTCGGTCTTTTGATGCTGCTCCTCCCAACCATGGGCCAAAATAACTTCATTTCTGTGGACAGAATTTGTGCCTACAAAAGTTGTATCCACCTTTCAGTTGCATCTAAATTCTTGTGCCTCTAATGAACTTGCATAAACAAGGCGGGGGCATTGTAGCAAGAGCTACAAATACTCCATTTTCACAAAACTTCTGTGCCCACAAATATTACAGTTTCACATTGTGTAAGATACAGCAAAGGAAGTATGCGTGAGTATGTACAAATGGTCGTTAGGCATAAATACTTTATAAATTGAAATAAATTCCCAAAGCTTGTACATGTCGTTATACATGTGAAAAGAATATAATTCTACCTATTGTCTTCTAAGTTTTTCCAAAGTAAAATGAAATTCCAGATTCAAGACTCACATCCTCCCTTTTAACCAAATGAGCTATTTTCTCAACTGCCTGCAATTCCTTGCCTGTATAATGTATTTGCCAACCTCAGGGTCACTACTACTTTTGCTGGTTATTGCTATTGTTAGCTTCATAACTTTATAACTACTTGTACACAAATTCATTCCTAGCCAGAGAAAACTGCGATGAAAAATTTAACCTTACTTCACTGGCAAAGAACTGGGACAAGATTTGGGATGAAGTCAAAAGGGCTGCTTTACTCTCCCAATGGATACTTGTGCAAGACTCTGCTCAGCAAAACTAACAAACTCTGAAAAATAAATGTTTGTCTCAACACCTTCCATCATCTCTATAACACTTAGCATACTCTGCACCTGTGACAAAATCACCCCCTTCTGGCAGGAAGTCTGTAATCTCACTCCCAGAGATATAACTTTCCCATCGCACTGTCAACAAGACTGTGCCTATCAGGCTTGCATGGAGATACCTCTATTCTCATATATCTTAGGAAAAACAGCCTTGACAGTGATAGAAATCATTAAAAGAAAAGCTGTATACCACTGGTCTTCTTTAACCAACTAGAAGCAAGAGACTTGCTCTCGGAAGAAAAAAAATCACCTCTCAAGATACCATAATTTGGATCACATCATAGTCTTATTTGGAGCTAACAGATGACAACTTATTTTGGTTCTGAAATCCTTCCTGCCAAGGAATACATAAAACAGTTCACTAGCCAGGCATTCATATTTTATTTATTTTTCTCCTTTTCCTATTATCTATTCATCTTTCCTCCTACCTTTCTAATATTTTTTCTTTCTTTCTTTCTCCTTCTTTATTGCTAAGTAAACCTTATATGCCTGGTTAATTAACTTGCCAAACAGCACTAAATACAATATACAGGAATACTGGATGGTACATAGTTATTGCATTAATTACATAACACATTTATTTTGTTTCATTTCCTTGCATAAATTACATTTCTAATTCTTTTCTGATTTTTCACACTTGACTAGGTTAACAATAAATACTCATTTGCAAGCAATATATTATTTAAATAGTAGCAACTGCTAATGTTACATGTAACAAAACCTATGTCTGGCTCTTTGGAATCAGATCAGCAAGCTTTGTATTTTGTATCTGTGAAATATCCCTGTAAATATTTTCTGTATAAAATAAAACATGGGGTGAATTTGATTGCCTCTCAAGTACTATAAGCTCCCTCTGTGTCCTAAAGCTAGGGGCAGAAATTACACATAAACCAGTATAAGCAATTGGAAACCAGTTTAAACCTGTAACAGAACAGAATATCAGTGCTCACAGACCAGTTTTAAAATGGCCAAACCTAGTTTAAGATAGACCTGGATAGATGTACAGGCACTCCTCACTTAACGACTGAGTTCAGTTCCTGCGACTAGGTCGTTAAGCGAATTGGTCGATAAGCTAGGAGCCGCCCCTTGATACTGCATGCCTTGGCTTGAGACGCCGCGCTGCTGTTTCCACAAAATATTTCGTACAATACCGACCTCTCAGAGAGCTGGTCGTAAGTCCGCGCGGTCATTAAACAGGTAGGTCGTTAAGTGAGGAGTACCTGTAGTATCAGATGTAACTGATTTAGATTGAACCGGTCTATTAAACTTCTGTCCTGGATCCCCTCCCAACACAAAGTTAGGTCTCAGGCCCCCAGCATCCCAGGATGCTTTGTATTTCCACCACAACCCCGCCCTCCTTGCAGGGCAGCCTGCTGGAACATGACTCACACTTTGTTGCTCAAGCCTAGCACCTAGCTGGCCCTGTCCCCTAGGCTGTCACAGAGCTGCCCCAAGTGGGAAGGAGGGAACAGCCCCCCAGCTAGTGCCCCCAGAGCATCTATCCATGTGGGGGAAGCTGCTACCTTCAGAGGCTTCCCCTGCCCTGGGGCCCCCCAGAGGCTTCCCCCACCTTTATGCCTGGGGCAGCCCAGGAAGCCAAGGGTAATCCCCTCCCCCACCACCAGTGTGACTGCTTGGCTCTGCCACTGCCACAGCCAAGAGGGAGAAGAAGTCCCTGGGGCTCGATGCCTATGGCTGCCCAGCCTAGGAGACTCCTTCACTGTCCCACCTGTGGCAGCAGCTGAGCCAAACGGCTATACTAGGGAATATGAGGGAAGGTTCTCCTTGGCTCTTTGGGGCAGAGCAGCCCCCGGATAGGGGAAGCCCCCTAAGGCTGGGGCTTCCCTGTGCCCTCATGCCCATCTGTGTGGGTAGGGACCCAGTCTGGAGGACTCCTCCCGCCTCCCACCTGCTGGGGCAGAGCTGAGCAGCAGCCAGACTGCACCAGGGAAGGGGGGGGGATTCCCCTTGGCTCCCTGGGGCAGGGCAGACAGGGCTTGGGGGACCCTGGGCCCAGCCGAGCAAACCCCCTGAGATGTAGGCTCCCCCGAAGTGGGCTGTCACCTGGACAGGGTGCTCCTTAACCTGCTGCGGGGGAACAGCGGGGTGGGGGGGGGAGGCAGGCTGGACAGCCAATCAGGGATGGCCCCAATTGGCTGATCTTGCCATGGCCAGCAGGCTGGGAGGCATGCTGTAGTTCCCCACTCTGCCTTCTGGCCTGGGCCAGTGCAGGCATCTGGCTGCTTTTCCCCGCTGAAAAGTGAATGTCAGATAAGTTTGTTATTGCTATGCAGCTTACAGAAACCTGTGAAGATTGAATTGATTCTGCTTTGGGCTTTTTGACTATCCATATTTAGTCTAAATAATTAGAGGCAAGCACCTAAATATTATAAAAAGTGAAAATTAAAAGTTGTTCTAGCCCTAATGTTAATGCTTAAAGCTGACCATCTGCAGAATAAATCTTGCTAATAGGTAGACTGAATTTACAAAGAAGCCATAAAGTAGAGACAATCTGAAGGGAGTGGGGGCAGGGAAAGACAAATAATCCTTCAGTGGAGAAATTAAAGATAATTTGTGACAAAATAACAGAACAGCATTCCAAGCCTCTGGAGGTATTATGCCTATTCCTCATTAATTAAAGATAATCCAGAACTACAATGTTTAATTATTTGCAAAGATTCATTACATTTTTGTATCTCCATAAAGATGCCAATTTTCACAGGCAAAAATCCTTCAACTCCAGAAGTCTATTACATAAAGACAGGATTTATTGGCTCAAGTCCAGATTCAAACAGGGATCTAGTCACTGCTAGGGTGATACTGTGCATTATCTCATTAAAATTTAGCTATGTGCACCTGGAACCATGATTCACAAATCCAAAGTAGGTTTACATATATGTAGTATACTTACTAATCCTACTAGCAGCATCCTGACACACACTGCATTGCTTAGAATGGGTGACCTCAAACAAGAAGCCACTTTCACAAAGCACCTGGTATTGGCAATTGATACTACTGAGCAAGAGTGCCAGGTAGCTGGCTTGTGAGGTTGTACTTCCATGCTTCTACTTCAGGGGGCAACATGCTTGATGAAGTGCAGCATGTTTGATGGCACCACCATGAAGAATGGAAAGTTAACCAAAGTTACAGAATGCAAAGTGAACATAACTTAGGTCAGTATACCCTGAAGGAATGATTTAAGTACCTTGGGATCCAGTTTCACAACAGCCAGCATAGCAAGAAGTGGAAAGCCCTGACCACCCAAGAGGAAGTAGGGAAGAATGGGCGATGTCTGAAATCTTACTTCTCTTCCAAGCTTAAGTGGCAGTTAGATGAATCTCTGCAACCTCAAATTATGCATTTTGATTAAAGTGAGATTCTGAATCTGAATCTCACACAGGGGTTACCTGTGCTATTTGTGGTGCTTATGCTACAGGTTGGATAGCCTTGGGTTAGGGTACTTACCTGGAAGTGGGAAAACTTGAAATCTAGTACTTTCTTGTCTGGAACGTGTTTGACTCTCATTCTCACTGCTCAGGAAAGTGCTCTTACCATAAGGCCAGGCTAGGCTCAGCTCAAACTTTGCCCTTCCTGGTGAAGCCATCCCATTGAGCAGCCAAGTTTCATTAAGCCAAAAGATGACCAAGCAAGGGGGAGGCTTACTTTATAGCTTAGTGAGTGCATCTACACATGAACTTTACTGCAGAGCTGACTAATTAAGCTCTGCAGTACAGGTTTCCCTCTCTTTATGCTGTACATGTGTTCCAGGAAAACGACATATAACTCAAATTCGCATAAAGGGAAATCACTTTACAATGTAACAAATAGGGATACGTTACAAGACCTTAACTGTACTGACCCCCCCACCCATTTCTACCACTTTTATATGACAATTTTGGTACTCACCAACAGCAGACAGGACACACAAGCAAAGTTCCCTCTATGGTGCGAGCGTGGGTGGCCGCACACAACTAAAAGTCTGGCCATCCACTGATTTTTCAAGGCCGCACACTGGGAGAGGAGCTGAAGGTAAGCTCTGAGGTAAGGCGGGAGTGGAAGCGGGAGCCTGGTGCGGGCTCCACCAATTCTGGGGAACTGCTCCACTCCCCCGCATTGCCTCAGGGAGCGAGGAGGCATGTGGCATCAGGGCTGGGGAGTGGAGCCGTTCCTTGGAGCCGGCGGGACCCACAGAGCAGTTTCCCGGAGCCAGCGGAGCCTCACTCAGGGCAGGCAGCAGCTCCTCCCCGAGGTCAGGCAAGGCAGGGATGGAGGCTGAGGATGGAGGCTGGGGGCTGGTGTGGGCTCTGCTGGCTCCGGGGAACTGCTCCATGGAAGTGCTCCACTCCCTGACCCTGAAACCATGTGCCTCCTCTCCCCCCAGGCAATGCAGGGGAGCGGAGCAGTTTCCTGGAGCTGGCAGAGCCCATGCCAGGCTCCAGCCCCTAGCGCCCACTGCCTGCCCCAGGTGAGGAGTGAGGAGCTTACCTTTGGTAAGTGTCTCATGCTGCTCCGGAAGGGGGACGTGGGACCGAAGCAGCGTGCTCACAGACCGAAGTGGTGCGCTCACGGACCGCTACTCCTTAGAGGGAACATTGCACACAAGTGCAGGGCGCTGCTGGGGATGGCAAATACAGAAACTCTTGTCGTAGACAATAAGCGAGGAGCACAGATCCACACAAGAGACTATATTTTGGTGTGTGTCACCCCCACAGTGCACTGCACAAAGCAGCTGACTGTGGGCTTCCACCACGTAAATTGTTTTCCATTGATTTCACTGAGAACAGGATCAAGCCCTTTGCTTATTACCTCTTAAAGCTCAAAAGGGATGGTGAGCCCAAATAAGCCTAAATCTAAGTGACAAAATATGAGATCATTTCCATTTAATTTTTCAAGGTCCAGAAGGTTATAAACCCCCAATGACCTGACAAGTTGGAAAGACTGAATGCCTTTTAACAAGCCTGAGATCCTCTATGAGTATTAATAGTTCTCTCTTTCTGAGGACATCTGAAAATGAGGTGCGGAGAAACACTCTCCAATCCCTTCACCAAGCCTCCTGCATCCTTAAGGTGTGTAGGAGCAGGATTCGTTTGCTGTGAATTTCAAGTGATCCTGAAGAAACCAAGATTGCATGAAAACCAAAGTCCTGCTGGGAGGAGGAGTGGCCTGTCTTGTTTTAAATATGTTCCTGTAAGATGTTGCTATAAAAAAAATCCTGGGGTGCACCAATAAAGAACTGTTGGGATGATACTGATGGCTGATTTTTAACGAGCCATATCAGCCAAAACTGATCCGATTCCGATATGCAGCCAGGCAGCATGGAGAGCGGCATTTGGCTGGTAAATCTGTTTTGGGGGAAGGGACAAAGCAGGGGACAGAACCGCAAGCAGCTCATCCAGGAGGTGTGTTGGGGCAGGGGGGGGGGGGGACACAGCTCCTGCTGCTGCATGCACCCTGGGAGGGCGTGGGGGGCGCGTGCCTCTGGATCTCCAAGTGGGATAGGGTGGGCTGCCACTGTGGGCTGAGGCCAGTCTGGGCTGGGGCTGCGCTCGGGGCAGGCAGTAGCACCACTAGGAGGGGGCTACAGGGGTGACAGCAGCCACCCCAAAATTTGCCGTAGCCCCCCCCCCAACTCTCTCTTTCAGCACAGCCCCAGCTCAGCTCCCCTGCTGGTAAGAGCCTAGCACCACCCCAGCCCCAGCCCACAGTGGCAGCCCGCTCTGCCTCACGTGCAGATTCCAGTGCACACATCCCATGCCCTCCCGGGGTGCGCACAGCGGTGGGACCCCCCCCACCCCCTCCAGATGAGCCTCTTGTGGGTCCATCTCATGCCCTGCCTCAGCTGCGCAGCACTTGCTCCTGAACCTGCCCCAGCCCTACTCCTTCCCTCACTGCTGGGGCCACAAACTGCCCTCCCCCCCATGCCCTTTCCCTCACAAAAGACTTATCAGCCGGACCAAGCTGCTCTCCATGCTGTGATCCTGGCCACTTGCATGCTGTGCTGTGGCTGCATGCACGCACAGGGAGTTTATTGGCCACATCAGCCAAAAAAGCCAATTGCTGATACAGTCAGTTTTCCTTATATTGGTGTCGATCTGATATGGGACCATGTATCAATGTATGCACCTCTAAAAAATACCATTCACATTTTCCAGAATAAAATAAATCAAACAGAAGAGGTGACCTTCATTTCTCTCTCTGTCTGAATAAATTGGGATAGGAGTAAACAATGGCAGTTTGTGAACAGAGCAGATATTTTGCCTATCACACATGTCTGTCTAATTCACTATTGACATTTGGTAATATGGTTATATATTTCAAGCATCTTTTGAGTTTATGGGCTAAATTCTATACATTTTTATAGTCTAAGTAAATCCTGTGATTTCTGGTGCTGCATAAAAGTGCATCTAAGGGAAGATTTTACCCCTTCATGTCATTCTCCAATGTGAACAGAAGGAGCAACTGCACATGTCTAAATTTATGAGATGAAACAAAGCTGTTATCCCAGGCAGCAGCTGTTACAGGAAAAAAATAAGTAAAGTTAGGGAAAAGGAGTCCACCATATACCCACCTCCCCCCAACCATATGACTTTGCCTGGCTGTATTTGAGACCTCTTCAGCAGTTGAAGAATATTCTGTTGCAATTTCACATTTATAAACATATTTAAATCTAAAACTAACAGAGCAGAGAAGGTAATATACAGATTTTGATTGATCTGGATCTTCAGTTTTATAAAACCCTGCTGTTTCAAAAAAGATTGTTATAAGTGTATTATTTGTTCCACTTAAAAATCCGGCTTTTTCAGAGACACCCACATAACAACATAGAACCAAATGCATAAATACATTAATTTTTGGCCTTACTGCATTTTGCAGAGTGGGAGGATAAAGAAAAAAATATTAGAGAGTAAAACCTTCCTTCTAAATTAAAGGTTACGTATCCTAATAAATAATTTCTTTGCCTGTTAGTAAACGGTTCCATTATCGACTAATGTGGAGAGGCCCACAGAGACTGGGTGTCTACCACTGCCTCTTAATCAGAAAACTGTTTTGACTGTTCTGTCAGGTAAACAGCACAGCCTGAAATGTGTCTCTTTTCTAAGCTCTGCAGAAAAAATAAAATAGCTATGAATGAACACACACACGTACACACAAAGGCCATGATTTAAAGCTAACTGTTCATCTAACACAGTGGTTCTTTGACTGAAGATACAGTGGTTATCCTGTGACTGCAGTAGTGCTAAGAACTTCTTTGGTTCTGTCAGCTGGGAGCTACACAAAAATAGGAGTTTATGCAGAATACTGATTCAAACAGAGGCAGCAAAAAGAAGCTCAGTCTACTATATGCTGACAAACATAAGATTATTAAGAAAGAAGCCAGCTAACAAAGAGCTAATTAATGGCTGTTACTGTTAGCTAGTTAACACAGACCTCCAATTACAGGCCAGAAGGTGCACTGCAAAACTAATACAGAGATTCACATTTAACAGGAAACATCTTGCTGCAAATTTCAAGCTCCAGGCCAGTGGAAATCTGAGCAAACCAACTGGCTGACAAGACAGTAAGATTGCAGTTCATGGTGCTCCTCTTCTCCCTTCCTGACAGAAGTAAAGTTTGAAATGGAGGGGATTGTTTTACCATGAAATGAAAACAGACAAACAACAAGAGACACATAAACCAAGCTACATCCAAATCCACCTGGGGCCGAGAAAAAGCAGCAATGGGAAGAAATGGAATCCTTTCTGAAAGAGAAGCTAACACATTCTGGCATGGCATAGCAAAGAAGGAAATGCTGTTGTTCCCAAATACTTGAGCAACTGTTGTGGGGGGTGGAAGGAGGGAATGCAGGGGGAGGAAGGGCAGACTTCTAATAGTCAGACAGATTTCATTTTCAGAGATGGCACCAGCCTAGCTCTTGGGTGCAACATCTCTATATAAAAGAACCTCATATGACTATTTTGTTTTCCAATTCAGAGGTCCATTTAATTAAATATTCCAGTGAAAAAACACCTTGAAGATCAGAATGACTTTGAGGATGGAGGATCTGATGGAAAGTCCATGGAAGCTAATGAAAAGACTTCACTGGGCCTTGGTTCAGGTGCTGGGGTGAAATCTTGGCCCCACAGAAGTCAATATGGAATTTTTAACTGATTGTAAGGATGCCATTATGTTTTATATAGCCCATACTAAATCTGTGATCTAAGAGCAAATATACATATACATTTTCTTTCTGAGATGTGTCAGAAATCTGGTGCGTCCAAACAGACTCTATTAATCGAGTTTGCTTTGCACACAAGCTGATGTGCACCACGCTGCATCACATGCAGTTGCATAAGCGGTGAAATGCACATCAACGTGCAGAAAATGGAGACGATAAACTTCTGAACTAACACCTTCGAAGTGTCTTAGTTCAAAAGCAAACTACTGCCATTTTCTGTGCACTGATGCACATTTCGTGGCTTATACAATTGTATGCGCTGCAGCAGCAGACACTTTTATGTGGTGCGTACATGCGTAAAATGCCTGTGTGTCAAAGTTGGAATGTGCCATGAGCAGTGACATGTTAAAGGTTAATACTGTTTCTTATCTGCACAACTCTGACTTGCCACTAGACAGCTGGCGAGCTAGAAGCCAGGGCACCTGGGTTCCATCCATGCTCTGGGGATCAAGGTGGGAGTGGTGCATCCTGGGATGCTGGAAGACTGCAAATTGTTTGTTTTAATTTTGGGAATCAGACTGAAGTTACCCTAAAGCAAGCTAGGTAGCATGGCCCAGAGATAGCCCTTACCAGAAGTGGCATAACTTTTGAGATTCTCAAAAGACACTTGGCCCAAGTTTAATAAGCTTTGATGTGCAGGTATTTACATTTTAAGTGCCCTTAATATGGTCTAAGTGCAATGTATAACTTCATCCTTAATTGACTGGGATCAGTTTCAAGCCTTTAAAAAAAAAAAGAAGCCTTTCATAGATTTCATAGACATTAGGGCTGGAAGGGACCTTGGAAGATCATCGAGTCCAGCCCCCCGCCCAAAGGGCAGGAAGTCAGCTGGGGTCATAGGATCCCAGCAAGATAAGCATCCAGTTTCATCTTGAAGGTGTTCAATGAAGGCGCTTGAACAACCTCCGGTGGCAGGCTGTTTTAGACCTTGGGGGCTCGGACAGTAAAGAAATTCTTCCTTATGTCCAGCCTGAAACAATCTTGCAGTAGTTTGTGACCATTCGACCTTGTCATCCCTTGGGGCGCTCTGGTGAACAAACGTTCCCCCAGATACTGGTGGTCACCCCTGATAAACTTGTAGGTGGCCATCAGATCACCCCTGAGCCTGTGCTTTTCCAGGCTAAAGAGCCCCAGGGCTCTCAGCCTGTCATCGTAGGGTCTGCTTCCCTGACCTCTGATCATGCGCGTGGCTCTTCTCTGGACTCTCTCAAGCTTCTCCACATCCTTTTTGAATTGTGGAGCCCAAAACTGGACACAGTACTCCAGCTGCGGCCTCACTAAGACCGAGTACAGGGGGAGAATGACGTCCCAGGATTTGCTTGAGAAGCATCTATGGATGCAAACCAGCGTTTTGGTCGCTTTACTAGCCGCAGCATCGCACTGCAGGCTCATGTTCATCTTGTGGTCAATGATGACCCCCAAGTCTCTTTCTTCCATAGTGCTAGCCAACATAGCACTGCCGAGCCTATAAGGATGCTGCGGGTTTTTCTTCCCAAGGTGGAGAACCTTGCATTTATCGGCGTTGAACATCATCAGATTCTCGTCTGCCCACTTGCTGAGCCTGTCCAGGTCAGCCTGGATCATCCGCCTGTCTTCTGGTGTGGATGCTTTGCCCCAAAGTTTGGTGTCATCGGCAAACTTGGCCAGTCCGCTTCTGACTCCAGTGTCCACATCATTTATGAAGATGTTGAACAGTATGGGTCCAAGGACAGAGCCCTGGGGGACCCCACTGGTCACAGGACACCACGATGAGTGACTTCCATCAATTACTACCCTCTGGGTCCAACCCCGGAGCCAATTTTCCAGCCAGTGGATCGTGGAGGGCCCAAGGCGACAATTGGCCAGTTTCTCCAAGAGACGATCATGGGACACCAGATCGAAGGCTTTTTTGAAGTCAAGATATATGACATCAATCTCATCTCCCTTGTCCAGGTGGTAGGTCACCTGGTCTTAGAAGGAAATGAGATTGGTCAAGCAAGACCTACCTGCAACAAACCCATGCTGGCTATCCCTTAAGATGTTGGTGTCGGCCAGTCCATTAAGGATGGCCTCCTTAATAAACTTTTCTAAGATCTTCCCTGGGATAGAAGTCAGGCTGATGGGCCTATAGTTAGCCGGATCCACTTTCCTCCCTTTCTTGAAGATAGGCACCACACTGGCCTTCTTCCAGTCTTCGGGCACTACACCAGAGCGCCAAGAGTTTTCAAAGATCCACGCTAGAGGCTGGGCTATGATGCTCGCCAGCTCCTTGAGTACCCTGGGGTGAAGATTGTCAGGGCCGGCTGACTTGAAGGTATCCAGCTTCTCAAGATGTTCCTTCACGAAGTCAGCATTAATGGAGGGCAGGGGATCACCCTCACCCGGACTTCCCGGCCCTGTAGCGGGCATGGGCGTCCCATGGGGCTGATGAAAGACAGACGCAAAGTACCTATTTAATAGGTTGGCTTTTTCCTGGGTGTCAGTTGTCAGTTGCCCCATCTGGTTCAGCAGGGGTCCAACGTTGCCCCTGCTTTTCCTCCGGCTCCCCACATATCTGAAAAAGGACTTTTTATTGTCCTTGATGCTCAAAGCTAGCTGGAGTTCAGTTGCAGCCTTGGCTTTCCTGGTCAGCTCCCTACAGGACCGGACCAGTGCAGAATAATCCTCCTTGGAGGTGACTCCCATCCTCCATCCTTTGTAGGCCTTTCTTTTTAGCCTCAGGAGGTCTGCTAGGTCCCTGGAGAGCCTTAACTGTGGCCTTGCTTTTTGTACCAATTTTTTGGGGTACAGTTATTTATGGGTGCAAACATGCTTTTGCCTACTACTACTGTTGCCATTAACAATTTAGTACTTTTACAGATGATACAAGCAATGAAGAAGATGACAATGGTTTGATCTTCTATTGGAACTTTATAGCAGCTCTGCCAGCAGAAAATTCTTTGGAGTGTCCCTAAATTAGCAAACTCTCCAGCTGCTATAGCAACAGCTATTTTCTGGCCAGTGCCACTCAAGCCTGGCTCTGTAAAAACACTTTGTGGTCCATCTCTTAGCTTTGGGTTTGGCCTGCTTTGTGTTGCTACCAAAATAGTTTGCATATCATTCAGGACCCCTGTCTCCACCTGTGTAAATAGGCATAGATCTTCAGAGAGCTTGCTTTGCGGTATATGTTCATTTCATGTGCTCTCTGCTGCTCATTATTTAGACTATAAGTAGACCAGTGCATGAGATCAGGTTGATTCAACTCTAATAGGAATCAATAGAAAGCCCTGGTGAAGATCTTTAGGATTTAAAAAATTAGGTTAAAATATTCATATACAGCAGCAGCAGATCTCTAGGGATTTGATTACATTTTTCTAGGTAATCACATAGGGTTGTTTGAAATACCCAGTACTGAGAAGTTAGACCTTCAAAGGAAGTAAAGTGAAAGAGATTCACAGGAAAAAAAATGGAGAAACTGAGGGTGCATTCAGCCATTCACCACTCCTGGGAGCCAAGTGGGGAAACCAGTGCAAGTAACTCAGGGTGTGGAGAGGGGTGGTTGAGATGGGGGGGGGCGGGAGGGAGGATGGGGGACAGTTGGTGAGATTGAGGGGGCTGGCAGGTCCCCAAGGGTGGAAAATAGCTTAGTCAGGGTTGGGGAGCTGGGACGAGTGGCTGGGCTTTTCCCAGGCCCAGGAATGCTCTGTGAATGTGTACAGGCTTTCACAAGATTGGACTGACCCTTTATTAGATCAGGTTAAGCCAGGGGTTGTCAACTGGGGGTATTTATACCCCCAGGGGTACTCTGAAAGGCCATAAGGGATATGCACAGGTGGGTGGGGAATGAAGCGAACCCCGGGGCATGGCGGTGCCTTCTCCCCCGGTGTGTTACCACAGTTTGCCTCTTACTTGGGAGAGGGGATGGGGAGGTGTGCACCAGGTGCTGCTGGCTCCACACAGAACACTGTAGCGCCTCCCCCCAGTATCAGCTCGCCCTCCTCCACCCCCTTCCTGGAGAGCGGCGAGGGTCTGAATGGCCGGGTGGGCAGGAGTAGAGTGGGCTTCTGTGCCCACTCTCAGGAGCAGGGCCAGGGGGGGGGGGTGAGGGCAGTGGTGCCCCTCTGCAGACTGCACAGGCATCAACCAGCTGGCCAGACTGGGAGGGCTTGCACATGGCAGCCGCTGCTGCCATCACCACCCACAGCCCCATGCCACAGTACCTGCACCGCTTTCCCACAGCTGGTCGCATGTGCACCTCTGTGGGCTGACGACGGGTGGTGTGTGATTGGCCAGGCGCGAGGCCCATCAACAGCACAGAGAGAAAAGCACTGCAGATGTAGTGGGGCGGTGCCAGTGGTACGGGGCTGTGAAAGGTGATGGTAGCAGTGGCCACCATGTGTGAGCCCTCCCCCGTGGGGCCCCCCCTTCCAGCACTGCTGCTATGCACACCCCCAGAAGGGCATGGGGGGGTGTGTGCCCCTGGATCTGTGCGGGCTGTGGGCCAGGACCAGGGCTGTGTCAGGCTCTTCTCAGAGCGGGGGGGGTTGGGCCACACTGAACTCAAGCTGGGTGGCAGCAGTGCTGGGAGGGATGGTGGTGGTGGGGCTACGGTCAATTCTGAAGTGCTTGAAGCCCCTCCCGTAGCCCTATTCCCAGTACCGCTGCTGCTTGCCCTGAGCGTAGCCCAGCCTGGCCTGGCTCCCCGCTGTGAACATCCTGGCACAGGCTCTTCATGCACAGATCTGGGGCCACATGCTCCTCCCCCATATCCCCCTATGCCCTCCCTGGGTGCACACAGCAGCAGGAGCTGCTCCTCCCCGCGCCCTCCAGACCAGCCACTCGTGGCTCCATTCCACGCTTGCCCCACCTATGCAGTGCCTGCCCCAGCCCCAGTCCCTCCCTCACCACAGGGGCCGGAATCTTTAAAAACAAGAAAAAAATATAAGGGGTACAGAAGTTGAAACTTTGAGTCAGAAGGTGTACACTTATTAAAAAAAGGTTGAAAACCCCTGGGTTAAGCCAATCTTGAGCTAAGTTACTGAGCCCACTCAGGTAAATTAACTTAGATTGGGTGCATTGTTCTTGGGGCGATTTAAACCTTCTGCACACCTGTATGATTGGGTATTTAGATTTACCTAACCCTGGTTAGGTCAATGTAAATATAACACCTGTAAGTACCCTGACATAGTAGTTTTTTTGAAAAAATGTTTTATTATTAAATTGGAGCAATTAGTGGCAAATGTAGGGTTCAAGTTTTTATTCTTTTCTTTTCCTTCATGTCAAATGCTGAAAACAACATCAGTGCTTTCTCAGCATTGCCTTTGTTATTTTTCATTTACAACTATTCCCTTAAAAAATGCACCATTTAAAAAAAAAAAGTACATTAAATAAAAAAAATCACCAATCTGGAGGTGGAGTGCATAATTTTCAACATCTTCTGGAAAGACCGGCGCTAATTTGACATGATGAATTAGCATCAAGGCATGGAATATAAGTGCAGAGGTTCCATTATCTTTTGATGTTCACCATTTTTCAAACTAACACTCTGACAGATTATTCATATTCATTTCTCTCAGTACACATTTAGTTAAAGCACAAATTAACGATAACTTCGATTTCTTTAGTTAGAGATGTAGAGAGGCTAAAAGGCATTGCTCATCATGATGTTATCCTTTCAGAACATATGCTGGATATTGCAGGAAAAATTACAGTCTGTATGTATATTTTGCTGATTATCTGTTAAACAGTTTAGTTGTGCTGGTCACAGTTTTGTAACCAGTAAGAAAAGCTTAAAAATTATAAAGTTTAATTTAAAATCCTCATGCACAATGTCACACACGATTACACATATACACACACACCACTGCATGTCAGAAACACCCAATTTGTCTTCTGCATTGTTTACTATCAAATCTTTTTATTTCTCTTTCACGCTAAGAGACAAGTAATTAGAAGACCACTAATCAATAGACCATTTTATTATCCAATGCTGCTCTGAATAATCCTCATAATTTAACTAGCTTCTGGGTGAGCCAGCAGGGAATACATACAGAAAACAAAAAATGTGACAAACACTTAAGGCTATTCACTACGAAGCAGCTTTCAAAAAAATAAAAAGCTACAAGAGATTGTTTTAAAGCAGTGGAATGAAAACAAATGAATTGCAAAGCTATTTCCCCTTCCATGAAACAAACATTCTCTATTTTTCCCTAGCTGAGCCTCAAATGGTAGGCACATTCTTGCTAGTACATACTATATTCCTGAACCAGTTTGAGCTGCCCAGCCCTGGGGGGATTTACCCAGTAAGAAGGGTAATCCATCTGATCTTACCGTCCCCTCAGGTATCCCATCATCATGAGACTGCAGCTTTAGGTTCTGCTGAGGGTCTCATAGGATCCTCATTAATAGAGGTGTAGTTGAGGTGTTCTGGCTCAGTGCCTCTCTCAGTCATCTTGGCTAGATCCTATTTCTATCTCCCCATGCTAGGGACAGGGCTTACTTCCTAAAGTTCTGCTCACTTTGGCTGCTTTGCATTACCAGTCTTTCCCTTCTGCTCTTGGGTTCTGTCCCTACTCCCTATTTAATGTTACTGAAGCTAGCATGAACTTGGAATTAATTTTGCACCGAATTTCTAACCCCCGTAAACAGTAAGAAGAGGGCACATGCTCACTGAAACAGTACTAACAGATTCCCAGATCAGAAACAAAGATAGCTACACAGACCAGATGAGATCTTTACATCATCTAGTCTGATCTGTATAAATACGAGCCATAGAACTTTATCCCATTATTCCTGTATTAGCAAAGAAACCTGTCTCCACTTATATTAAACACAAAAAGCACCTGCACTGTTTAAAATCAAATATCTATTATACACGCCATTTATAAACCCAGCAGAAAAGTGACAGACAAGGTTGTGATCTCAGTTTTACCAAGGTAAATCTGAACCAATTCCACAGACTTCAGTGGAGTCATACTGGATCTATATGAGCATAAACAATGCTATAGGCTCTCTCAAGATGCCTTCAAGACTGTTTTTAAGAAATTAATTTTGAACTGTTGCAGTATTAATGGATTTTTATACAACACTATAAAATATGGTGTTTAATTGAAATCAGTCAGCCAAGGTAATTATTCTTTGTCCATCAAAAATGCTTTCTATATTGTAAAGATGAGTAAGAAAAATAAAATCTAGAACAATGCAAAGTAACAACATAAATTAAATAACTTTGATTCTTAATGAGCTGAGTATGTACTTGCCTGGTACTGTTGGACAATTAAAACAACACAATAAACAAAAATGACCTAATGTTAAATGTAAGCCTTCGGTGCTGCAAGAAATATTTACAACTCAAATCACACACAGGCCTAATCACAAACTTTTCAATATTTAATAGTATGTTGCTGTAGCCAATGCATAAATAATCAGATGAATAAGACATGACAGGATGCAGGCAACCAATTACAACTTTATTAAAAAGAAAAAATACAATACAATTATAAACATCTGTGCATATGTAACACCCACATACACTTGAGTTGTGTCTGGTAAAGTGTGCATGGAGGTCAGCCCCCTGCCATTTCTCTAGAAGCAACGGAGCCCCTTGCAATGCAGAAGGACCCATGCTCTTGAGCAGCTCACTGCGGCACAGTGAACCCAAGATGCAGCTCATGGGACTCTCTGGGGTGGGCACCCCTCTCCAGCCCACTGCTGAAGGGCAGGTATAGGGGTGCAGGCCCCCAGAACTACTCTTCCAGGATCCCGCCAGTCCTGGACTGCCTCGGCATGGGTGAAGCCTATAGACTTTGCTTTGTAATTAATAGTGTTTTAAAATTATATTTAGTGTTTTCTTGTTTGTTTTTTTATTCTTTGTAATAAATTCGGGTTTTGTGTTTACACTGTTTGCGAGGTGGGGGGTTGCTTTTATGGGATGTCCCAGCAAATTTAGTGTTCCCAGATTTCTGGGTGGGGGCTTAAACCCCTGGTATATATTTATGAGATACTCTGAAATGTGAACCCAGCCCTTTTTCTTGCTGACTGGTGCCCAGCAGAAGGGTTACACATGTAATAAAAGCCAATAAATTTAGAATTGATATAATTTGGAAGCTTGACTTGTTGCACATGCACTTTGCAGTCCACTATTGATTATCCGATTTCTATTATTACTGACATTGCTTCTAGATTACATAGGTAATGCAAAAATGTAAGAGCAGTACAGAAGAGTTGAACCTTGTATCCAACTACTGTACTAACCAGAGAAAGAAACTGGATGCCATGTATGCATAAAAATCTCTGCCTGAAGTCTTAATTTCGTTTTGTAGCTTTTTGCAGCGATAAATTCACTTTCACAGAAAAAGTATAGCTGGGAGGGCCTTAGAAAGACCCTGCTTAAGGTAGATTGATCCCAGATAAAAGACTAACCTGTGCTTAAAAACATCTAGTGATGAATATTCCACAGCCTCTCTATGCAATTTGGCTCAGTGCTCTCTAGGCAATCTGTTCACTTTCAGAGTTACAAACTTCGTCCTAATATTTTAAATGTCCCTCAGTGCAATTTAAACCCATTACCTCTTGTCTTTCTCCTATGGATATGAATAATTGAACAGTGTCTTTTTTATAGCAACTGATTTTATATTAGAAGATTGCCATCAAATCACCTCTCAGTATTCTCTTCTTCAAATGAAATAATCTTATTTCTTACAGCTTTCCTTCATGTGTTACATTTTCTAGAGTTCTAATATTTTTTGTTGCTCTCTTCTGGAGTCTCTCCAATTTGTCCACATCTTTCTTGAAGTGTGATGTTCAAAACTGGACACAGTACTTCAGGGTCCCTCTAAGACAGTGGTTCCCAAACTCTAACAGATTGCATACCATCAATTTAAAACAATACAACCTTAAGTACTACTACCACTACCACTTAAGGGGTGTGTGTGTGTGTGTGTGTGTGTGTGTGTGTGTGTGTGTGTGTGTGTGTGTGTGTGTGTGTGTGTGTGTGTGTGTGTGAGAGAGAGATGGGGTGTGGAGGTGCATGTGCATATGTGGAGTGGAGTATGGGGGTATGTGGTAAGGTGGGAGGGTTGTGGGGGGGTGTGGCTGTGTGTGGGGGAGCATATGATATGTTTGGTGCTTGTGTATATGTGGGGGGTTGTGAGGGAAGGGTGTGGGTGTGTGGGGTTTGTGGGGTCTGAGGGAGGGTAGAGGGTGTGAGGACCCCCCACACTCCGCTTATGGTGCAGCAGCAGGCGGGGGTGCTCAGGGTGCAGGCGCCCAGCGGGGCACTGCTCTGGCCAGCACTATACATCACAGCGAGGGGCATATCCTCTGCCAGGCAGTCTGTATTGCCAGTGCTCCCCACACTCGCTGGGCATGGGAGGGAAGCCCCATGCACTGGAGTTAGCTGCCCTCCCTGCCCCTGAGGAGAAGGTGCCTGGGGTTTCCCTCCCACATCGCGCAGCCCTGACAGGGAAGGCAGCCAGCTTGTGTACGGGCCTTCCCTCCCATGCCCGGCGAGTGCAAGAGCTGCAAGGCAGTGGGGCATGCTGGTGATACAGATGGCCCAGAAGAGGCTGTGCCCCTCGCTGTGATGTGCAGCACTAGCCAGAGCTGTGCCCCACTGGGTGCCTGTTCAGGGCACAAGTGCATTGAGCACCCCTGCTTGCTACCACTGCCACCACCTGCGCACCATGAAGGGAGTGTGGCAG
Organism: Alligator mississippiensis; assembly: GCF_030867095.1. Lineage (NCBI taxonomy): Eukaryota > Metazoa > Chordata > Crocodylia > Alligatoridae > Alligator > Alligator mississippiensis. Next base: position 202,454,788 of record NC_081824.1, read on the forward strand.
GTCCCCATACCCCACACCCTCCCTCACAACCACACACTTTCCACCCAAGCTCTGTGCTGCCACTGCTCCTCTGGGCATGGGCTCTATGCTGCTGCCAGCCCCAGCACTGCACTCCCCCTTCAGCTGCAGTCCCACCGCCCCCTCTTCCCTACTTGCTGCCTGGAGCCAGAAGGAGAGTGGGGAAGTGAAGCAGGTCCCTGGGGACTGCAGCAGTAGCAGCAGCAGTCCTGCCTGGAAGCTGTGCACTGATGGGGCTGGGCTTTTCTACCCACAAGGATGGGAGTAAGGTGGAATAGGGTGTTTGGGGTGTGTGTACACATGGGTGCCTTATTCCCACCCTCATGGGAAGAAGGTCTGGGTGGGGCACACGTACCACTGACAGTTTGTCTGCGTACCACTGGTGGTACACTTACCACAAATTGGGAACTGCTACTCTGAGACATTCAGGTAACAGCGTAATAGGATCTGAGGATGAGCCACATGATTGTGCCCCCTGTCATGCCACACATGTATGGCAAGAGGTGTGATTGTGGGATCCAGCATCAGATCCAATCATGTCTTACTGGCTTAGCATGATCCCAGGCTCCTCCTGCATCTGCAAGTAGCAAGCTCCTGCAGCTGGGAGTCCTGCAGCAGTCAGGACTTGTAGCCATGGCAGGATCCCATGTGCTGCCGCAGCTGCAAGTCTGATGGGACTCTCAGCCACCATGCCACGTGGTTCACCCTCATGGCTGAGAGCCCCATGATCTATGGGACTTGCAGTTGCAGCAATACATGGGGAGGTACTGCAGAAGGATGCTCACAGCCATGGTGACTTGTGGGGGTTTTGCCACAGCTAGGAGACCTGTCAGTGGCAGGACTCCCAGCCCCAGCAGTTCATGGTGCACCTGTGCAGCTGGGAGCCACAGGGACATAGCTATGTTCCTTGCTACTCATTCAAATAAAAGCTGGGTAGAAATCAGCTATAAAGTTGTTGCACATTTTTTAGCTCTAACTTTATAGCTGGATGGACCTCTGAATAGCGCGATAGCTACTTTGCACATGTAGCCAATCTAAATGAACTCTGCAATTAACTAGCTAATTGTGCAATATATACAGGAAACCCTCTCTATTAATGAATTCAGGATTCAGGGATTCAAATATTCACAGTACACCTTGCCAATAGTACAGCTGTGCTCAGGGTGGGTCAGTGCGCTGCACCAAGCTCCTGGATCTGGTGCTGTGCAGGGCGGGGCAGGACACAGCCAGGAGGCAGGCAGAGAGCGAGCTCTGGGGGTTGGGAGGGAGGTGGCGGTGGCATCTTCTCCCCTGGAAGCAGCCGCAGTGGCACTTGGAGTGTGCATGGCATGGTGAGGGGAAGAGGTCGGTTCCCAGGTGCTGTGTGGGAGCCCTGTCAGTATTTTCAGATTTTGCCATTCACGGGGATCTCTGGAACATATCCCCCATGAATGGTGAAGGTGTCCTGTATAACATGTAGATGGAGCCTCAGACTGAGGCCTCACTTGTGGTAAGGAGAGTGGAAGAAACACTTCCCATGAATTGCATATGTCCTGTTAATATGTCCTAGTAAACCATTAGAATTTTGTTTTCCTTCAACAACTAATAATGGGAGAGTGCCAATTGCACTGAACTTCAAAGCCAACCAAAGGCACAGAAAAAATAGTTCCTAAAGGAAGAATAAGAGAAAATACTAAAGAAGAGAAGCATGGACTAATGACATAATCCTACACAGCTGTACTTCAGCAAGGTATGTAGACAAAGCCACAAACATCAAATGAGTGCTTCTTCATAGGCAGACAAGGTTCTTTGTGTAAATCTAATATCTTAAATAATTAGACCAACTAATAATAATAAAAGATATCAGATTTACCCAAAGAACCTTGTCTGTCTATGTCCTTAGATCACCACAGCAACAAACCATACCCCTGCTTCTTCATATGCACTCTTAACTTACGATGGTTGGTACATGTGTCTAAATAGGATAGTTTCCAATGGCCAAATATTTTTTGTCTAGCAAAATACTGCCTTGTTTTTTGAAGGAATGACAGAGTAAATATACACACATATACACACACACAAAGTTTCATTGGATTTTATGCAAATAACTTGCATCAATCCTTTCAGGGATTTTGGATTCAATTGATTCTTTTGCAGAGATACAGTTCAAGGATTATGCACAACCTAAACATATTTAAGCCCAATTCTGAGGGACTGAGTGGGATCTAACATGGTTCAAAAACCTTGTACTGCTTTTCTGCAAATTGGTAATTTCCACCATTTGAGAAAAACTCCTAAGAATTTCCTTTTGGCACAAAGAAAATTGCTGTAGTCCAATATTAGTATCTCTACTAAGCTTCCTGTAATTAAAGTAGCTTTGAAACAGACATACTCAGTTCAAGCAAATTATGTCTTAATCCTAATAATGGTCCAGCAGCTATTAATGAACACCGCATTCTTTATAGGATATTATTAACGAGAACAGCTCTTGAATAGGCTCATTTCTACTTTCTCTTCTCAAACTACTGCTTTCTGCACAGAATATGGTAGTTACATTTGCATAATAACCATAAATTCAGTCCAGTCCAGAACTTTTTTTCTTCGAATAACCATACTGTTAACACATTAGGGACTCTTCTACAATCCTTCAAACTTTCAAAGATAAGCATGATGACATGCCCTTTTCAGAGGATTCAATAACTTTGGAATCTGATGGGCGATAGAGTTATAGAATTTATTATATTGATCTTCACTGCCTGTGAAAACCTGCATTTTAGGTTACCAAATTTCTTTAGTGCCTGCTAAGAAAAAAGACAGAATCTGATCAATTGATCAGAAAATGCATAAAGTTGATAAATGCAGGAACCTTTGGTAACAGAATTTGTTTTCCTCCAGTTTGGTCCTTAGAGAAAAGAAGAGCTGTTTTGAAAATCAAACAGGATTTCTGCACTGCAACAACCACAGCCCACTTAGACATACTTTAACTAGCTTTAAACCAAATACCTTCAGTATTTCTAGCAATGTAGCTACAGCAGCATGGTATACAAAACCCTCCCAAGAGGCTGAATAAATACTCAAGCAGTTGCCTTGTTTTGAGTCTAGGCTGCCATGGAAGGCTACGTTCAAGTTAACTTGTGTATAACTACATGATTGGCAGTTACTGCAGTGGCTGCTGTGTAGGCATAATGAAGGCAGTGGACCATGTCTAATCAGTTGCCATGGGCAGATCCAGGATTTTATAAAGGGGAGCAGCCATCAGCCCTGCAGGGGTCCGTATGCCCCCTGCTCCAATCACCCTCTACCCTGAAGGGGGAGGGAGGGGAGGGGGAGCCTTGCAGCAGGATCAGCAGCAGGGACATTTTAAAGTCTTCCAATCAGGTAAAAATCTTCCCTCCCTGCTCTCAGTTCTGTCCCTTCCTCTAAGTGCTCAGCGACACATCCCCTCCCCTTCATTCTCCTGGGGGTGGCAGAGAGGGGAGGCTCTAGAGCTGTTTCTGCCCCACTCCAGCTGGGCTGTGTGGGGAGCTGGAATTGGCTGGGGACACAAATGGCAGTGGCCTTTCTCTGTGTCTGCTCCTCTGTGCCCCAGGGAACACCCAGGGGTGTGAATAGGAAGAGGAATGCACCCACTACTGCTACTGTCCCTGGCTGTGCCTGGCTCACTGTGGATCCCAGCTAGAGTAGGGCAGGAGCAGCTGTGGAGCCCTCCACACCTGGGCCAGTAGGGACAGCAGCAGCAGCAGGCTAGGGATAGGGGAATGGGAGAGGAGAGAACATAACATAACAGAGTGGAAAGGAAACAGAGGGATCCTTACCTCTTTCAGGGTTTAAAAATAAGTCCCCATGACATCAACTGAAAGAAGATTGCATCCATGCCACTGTGCCCTCCTCTGGACTCACTCCTGCAAGTTACCTAGGCATGGCCCAGATTCATTATTTAGTGCCCTATGCATGTGCCTAATTTAAATAAACAAGGAATTCCACATTTGGGCTGCCCTACTGAAATCAGTGGGACTAACTTTATGTTTAAAACTAGCTATGTGTTTAAGTACCTAGCTAAACTGGTGTCTCGATGAAGAAAAACTTCTGCAAGACGATATCATATTACAGCCTACCTGGGTTGGGCAGCTTCAGTGTGCAATTGCATCATGAACAACGAACCGGATGGAGAGACACTGACTGACTTTGGTCCCAAATATGCACATATCAGGTTCAAGAGTGTGTTCTGTGCATTCTGCTCTCTCACAGACAGAACACCAATATAAATGGAATAGTTTACAGTGCCAGGGAAGACAATGGAGATCAAGACAAAAGGCCCTGGCACATGGTACATCTAGGATATGATTATGGTGTTAATCACACCATAAATAGTAACCCAGTCACAAGTTAAAGCAATCTATAGAGTGATAATACAGCAAATACATTGCAAGTATAATCTATACATAACTTGTAATATCTTTGTGGCTCATTTGTATCACACTTTAAATTGAATGTATGGATCCTGATGCTCAGCTGAGTACAGGGGTCCAGGATGGGGCAGCTGCAAGCCACAGCCATCTCCTACCCAATCAATAAGACTCACCAGGGGGCAGCACTGGGTCCTGGACCCAGTGCCCTCACCTGATCCCTAGAGGCAGACACGTGGGGTGCCCTGAGCCCAACATCAGGGAGCATCTCCCCATCTCAGGCTCATTGCACCCCAGACTTCAGAAAAGCAGGAACAATGCTGGGAGTAATAGCTGAATGTTTCATTTTTAAGTTCTTAGGGCAGCTGTGAAAGTGGCAGCTGGGGAGCTGGGAGTGCTTATCTCCCCAGGTGCAAGCACCACTTCATGGTGTGGGGCATGGGCAGTGGGGAAGCTAGGAGCTCCTTCCCCCTCTGCCTGTGCTCCACACAGGGGGTCCCAGCACACAGGGAGCTTTAAAAACTGTGCCAAAGCAGCTTTCTGAGCAGGGACACTGGCTAGGCTGCTGGGGCATGGTGGATCAAAGGCTCCCAGCAGGATTTAAAGTCTTGAGTGACAGAAGCCCTTTGGCTCCTCTCAGCCAGGTGACTCTGATCCTCCATGCACCGGGAGCCTCTCCAGAGCTGCTGGGGGTGGGGGTTGACAATCACGTGATTGTCAGCTAGGCCTGGACAGCCCTGGTCTTGAACCAGACCTGAGGCTGTCCCAGCCAGAGATGAAAATTGGCTGATTATCACCTCATTTCACTGGAGTTTGGGACATTCGGATGATTGTTGGTTCCAGTCCTGACAACCAGCTGATTATCAAACCTCACTGGATCTGATTTGAGTCCCTGGTGCATTTCCGGGGCCAAAGCGAACAATCAGGTGATTGTCAGCCCCACCTGACGCTGTGGGCACTCTTTCAACTACTCAGTGCAGGGGAACTTCTCATAATCCCAAACTCTTCTTTCACTGCAAGTAGTAATGGCGATATTGGGATCTGATTCCTAATTCCAATAATCATGCCTTCTGCCATGCACATGCATCACAGGAGCAGGTAGGATTGTTAAAATAAGGGATCACATCCCACTGTGCCATTAAATGAATGTGTGCTGGTGGCCTAAGACACACTGTATGCTAATACAAACTTGTACTGTTCTGTATATCACTTCTGAAACCTTCCAGAAGAAATAAACTACATAAATACTGTTGTTATTATTATTATTCAGTTATAAGTGCATGGCCTCTGCTAAAGCAGACCTTTCTTTCAAGAGCAAGGTGTACAGCTCCCAAGTAAGAAATGGTAGAACACTGTCAGAACATTTTAAAACAAAAGCAAAGCTCTCAATTAACTGGACAGTGATTTCCAAATATTGGACACATTAAAATTGACAAGGAACAACAATCCTAAAAAGCAAATGATACAAGACTCTAGCAGCAAGCTTCCAAGAATGAGATGAGATGGGCTATTTGGAGGAGGTAGGAGTCTCTGCTTCAGGGGAATTTACTAACATGAAAGCATATGTGACTATAAATATTGGTGTTAATACCTCTTTCCTTCCAAATCTGTTCCCCAAGCAGCCATGTTACACTGGGACATATATCACAGAAGCCTGTATGTATCCTTTATATCAGCTTAGCAAGCATAATTAACATTTCTTTGCATTTTATAGTGACTTTTGGGGCCTAACTGATATAATTTATGAATGTGTAGAATAGGATCAACTCAAGGGCTTGTTTATATAGGAAAGTTAATTCAGATTTAATGTGAATTTAAAGAAGAACAGCTACTTAGTCTTGATTTATTTTCAATGAATCTGAATGGAAACTGTCATTCTGGAATAAGAATACCCAGACAGGAAATTAATCAGAAACTGTTAATTAGAAAAAAATGTCTGGATCAGCTCCCCATGTTCTTCAGCTAATGTTAGCAGAGTTGCAATGATGTCAATCCAACAGAATGAGAAAGGAACCAGGCCCCCATTATTGCAAGCAAAACTCAGCTCTTTCTGATCACTGTGTGGGCCATAGTTATATAACACAAAGCCAATATTAAAGATGAGGAGGATGCTAAGATAGAGAAGTTGACTGACTTTTCTCAAATCACAGAAGAGATAAAACTCAGTAGTCTGACATCGGGAAAGAACTGGACCATGCTGCTTTCTCCAAATACTGGTGACTTCTCAAGCACACCTTTCTAGATGGCTTTTGAATTAATTTGTTCTTTCTCCAATGATATTTTTAGTGTCAGCTTTCAACATTTATATCACATGCTGTTCTCCAAAGGAGAGATCTACAGACTGACATAATACTACTGTCCATGCTGCAGGATACCTGCACACTGTCACTGAAATTAGCTTGAATTGCTGAGACTTGCACAGGACAAAACATCTACCCCTCCTTGTTTTCCTTTGGATAATATTAACAAACATGCAGCACGGAAAAATCTAGTAAAAGACATGTTTTTGTGTCATTTTACAAACTGCAGATAATGCCTTTGGCTCCTTTATTACCACTAAAACTAAAAACCTTTGAGGAACTACTAAACAAACTAAACAAAACCAACTCCCCCCCGCCTAAATCCAGTTCCTACTGGGCAGATTGCAGACCACAAGAATACTGGCACACACCAACCTCAACATGATTGATGATTTTCACTGAAAAAAAAATGGTGTTTTAAGATTTTCCTGTGACCATTTTTGTTTTTTTCAATGAAAACCCAAAATTATAATAATAAAAATCTGCACTTAGTATTTGAAAACAGAAGTATAACTAAGATGGGGTAGGGGGCAATAAAATGACCCAGCAGCAGCCCTAGACATGACCCTTGTGCAGGGGGGGTGGAACTTGAGCAGCTGTTGCCAGTGGCAAGTGATTGCACTGCCACAGCTGCCACTGTAGGAGCTGGCCCTGCCCTGGATATGGAGCTCCCCTGCTATGTGTCTCTGTTTGAAACTGAATTCCTTTTTCCCCTCTCCCCCTTCTCATCACCCTAAGGAGCCCAAGGGAAAGGAAGAACAAAAAAAATAATCAATTTTTTAAAATAGAAAATACCACAATATTTTCAATAGCACTAAAGTCGTCTGACAATTTTCGGTTAGAAAAGGAACATTTTCTCCTACAAAAATATGTTTCCAGATGCAAAATATTCATCAACCAAACCTAGTGCATACTGACATGCCTAATGGCAATGTCAAACGAGGTGCCAGAAGTCAAATGGACCGGGAGATTGAACTGCCTTCTTTTCTCCTACAGGACTGAATCAAAGCACATGGCAGGGCAGTTAACCCTTTAAGTCCTGGCTGTATGGCCAGAGAGAATGACACTCGTCAAGATATCAATTCAGAAACTTTCATAAGTCCTCAAATCACACAAAAACCTAAGCAAAAAAAATGTGTTCTCTAATTTTCACACACTGCTTTTACAAAGAGGCCTTTTTTCCGTTTTGTTTGTTTTTAATTTAGCCATGAATATCATTCAGCTCTGCTTTCTTAAGAAAGAGAAGGCTGATGCTTTCACAAGAGAATAAGAGAGCTGGGGAAAATGCCTAATATCAGTAGCCAGCCAGGTGTTGATAAAATTCAATGTGAAATAACAACCACAGGGACTAACAATCGACTGAGAGATTCTGTTGCTGTATTTTATAATAAAAAAACTTGAGGAACAGAAACTAGAGGGTGGGAAGGTGAGAATGATTATAGACCAAACTGAGGAAATGGGACAACAATTCCCACTAAATCACAAGTTTTCAATAGCCACACCAAATTATGCAGTATTTCATGGAAAATGATTAAGAAGAAAATTACTGGATTAACAGAGTCAGTAAATGAGGAGAGAATAAGAAAAAGGTATCTGTTGCATGGCTGACAGTAGCGAGAGGGATAGAAATAACAACATCAGACATAACATGCAACTAAAGCTTTTTATTTCCTAATCTCCCTTTGCTTCTCAACTGCTTACAAAACATTACCTCATTTGTTTTTCTTTATCCCTAGTGTGCAATCTTAGATGTCTCATCTTAGCCCTTTCAAATGCACACAGCAAAACTCTTATCTCTCCAAGGTGCCACCATTGAAAGAGAATGTCATGCACAGCTGACTGTCTTCAAGTACATTTGTTTATATTTGCTAAATACATTTTGAATGCATTCACCCATCCCTTCACGTCATAAGCTTGGGGAGTTGAGACATCAGGAAACGGCTAGTTGTGAATCAATCATATACACTTCAGTTTTATAGGATAGTTTATGGGTAATAGGTGGGAAATGGGCATGCTACCCATTTTATAACTGAAGCATGGTATAACTGCATCAGGCATGTTTTCAATTTATTTTCTGATGTCTTTCTATGCCCTCACCAACTCCTTTTTGTTAAATGTCTGCAGATATGACAATATCTCCTTCTACAGCAAGAGATTTCAGATCTTTCCTACAATTGTATGATATTTATGTGTAATCAGCTTGACTGTTAGGAAGACATAAGTTACCTGGGGTAAGCTGTCTGGTTTACTTAAATATTTTTCCTACAATTTTCCTCCAAATCACACACTATTCATAGATGAAAGAGATGCTAGGCCTCCAAACTATATTTAACCCTAATATTCTGAAGCTTAAAAGGAAGCTTTCATTGAGTAAACCTATTTTACTGCTTTCTTAAAATCCTTAACACCTCACAGTATGGATTTTTGCATAGCTCTTCTACAATATTGAGCCAGGTAGGATGCACACTGGGGCTCTCTAGAGGGTCTGGGACTTGAAAGAGTCTGAGGAGTCCTTCCCAAAGCTATGCCACATCCTTCTAGGACAGTCCCTCATGCTTCAGTGCTGCAGGGTGAATCCCACTGAGTATGATTGCTTTAAGGTAAAAATTACACTCCATTTCAATTTTAAAACTCCAAGTCAGACACTTGTTGAGGTTAAAGACTGAGCAAGATCCACCAACCCTACTTTGCCTTTTTTCACGCAGGCACCTCCCTATAAAGTGATCTTGCATATGATATACAGGTGTAAGAATAAAGCCCTCTTTCATAGAGCCCTTTTTTCAATAGACACTACATGCCAGACAGCAATAGCTAGGGGCTGCACAAGTGCATCTTGGATAAAATATGGAAAAACAGTGTTACTGATAACAAGTTAGTATTCAAACAGAGCATGTACAGAATAAAACAATACCCAGAACTGTGTGTGTGCTGTTGGAGAATTGGTCAGTGTAAATTATTCTGCTTTACCACTTAACACCCATTGTCTAACCAAATAATGTCTAATTTGTAATTTACACCACTATTTATTTCCCTGTAGAATTTAATAGAGATGGAATCAACAGAAATCTCTGGAAATTATTATATCAGCTTTAATTTATGAGCCTTTCTATAGATTATTTTTAAACCATCCCTATAGAGTTCTCTGACAGGAGTACAATTTCTCCATTAGATTTTGCTGAATAGTTGAAAAATGTGTTGAATAGTTATCATTTTCTGGTAAATTATAGTGACCTTTCCATAATCTCTATTAGGCTAGGAATATTTCAGGAAGTACCATCTGCTTCTAATTTAGGAGAGTGTGTATATATACGATTTGCAGAGCAAATCGAGATTATCCTGCCCTTTAAGAGACTTCAGGACCAACAGGTTTCGGTGTAATTCATTTTACACACACAGTGTTTGCTCAGTGTCTACATAGAAACAGTCTCTAAAATGTCGCAGAACCCAGAAATTAGATGTCTACTTGCTGACCTGTAAGAAAACCTGTTGCTAGACTCTTTTGTATGGTAAGTAATTCTAGGCTGAATGACAATTACATTCCATTCTTAATTACTTCTGCCGTGTAGTCCAAATATACACCCAGCTTGAGCTGAAATCAGATCTAGCTGTCGTGTCAAAGACTTGGTGTCCTTAGATCTCCACCAATATTCAGAAGAATCAACAAGGATACATTCAGTATGGTGACTGTAGCAGGTGCTGAGACCTCACTTGATATATGCACATATGCATGTCAGTCTAAATAATATACTTCAGTATGGTAAGCAAAAAAGAGCATAAATCACTGTCAAAAGCAGCTCCTGTCATCCCTTGAAAGAGAATCATGCTACCTCACAGGCTTAGTGAATCCAGGTGCTGTTTTATTCTAAATGAGATTTTGATTAAGAATTATTATGTGTGAAAGTCTTTTAACCCTATGTCCTTAGCTTTTTGACTGCCACTTCAAAACATGTGCTTTAAGTAATAAAGTAACCTTGCAGAGATTACAGCCATGCAGGCATTAGCTAAATACAAGTTGAAATGAACCAAAATGGTATTCAGTGTCAAACTGCCTTTCTTATGAAGTTAGGCTGTATTTTCTCTGTAAATGTAATTTTTAACCTGCTGACCACTTACATATTTGCTATGGAAACCTAAGCATGCTTTTCTTTTCATCAGGTTAAAGGTTGGAAATCATCTTGAAGTATAAACAGCATCACTGGGAAAAAAAGATGATAAAGGGTATAGCAGAACAAGCACAGTTATATTATTTTTCAAAAATAGCAAAAACAAATATTTCTAAAATGTTTTTGGTTGGTAGCTCAGCATTTAAAATAAAACATCAGTGATAAAGATGAAATGACAGATATCATTTTGTAAACTGTGGTCTCTCAGAATTTATTTTTCTTCATTTTTGCCACCATCACACATGATATATTATACAAATTGTAAGTAGTTTAGACTTTCACACTAAAATAGGCTGTAATGCTCTCATATCAAGACATTCTGTGAGCTTTTTATTAAACTATTCTTATCAACTTTCTTAAGGATGTAACAGTATACTATATGAGATGTAAAAATCTCTAAACAACTCCAAAATCTAACCATAAGATATATATAGTAGCAATTCTATGTGACAGTTCAAGAATGACAGCCATATTTGAACTGTGCTTTATTTTCCAAGATCAAATGAAGCATACCTTCTTTTCACATCATACAAATTGTTCATTTCCTTCACACCTTTATGTTCTATTATTCATGTCACTGAATCTAGAAGTGCAAGATTTATTTAGAGGAAACATTTTATCAATCAGGAAACACAAAGCACAGTTCAATTCATCATAACACATGGTACATTTGAAGTAATGTATAACATGTAGTGAGACCTTACTAATAAAACTATCAAAGTAATCTTCAAATCAGTTTTTTAATGCTAACAATTAAACAGAAGGAACGTTTTCCCTTCATTGTATTCTCATCTTTGCCCGTTCTGCTAGGAGGGAGGGAGGGAGAGAAGGAAAGAGAGGAAGGAAAGAAAGAAGCACTTTAGTTTTGACCCTATACATGAATCTTGTGAGTGTAACTAGTAAAGGACATACACTGAATGACTGCCAAGCCTCTATACCACAGGACAGGTGTTTCTAAATGAATCTCTGAAGCCTGACACACATGGTTAGAAGAATAAAACTGCCAAAGAGAGCCTGAAGAAACAGAAGAAATACTTAATTCTGAGTACAGAAATCCATAGTAAAGTCAAAGAATAAAAGCAAAAACAGCTTGGCAAGTCTCTTAGAAAGTGGCAAAGATGTAGAAAAGGACATTGCAACTTTCCTCCACATTGCTAAGGAGACTGACCTAAAATTGTTCTCTCAGGGCCTTTGTCGCATGTTCATTTGGAACAGCTGCAGATCACTGGCAGGTTGTGATGTATTAAAGTTAGTCCCCATTAGGGTGGTGTCATGCATTCATTTACAACTGTTGTAAATGTAGTGATCACATCGCCTAAAAGGAAATTTGCAGTCCCATTAGGGCGTTTACCAAGTGCTAAATTGCTTGCCTTTTAACTGCATTAGTTAAGTGTTAAGTTGAATGTGTGACACCACTCTTACTTACTTCACCTACTTCCATATCACTCTAGATTTACACTGGTATGATTCAGCACAGAATCTGCTTCCCAACATTCAGAAAGTTAAGTTTTTTAGAAAACATCATAAGTAAATAATTTACAGTTGCATGAACTGTGCCTCCTACTTCTCTATCCTGTTCTTTCCCTTCCATCAATGGCCCTTGTCCCTCCCCCCAAAGGGCCCTCAAAACTCAAAAATTAATCACAGCCTCTAGCTATTTACAGGGTGGGATAGCTCTTCACAACCTTACCTATTATCAGGGCATTTTCTGTAAGCATATAAATAACAAGTAAAAGGCATACTGGATTGACTTAACTATGCCAGAAGGGAAAATGACTTCTTTTCTCCCCTGGCTGCAGCAATAAGGAGACCTGCTTCTCATATCTGAAAGGACAACAATTCAAAAAGTTGAATCAGCAAAAATGAATTAAAACTTCAGGTGAAGTTATTGCAGCGACCCTCAAGCTCATGCCCATTTTCAAAATCTGTCAACTATTATTCTCTAATCAGCCGTGCTATGTGAGAGTTGCTTGTACATCTAGATTGTTGAGATAAAAGGCTCCTCTAGTTTTTTGTTCTGACTTTATTCAAATGGAGTCTTCCCTGCTATCAAAAACAAGGAGACAATTTCCTCCACTGTCTAGAACTGATGATACAGAAGATAAAGAAAGGTTTAATATCACATTGTGACTGAATGATATTCCCTAAAATTCTTGGCTTGTGCAGGATAAGCTGCATCAGCTAAGGGTAAACATTAAAAAAGGAGAAATAATCACACCATACAGTCTCAAAACAAAATAGGCAGACTTACAATATCTATCTTACATTTACATTATTTTGAGAATTCAAAATATAGAGCAGTTATCACATGATCTAGCATGCATCTGTTAAACTTGCATGATAAAATATGCAAACAGTAATAGTAGTAGCATTATTTAAAGCATACTGCCTACTCTATGCAGAAAATGAACTAAATGCTTTCCACTAAATTATTCAACTTTGATAAATTCTAGAAGTGGAAGTTCATAAAAATAACACCAGAGCTTACGCTATGGAACTATTCTAAAGTTCAGCCCTTTCAGCACAGTGTATTAGATACAATAAATCTAGTCTTCAACTCCAATTTACAGCTCACCAAAGAAGTTTTTCTACTGGGGAATACACCTCTACTACCAACAGTAGGTCATAATGAATAGACCTACTTCCTTGGAACACCTATGACAGAAAACGATTAAATTTAATAAGATGGAAGTCACCAGAACTCCCCAGATCTCAACAATGGAGTCATAATCTATTACAGCAGGCAAATGATATAGAAAGGTCTCCATACAGACAATAAAAAAGGAAGTGAACATCTACTGTCTGAACAAATGTGCAAACTCTTTCTAGATTAGCATGGAAATAATAACTGATATATTATTTACCAGTGACTAACTTAGGCATTATTACAATGTTGAAGCTTACATTTATAGCCAAAGACAAGCTGTAAAGTACAGAACAGTCATACTGTCAAGACCCAACATTTATTAATAACAGATGACCTTCTTACAGGCTTTAAGAGATGTTGAATATGCAAACCCCATTACATCAAAACTGCTTTCACCTCAAAAGAGAGTAATAAAAATGACCTGGGATGTCTTCCATTACAACAATTATTCTAGATGATAGTACTTGCCATTTCCAAAGGTAAGGTTTCTTTATTACTGTATCAATAAAACATTATACCACCACTGTTACTATGACTAAGAAGCTAGCTATTGTTCTAGTCTTTTCTAGTATGCATATTACATGATTTTAGTAAAGTCTCATGATGTTTGGTCTTCTGAAACTCAATTTTTTGGAGCCTCCACTTTTATTTTATATTTTTAAAAGGTGAGTGTTTAGTTTTCCTGTATGCAAAGTAACAGTTCAAAATATTAACTGTACAGTCTGGCACTAGAAGGAAAAACAGAAGATGCCAGAAGGGGGGGTGGGGGGTGGAACTCATTCATTTTGTATTCTTGGGCTCAACATTGCTGTAGTTGTAAAATCCAATTCTTATAGTCATTTACATCCAAGAAGTTCCCTCTCTTTTTTACATGTCCTCTCTTTTGGCCTCCTGTCCTCGTGTCTGGTTGGGTTTTTACAATGTGAGCAAATGTCTGGGTTTTTGCCTTTCTTTCCTTTCCTGGGGACTAGCAGCTTGGGACTGCTTGGGGCTGAGAGCAGCGGGCAAGGTGATTGGCTGTTGGAAGTCACGTGCTCTACACACAGGCCCTAGCAAGATCCCAGGTAAGAGAAGAGAGACAGAGTGTGTGCGTGCATGTGTGCACAGGAGAGAGCTCCATGGGCAGCAGGGCTGGAGGGGCAGGAGCTGAGGGTTGGGATTGTGGGGCACTGGCAGCGCTGCGGGGCAGGGGATTAGGAGTGAGAGGCAGAGGCAGGGCATGGGCATATCATTGCCCCCACCCCACAATCATATACCCCTCCCCCTCTCTCCCCACCACAGGTGTCCTCTTTTTTGATGCTGGAAATATGATAACCCTAGGTAAAGCACCATTGGAAATGGTGAGTTCAGTACTGCTGAGATTTGCTATAGAAGCAGAACTAGTAAAAGTACTGCTGCTATCAGGAAGTGGGCTTCTGTTTTTAGTGCAGGCAATAGGCAGTACTTTAGTAACTGCTGCTACTGGGATATCAGTTCTACCTAGGATAACTGGAGGGAACCAATACACAAGCGCCAAGGCTGCTCCAATGTGCTGGATTAATCAAGTCTGCTGGAGTGTGGCACTTGGTGTGCCCCAGCAGCCTCCTGTGTCTCGTGTATCAGTGTCCCCAGGCTTAAAAATGGTGACAGAAGTGCTTGAACTAAAGCTCACTGAATGAGCTTTAGTTCAAGCGCTCCCGCCACCATTTTTAAGCCCAGGGATGCTGATACATGAGACACAGTGGCACTTTAATTAGAGCTGCTCTTGAAGCCACTCTAAGTAAAGTGTCAACCACCTCCAGAGCATGTGTAAAAGTACCCATCCATTTCTGCAGAGGCAATTCCATTTTAAACACCTGTCCCTAGAATCCTGTCAGTTTGGTCAAATGAATACTTCTGTCCTATTTTCAGAGCCAATCCCTCCCCATTCCTTGTTGTCCAGCAGTCAGCTGAAACTGGAACCCAGAAACAGGCAAGTATACTGAAGAGTGGAGTGGCTCCCATTTTGAGACTCAGGAAATATGGTCACCATAGTCTACCCCCTATGGCAGGACAGTAGATGGCAAGTAGTTTCTCATCCTGAGAAACAAATCCTCAGGACTCTCCTCCTACTACTTCATCAAGTACCTCTACCTTAAAGATGGTCTTTGAAGCAATCTATAAAAATTTCATAGATTTCACAGATTTCATAGACATTAGGGCTGGAAGGGACCTCAGAAGATCATCCAGTCCAGCCCTCTGCCCAAAGGGCAGGAAGTCAGCTGGGGTCATAGGATCCCAGCAAGATAAGCATCCAGTTTGCTCCTGAAGGTGTTCAATGTAGGCGCTTTAACCACCTCCAGTGGCAGGCTGTTCCAGACCTTGGGGGCTCGGACAGTAAAGAAATTCTTCCTTATGTCCAGCCTGAAATGGTCTTGTCGTAGTTTATGACCATTCGACCTAGTCATCATCCCTAGGGGTGCTCTGGTGAACAAACGTTCCCCCAGATACTGGTGGTCACCCCTGATAAATTTATAGGAGGCCATCAGATCACCCCTGAAAGATAATTAGTGCCCTTTGTTGCTTTTTCTTCCTACTGTGTTAACTGTCTATCTCACTGGTTTTCAACATTTTTTTCATCTGTGGACCCCTAAAAACTTTAAATGGAGGTGCAGACCCCTTTGGAAATATTAAATGGAGGTGTGGACCCCTTTAAATTGTAAATGTGGGTATTCACATATTGTTGATTCATTGTAGTCATCTTTCAAAGACCCCTTAGACAAGTCTGTGGACCCCCACGAGTCCACGGATCACAGATTGAAAACCATGGGTTACCTTAAGCATCTCGGTTTCCAAATTCCAAATCCTGCTCTACAGCTGTGTACCACAAAGCATCATTTGAAAGTTTAGGTGCTGTGGCTCAACATTAAAGATACCAGTCCTGTTATATAATTTCTGAGGATGGTTCCATAGGTTTCAGAAGGAATTGTTCCATATATTTGCCATTAGCTGCATAAGGAAAGATACAAACTTAACTTGTGGCTGATTCCTAGATTATATCAACCATAATTACTTATCCAAATTGCTACTTAAAGGGGAAAAACACGCCCCAAAGCATATTGTGACCTTTCTGCAAGAGGATACAATGAGAAGTAAGTGGATAGTATAAAACTCAGGCAGTCCAGCTGAGATAATGTCACATGACTTTATCACTAAGTAGTCAGCTGACATGCAGAAGAATGTTTCAAATACAGAATGACAACATTGAGGCTAGGCTAACAAATGAAAACATCAAGGGGAATTCCAGAGAAGAAAGAAAAGCAAATGAAGTAACTCTATACAGAGAATAATTGGAGTAAATGGAAAAATATATAGCTGGAGTAAGAAGACAAAACTGAACATCAGAAAGTGGTTTCATACCATATTGAAAAAATGAAAAAGTACCATACTACAATAATGGCATTACTGAGGAAACATGCCAGCGTAACTGGGAGCAAATTATTACTCTTTATACGTGAGACCTGTACTTCCTTAAAGCCGTATCATTAGGTACCTAATGTAGGCAATGTTGCAAAAGCAGGCAATGTCCACAAAATCTGCAGAAAAAACCCCACAACTTACTGAAAATAAAGTGCTGGTACCCCAGCCAGCAGTCTTCATGGTGCTGGAGCCTGGCCATGCATCCTACTGGGGTAAGAAAGTACTGTGAGAACACAGGGGAGCCCAAGATGGCTGCAGCCCCTGCCACTCATCACTGATTGTCTGAGGGACACTTATCCTGTGGTCCCTCTCCACCAACTGGCAGTGAAGGGCAGGGCCACATAACAGACAGCCCTTGCAACCAACCAGTGGTGAGGGATGGGAGGGCCCCTCAGCCAGAGGCATGGAGAGTTCCGGGCCATGATAAACTCTCAAAAATGGCAGCTGGCTCTGCGATCCACCCACAAAATCAGCCAGCTGCCTTCTCAAGTTGGGTAGATCCCTACTTATCATGGATTTATTTCTTCCTCAAAACATCATAATTCATTCATTTGATTTGTATTATCCAAGAAGTCTCAGGGATTTTAACCTGTGTGAGTAAAAGAAAACTTCCCTATTCAACTGAACATAAAAAAAGCAATGGCTAGACAGACACAAGCTCATGTATGGCACCTGCTGTTCCAGCCAAGCAAAGTCACTAATTCTCTCACACATAGCACAAGTTTTGTTTGATGTAGTGGGGTGGGCATGGAAGATTTAAAGGATACACATACGCTTGAAAAATTAACCTGATTTTTGGTGCATTCTTCTCTTTTCAGTAAAATCCTATGGAAACCCACCCATGTCAGTTAAATATAATGTGTGTTCCATCAATTGGGTCTTCAAAGTTGATGTGCCAGATGTTCACAAAGCAAAGACTCTTAAAAGTTTTAACAAATGTTACAACACATTGGCTGAAAGTGCTTAAAATAAAATTTACTGTATGTAGCTATTTTTTTAATAAATATCCTTTTTCTTGAAAAAAAAATAGGCAAATCAATATAAACAATGATTAAAAAACACTTTTGGACTCCGATGGGATTTGGATCAGGCCTGAAGTTAAGATTGAGAAACAGCAGATAATACCTACGGAGGAAAAATAATACAATTGATGGATTTACTGTACATAGCCTGATACAAAGAAGGCAGGTGCAATAACATGTCTTCATTATTACTTAATCTTTCCATCTCAGGGAGATGGGGATTGGGACTAAGATGGGCGCTGGAACTGTGGTACAGAATACTGAATAGAGATCATCTAATTTATTTTAGTGACTGCATTTGTAATCAAGCTCAGCTATTCATGAAGCAAAATAAGCACATTTAGTTAACTTTTTAAACAGCTTTTTGTCTTTTCAGTAATTTAAATAAGGAACCTCCATAAAAACAGCAGCATATAACAGCGTTATGGGAAAAGAGCCTACAGTACTACATAGAGAGCCAAATCTGATGAACAGCAAGACAGGAATCTTATTTCATGCAATAGCATGGAATGGCTGCATATAAATTAATCATACAACACAAAGAGCAGGGGAAATCTACTTCAATTATAATTGTGTCATGTATCCCAAAATGGATTCAGGGCACACTGTTGTGGAGCTGAACTTAAGTGACAGCAAAGGTACAGCTTCTGTGGCAAATGCATTTACGATCTTAAAACATCAAGATTTGTTGATAATTACCTCCAAAAGCGAGAGAAAAATAACTGCAGGACTTACACAGCACCTGCTGTCAACTGAGCATTGACGGTGAATGTCCTTAATGCTGAGGGGAGGTGGAAATGGTGGGGGTGGGGAGTTTGTGGTTCCACTTCCAGCAAAGAAGAAAAGGAAGGATAAAAAACAGTAAAATCATGAGGAGATAATGCAAGAAGAGGGGATGCTAAGCATAGTACTATGCCACTGGAGGGAATAATTAAGGACAAATGTTCATGATTAAAAAAAACAAAACAAACGACTATATAATATCTGCCTTTCCAGAACGTCCTCATGGTTTGACATTAAACAGAAGAGTCTGATTGTGTTAACTAGCTGGTCACATTATATGTTGTGGATAATTTTTTTTTTATCCCAGTAGACAGCCTTTTTTCTGCTTTCAGGTAATTCATTCTTGATTTCTTCTCATGGTTCTTTTATTTCTAAACAGAGACTCAATAATTTATATAACTGATGCTCAGTATTTGTTGGGGTCTGTGAGCTGCTTTTAGCAACCCTCTACTATAAACCTAAAACTGCATCATTTAAATCAAGGTTGTCCAATTGGCAGCCCACAAGAGGTTTATCTGCAGCTCCTGGGGTCCCCGCTCAGATTCATTCCTCATATCATTCTGGCTACAGCAGAAATTTGGGGCTCTGGGTTTCCCTTCTGGCTTCTGCTTTCTGGCTCTGCCTGAGGGGGTGGCACTGTGCATGGGACTACAGCCTGTAGGCTGGGGGAAGGGGTACCCTTGCATATGTGTGTAGTGGAGCAACTGGTCGGGCACAAGGGGGAGCAGTGGAAGGGTGCATCTGCCCTTCAATGTGCACAGTGGTGAGGTGGGAAGGGCTGCCCGTGGGTGTCATGCAGCAGTGGAGGGGGTTGTCCAGGGTGGGGGGTGGAGGGTGTTGGCTCTCACAATTGCAAGCCTGTGTGAGATGAGGCTGCTGAGAGATGGCACAGCTCTGATTTAAAAATCACTGTGAGTTTTGCTATACTTACTTCAACAGGTGCAGAATCAAGCTTTTCCATCGTTGATGCCTGATGACCTAAATCAACTGGTATCATTTTCACCTATTTATATAGGCTGTCTGCAGTCTAATATTCCTTTAGAAAAAAAGATGGGAAGGTTTCTATTGGTTTATGGAAGCTGCACTGGACATATAAGAAAGTAACATACAGCTAAATTTGGTGCTCAGTTTGGAATTCTTGGAATTGTAGAGCTAGGATTCAGAGAGACCTAGATAAATTGGAGGATTGGCCAAAAAAACAAAACAAAACTCAGGAGGTTCAATAAGTAGAAGTGCAAAGCCCTGCATTTAGGACAGAACAATCCCATTTACTGGTACAGGCTAGGGACTGATCAGATGAGCAGTAGCTCTGCAGAAAAGGACCTGCAGGTTGCAGTGGACAGTAAGTTGAAAATTAGCCAAGAGTGTGCAAAGAAGGCTAATAACATACTGGGCAGCATTAGTAGGAGTGATGCCAGCAGATCAAAGGAAGTGATTATTCCCCTTATTCAGCACTGGTGAGCCCACATCTGGAGTACTGTGTCCAGTTTTGGGCCCCCACTACAGAAATGATGTGGACAAATTGGAGAGAGTCCAGCAGTGGACAATGAAAATGTATAAAGAGAGGCTGATAGTACTGGGCTTATTTACCCTGCAGAAGAGAAGACTAAGGGAGAAATTAATAGGAGCCTTCAACTACATGAAAGGTGGTTTCAAAGAAGATGGAGCCAGACTGTTCTCAGTGGTGGCAGATGGCAGAACAAGGAGCAATGGTTTCAAGTTGCAGCAAGGGAAGTTTAGGTTAGATAGTAGGAGAACCCTCTCATCCAGAAGGGTGGTAAAACTCTAAAACAGGTTACCCAGAGAGGTTGTGGAATCTCCATCCTTAGTGGCTTTTTAAGATCTGGCTAGGCAAAGCATTGGCTGGGATGATTTAGTTGGGGATGGTCCTGCTTTGAGCAGCAGGGTGTGTTGGGGGGGGGGGGGGGGGGGGGGGGGAAGACTAGAAGACCTCCTGAGTTTCCTTCCAACCTACATTTTCTATGATTCTATGAATTTACAGAGAGCTCAATGGATAGGATGACTGGAAGTAGAGCAAAATTACTGAAAGAAAGAAAAAAATAAGTGAATAAGTTAAATCCAAGTAGTTGCAATTTCCCCTTATACAGTGGTCCCTTAGCATTGGAATTCTAGCCAGCTTGAATTTTTCACTTGCATTTCCTCATGCTGAAATCTCAGAGCTACTTTTCAGCACAGCAGGCAGTAAGCTTGCCCTAATTATTGCCAGGGAGGCCCAGATGCTTTTTTTCAGCTCTTACTGGCAGACAAACCAACCATAGGATCAAGGTTGGTTCATAACAGAAGTCTTAAAAAAATCCAATAATATTATGTCCTCTACTAAATGGAACAAATCAAAACAAAGTATAAATCCAAGATCAAATCTGATTATTCACATATGGGGGTTATCTTTCATGCTAAAGAGACAAACACAAATGCAGTCAATGAAAGAGCCAGTTATATAATAAACGAGACCTTTATCATGAGAATTGACTGGATAGAAGGTATTGCCCCAGACAGAAATTAAACCATTAACATTGGCTTTTCACTTCAATGAGTCCTGTGTCTGCCTGATAAAAGAAATGACTATGACAACAATGATGCAGGGCTCACTCTGGTTCTCACTAATGTGAAGGTTAAAACTCTTATTGACTTCAATGGGAGCAAAGATCCAGGACCCAAAAATAACGAACCTTTCAGCTGCACAAGTAGTTTGAATGGAGTGAAAGCAATTTTTCACATTTTAAATTATGTGAAGAGTATCCATTCTCTTGCAAATATAATTTCAGAAGCTTTTAAACCTTTTCAACTTAAGCTGGAAGAACCTACTCAGTTGCAACTTTTTATCTAACATTAATAGGGAAGCCAGTGACAATTATCTCTGATTTCAACAGCGTATTACAGCATTAGTAGTAACAAGTCTTAAAACCCACACACATATCTTCATTTAAGCCCGTTTCCTTTACAGTCATAACTGTATGTTTCTCTACTCTTTTGTGCTATTACTCTCAATTGGCCTCTGCTATGCTCCTATTTTAATTTACTTTTTATTTAATCACAGCTTCCTGTATGTACAAAACCAGTAGTGAGTGTCTTCAGAACACACAACTTTCCTCATTTTCTTGAAGAGCCACCCAAGATGTAAAACAAATTTTCTGGTTAGAATTCTCCTCCCAACCATGTTGATCTGCAACCGAAATTTCACTGGTGTTACTGAAAAAAGAATTTGATCTGGTATATAAAACAATCAAATGGTGCCATTTGTTTAGTTAAAGAAAAAGATCTGCTACTATTTCCATTGTTGCCCCCTGTCTATACCTAGGGTAATTTGTGTTTCTGATCCACCCTCACAGCACATTCATTTGTAATTTTTTTTTTTAATTTGAAGTTTGTGTGCTTTTGAATTGTAATGGTACAATACTCTTTTGCACTCACTTTAAATTGAACTTTTCTTTCTTTCTCTCTTTTTACGTCTAATGGGGTGAAGGCACTGCACAACTTGAAACTCATCTTGAGGAACTGGCAAGGGCTGTGAAGATTTTTTTTATTTCTAGCTTGCCTGTTATAATCTATTCCTGGTCAATAATAACTGAAAGCTGTTACTGACTGTCTCTTTGGTGACCTGTGTGCAATCCATTTGGGGACTCTCACAATTCCCATCAAAGCAGCATACACATCACAAAACGTACCATCACTGGTGCTAACTGCCACCTTGGCTGGTAGACTCAGCAGTAAGGATTGAACTGACAAAGCAAAATGAGCCACATTTACTTAAATACCTCTCATGGTCAGAGTCAGGGGACATGGGTACTGTCATGAAAGTTCTATATCGAAGGAAATCCTGTCAAAATTTACTTAATGGACCTAACACACTATCATGTTGTCAGAACCTATGCAGACACCTGAAATAATTTATTAAAGTAGACATGTTTTACTTGCTAACATACAGCAAATTCTCCAACTCCACAAGGCCTAAGTAGTCAATGAAATATTCTGCAACTGTTAACTTATCCAAACTCACAAACCAGATGCCACAAAACTTCGTTTTTTTGTAGACTTGATTTTGATAAATAAAGTGGCCTTCTGTGCCACCATCCTTCCAGTTTCAGGTCTTGTGGACAACTTCTTTCCCAAACATGACTATAGGATGCTCCTGTGGCAACTACAGCAACAGCAGAAATGGAAGAGCAATCAATGGAAAGTATTATGAATCCTTACCTATTCTAACATGGTGTAGCAACTGGGAAAAAGAGCAGGAAGGACATTAGAACAAACATAGTCTGCCAAATCTCTGTGGATCTCCGCTAAATGCTCCATGGTCCATAGACCACAATTAAGAAAACACTGTAATTAACTATTAATGAACTATTTTAGACTTGTCAAGTACTGCCTTGAATATTAATTCTTTCTTGTACTGGGGCCTTGGTGCACTAATGGAAAATAGCATACAGCTATAGAAGTGTAGAATTGTAAAATTCCTTTTTGCATTGTTGCAAAGAAACAAACAGATTTCAAAAACAATCAGCATCTAAGTAATAGTGCATTAAGGCTTTGTCTTAACATTCACATCTGTAAATAAATCCATGCTGACACAATGACCTTAAACCTAAACCACCGTTCTCTGTTCTCTTCTTAGACTAATGTTAAGGTCAGAATATCAATGTAGATTTTTAATCTATGTCTCCATTTCTTTCTACTGTAGGTATATATCAAGTGTGGGGTGCTATACTCAATGGCATAATAGACCCTTCCACTCCTATGTCCCTAAATTAATTAAATTTAATGGAAAGCAGAAAAGCAGAAACTGCCCAAACACCAAAGAGATAACTGAGGTCAGCTTGACACCAAAGAGATAAGTGAGGTCAGCTTGGCTATATCTAATGAACCCAGGACTTCTCATATTTTGAATCAACATATAGGGTTACAATTCCTTGTGTAATTCAGGAATGGAGTCCCATGACAAGCATTTACTCTGCTGCCTGGGAAGCTAACTGATGATGTCAAAGAACAGCTCAATGGATGAGGTCCTGGTACACCCAAGAGTCAGAAATTATAAACCCTGCTTCTCTGGAGCCCACTGATGAAAAATGTATTCCCAGATACAAGAATCAGAGAAAAATAAGCCCAAATAAGCCACTTGATTCAACACTTCACAACAAATATACACTCAGGGATGTGTTAACTGCCCTCTCCTTTATTGACATGGAATCCAACTGAGATATATCCTACCCAAGTGTATGGTTTTAATTAAATTACTCTAACAGGGTCATGGCCTTTACCATCATTCAGACTCATGGAATTCAGTTGTGGCTGAATCCAATTAGGTCATATAGGCTGCCTAGCTGTCAGTTCAGAATTTAAAACTGGAAACAACAACATAATTATTGTGGTGTTTTCCACTGAGTTAAAATGGAGGAATCGCCACTTGATGGTTCTAATGCTTTTGAAATGTCTAATGATACTTTCACTTAATAATGTTAACAATTTTGCTGAGTGCTCAGCTTTACCAGTTTAATATTGTTCTCAAAAAGAAATAAAATTGTCATATGGTGGAATTATTATTGTTGGATGCCTGCTAACTCCCTTTCATGGAAAAGCAAAGAACTAGAATGTATTATATTCATAGAGTAAGCAAATCTGACAGATGGCTTTAATATATCAAGGTGTGATATGAAATACTCTGCCACACAAAATATGAACCTACGAGCAAGTCATACTTTCTCTTAAAAATAATGCAGTAGGGCAGGGTGGCATTTCAGAGAGTGGTTCAGAAGAGGCATAAGCCTTTGTAGGCAATGCTGCTACCCTACCTTGCCTTCTGCCTGACTTGAGACTAGAGACAGCTAACTATCTCTCTCTATATAATGATGAAAAATAGATGAAAACCTCTAGATTACTGAAGTATCTCATGTCATTCTACAATCATTTGCAATGTATTAAGTGTAAAATAACAAGAGTGAGAAAGAAGCAGAAATCCTGTCTATAGCTGGGTAAAATATTTGGATAAATAGTTAATTCTCTCAAAAATGCAGTCTTGAATTGGTCCAAAATATCTTTGAATTTATAGGAAAAAGTCAGCATGTGAAAATATTTCATTTTGATATTTTGAAAATGAAATGTTCCAACACTTTTTGTTTTGAAATAATCCTAAATTTAATAAGGAAAAAGGAGGAAAATAATCTTGAAAATAGGTACAGCTCTTCAAAAAGCTCAAGGAAGAATCAATCGAACCTACGCAAGTTTCCGTAAGCAGCCTAGGTTAGATCAGGAGCAAACAGAACACACGTTCGCCCTTTGGTTGGGGGAAGCATGCAGGCTTCCTGTACTGGCCAAAGCTAGAAAGCTGAGGGATGCTCCTGTATGCTTCCCAGCAGGCCCCACAAGCTCTCCAGGCAGCTGGAGACTGAAGAGTGCAGCTTAGTGCCTGGGCCACCCCTGACTGATTGCCAGGAACAGGTGAGCACACCCCAAACCACCTGCTGTGTCGTTGTGGGCCCTCCCCTGTGCTTCTAGGAGAGCCCCAGAGTGGGTCACCATGCCTGGCTGGTTGTGGTTCGGTGTGGGGAGCGGAGGAGGGTGCTCCACAAAAGGAAGGATTGGACCCATGGGGCAGCCAGTGGCAGGACGTACCTGGCAGCCCAGAAGGTTTGCGTTGGGTGGTAGAGAAAGGGGGGCTCCCCAGCTTCCTGGCACCACCAGCCATTTGCTGATCTCTGAGGGGCCTGATACTTCCTTGCGCACAACACCTCCCACCACCACTAGCTGAGCTGCCAAGGAGCCTGATCCTTTCCTTGGCGAAGCCCTCCTTTCCCTATTGCCAAGCACAAGCCTCCCAGGCTTCTGGGCACATTCAACTGCTGGCTGCCACTCATGCCAGAGCTCCAAGGGGCCCGATCCTTCCTTTTGCAGAGTGTCCCCCTTCCCCCTCCCCACTGCTGCCAGCTGGGCTGCTGGGGTCACACTGCAGCCATCATGAATCATCCTTCCTCCCAGTAGTAACTATGTTTTAAGGCATTCTGCCGGTAAAATGTAAATGTAATCTGTCCACACATACCCAGATGAATATGCATCACTTACTATTTTCTAACATATGAACACATCACACAACACAGAAATGAATGTAAGTGTAAATTCATTATGAATCAGTTATCTTTATTTTCCACTAATTTTCATTGCATTTCTGAATATCATGTGCTGTAGACAAAAACGTAGGCATTAACACAGTTAAATTAACAGTAGAGAATATTTTATAGATATTTTGTTTATGATGCTATTTACTCCATAATTTTGCAGGTCCACCCATGGGCAGGTGCCAGGGTTGGGGTCTGAGGGCTGCACCTGTGTGCAGGGGCTTGGGGGTCCTGGGTGTGTGTGCAAGAACCAGGATTGCCATCCGTGTTGCTGTGCCCATGCACGGGGGGGTTTCTTGGTCTCGTTATGGGGTGCTTCATGATGGGGTGTAGGGGCATGGCCTGGGGACATGGGTACCCAGGTCCCTGTGCTTGTGTGGAGGATATATGTGTCTCCCTTCTCCCTCTCCCCTACACTGCCTGCCTGTGGCTGGAGGCAGGAGGTGGGGCTGGGGAGACAGTCTGTGCTGTTTCGATTCTGTGAGAGTTTGGGGCTAGGGTCTGCTGGATGCTCAGCTGGAGCAACCAAGCACAGGCCAAGTGCTAGTGCACCTTTCTGCAAGGGAGGACTAGTGGGGGTCCACAAAGAGCCTAGGATGTAGGTGGACAGTGACCTAACTTGAAATGATAGGGGATCTGGTACAGAAGTTCGATGCACTGGTCAAACCTAAATGAATTAGATTTGAGTGCACGTTGGTAAGGTCTATCAGACAAGGTTCCACTTCTGTTCTGTTACAGGTTTAGACTGTTTTCCAATCACTTAGACCAGTAAAAATGTAATGTCTGCACCTGGCTTTTGTTTTGTTTGAAACAAAACTTTTGGTTAATTCAAAATGATTATGAGGGAGAATGATTCAGTTGATAAAATTGACAAAAAATTATTTTTGGGCACCCTACAATCATTTTGTCTTTAATATATCATTTTGCTGAGAAAAAAAAATGTATGTCTTTATTATTTAGAGGAACATAAATATTTGGTTTCTATAACTTTAGATTTAACCACTAAACTAAAACATCAAGGATTCACACCTCTCTAATCCTGCTCTCAAGTGTATCATGGAAATATTACAATATTAGCTACCTTTTACCCACAAGTTTTGCTACATTATTGCAATCTTTTAAATACTACATGAAATATCCCAGAAAATATTACTTCCATGAACATTTCTATCACATGGTAGTTCAGTGCAGTGGTGGGAATCTTCATTAGGTATACTTTTATTGTCAAATGACACACACTGAACAGTATTTTAATACTCATTTTACTCTGGTTACATTAGTGTATAGCAAGCACAAGTAGCATTTTGCATCAATGTCTAAAAACACATTTGTTTATATTTGTATATGCAAATCTGCGCCTGCATATTTTCTAGAAACCAACACATATCCTACTACTAATATATGCAATGTGTTTGTGATTATGGTATATAAAAGGAATTGGCAATGCTTATGTATGGATTAAAACAATTAATTAACAACTCAAACAGATTTGGAGAAAATATATTCTGATTATAGTGTCCTGGACCTCTGGGAATCTTAAATTTAAAAACTAAGATTCAGTACTAATGTAGGGAATTACCAGCTTTATTCAATACATTCAGTCTAGCTGGAACTCAACAAAGCATTAAGTAAAGCTCCCGAAGACACGCACTACTATGCATTGTACAAAAACTTGAAGGCTGCTTGTATACTGATTGTTACACAAAGACTGATCAGAAGTACAGAGAGGGACACAAGGACATCCTTTTCAGAACAAGGCACTTTTTAACACCTCTAAATTTGTAAAAATTATATAGCAAGCAGTTTGCATAGCAGAGATCAAAGATGAAATCCTGCCTCTACTGAATTTAGGAAGGTTGTTAATGACCAGTTACAATACCACTAGGTTTTCACCAGTGATGTTTACAGCATTATCACAGAATGCTATTACATTTTCAACATAGACATTAAGGCTAGTTACAGACATTACACATATTGCACCTTAAGCAGGCAGAGAGCACTCTAAAGCTGTAACTGAACAAACGTGCACAGCTTGTAGAGTGCTTTAAAAGTGGCAGATCAAGCTCTAAGTTAACCCTCAGTGGATGTGTAATAACCTAAAGTGCTTCCTGTTAGACTGCTTTATCAAACATCTATGCGGATCCCATCAAAGGTTAACTCAGAGCATGATCGGTGCCATCCCAGGTGGCATTGCTCAAGACTATGCTCTAGCCTCTCTCCCTGCAGCAGCCCAGGCCAGGTAATGGTGCAATGCTGTTTAGCAGGGCAGCTGTAAGGAGAGGGGTTTGTGGTCTGTTCCCCTACCGCTGCCCCGCCAGGCTGCAATGCAGTGTAGCCCATGTGGAAAGGCCACAGGGAGAGGACTCCAGGGTCTCCTCCCCACCCCCTGCAGCAGCCAGGGGAGGATATCACGGGGACAGTTCTGGGGTCTGTCTCCCAGCAGCTACCCCTATATGGCTTTGCTGCAGAACAGCCTGGGGTTGTGGGGGATGCAGGGAGAGGACTCCAGGGTCTCTCTCCCTGAAGCAGCCCAAACCAGGATGCAGCTTTCAGTGGCTTGGCTGTTGGCAGGGAGCTGCAGACAGAAGGCTCTGGGGTCTCTTTCCCCACAGCTACCCCTGCCGGGCCACATTGCCCAGGTGGGGGATTGTGGGGAGAGAGGTCCAGAGTTTCTCCCCACCCCTGAGCCACTGCTGCTGACAGTTGCCACCTGGTGATGGGGAGGGAGCTGGGGAGAGGGGCCACCCAGGCAGGCTCCTGGGAGGCATGTGGGAGTGACCCCAGTAGCCAGTGCAGGCAGGCTCCGAGCCTCCCCACAACAAACAGTAAATATGTGATCGGTTTGCTCATGCTTTAACTTACAGTGCTTTGAGTAAAGCACAATAGAGCACTTCTGTCAGGGGCTTTTTGAATGTCTGTATTTAGCCTAATATTCAGAGTGACATTTAAAATACTGCCTGGGTTATCGCTTTCCACCACTAACCTTACCGTATATTTTAAAAAGTGGAGATGTCAGTATAAGAGTGTGCATATGTATATGTGTACAATATTGCGAAGGGGAATGTGTAAAACCTTATGGAAGCTTGTGGGCATAACAGCTGCCCTTTATTTAGGAACAATGTAGAAAGCAGACAGCTGAAACAATAGAAACCACTACCCAAAACACATAATAGAAAGAAGCTGGGCTATTTGGAAGGTGGGGTTCCACTGGAAGCTGAAAATAGTGAACAGCTTTGAACAGTGAAACTGTGTGGTGATAGACACCATTAGAAACACTATGGAAGTAGGCAGGACAGAAAACAAAAAGCCAGTGACAGCAAGAGCAATCGATTCCTGTTGTGTCAAGGGAATATAAATTTACATATATGCCTGGAAATAAACAGGATTGCATCAAATAAATATGACTTCATCACCAATCTTTCTTTGCAACAGAAGCAACCAAAAATACCCTAAATACTAACTGGTTAGGATAAAAGATGTAGCAGCAATACTATATTATTTGTTTCTAGCACAAATATTTTCTTCCTCCTGATTCCAAACTTGACACCCCCTCACCCTGCCTCAGATGCCATTTTTGTTTATGGTATCTGCAAATCAATACGTGCAGCTAATGAGGGAGGAGAGGAAACCCTACAAAGCTAGATTACTTGTGGGGACAGTGGAAGAGGACAAAACATCCATGCCTTCCCATAGTCACCTTAAGATGGAAGACAAACAAATAACCCTTACCTCCTAAAGCAGATCTTCCTTGTTATTCCCATAGAAGTAAAGGGTGAAAGAGATCTTTAAGCACATTTCTCTGCCACTGCAGGGCTGTACCCAGTACAGTTCTGTAAACTTTCATCAAGTCTCAATTACAATGTTCTGCTACCTCTCTTGGGAGAAAAATACACAGAATAACAGATCTCTTGAATGTCTACATGTCCATGGAGTGGGAGAACATCTAGGAAGGTAGGGAGTGGTTGTGGTTAGACCTGTGGGCCCATTTTAATAGTGGCCTGCCTGAGAGCACTGCTCTCCCTTTCCCTTCATGAAGACATACTTTCCAGTTTCTGTGTCCTCTATTGGAGGGAATGGGTTAGTATCACTCTCATGTTTCTTAGTTGTACCTTAAAAATCTAGTATTTCTTGCTGTATTTTAAATTTTTCCAAAAAACTGTAACGCTCTCATTTTCTTATAACATTGGCAATCTTATTTTTATATACCTAAGTAACATTAACCACCTCCCCTCCCACCCCCCCCCAAAAAAAACAACAACCAACAACTATTACTTTAAAAAGCATATACCAATACACAACCCAAAATACCTTCAGGACTGTTTCAGGCTGGATGTAAGGAAGAGCTTTTTTACAGTCCAAGCCCCAAAGGTCTGGAATAGACTACCGCCAGAGGTGGTTCAAGCACTTACTTTGAACACCTTCAAGAGAAATTTGGATGTTTATCTTGCTGGGATCCTATGACCCCTGCTGACTTCCTGTCCCTGGGGCAGGGGGCTGGACTCGATCTTTCGAGGTCTAATGTCTATGAAAACATGGAACTAATTATTGATTTATTAAAACAGACATAGAGAACTTATACTATGGGAAAAAAGTAAACATTGTTAAAATGAAAGTGGTTCCTATGGATAACTCATTAGCAAGCAATAATCCCAAGAGTTATTTTGTTACAGTAAACAAGAAATAATGTGTGAAGAAATCAGGCCTGCAACTAAAGCCTTGTTTCTAATACTACTAAATTAGCATGAATGTTTTGAAGGTTACTTAGTGCTGGGCTGAAGTCTTCAGTGGACATACATGCATGTACAATCATGTGAAACACATGTATCCTCTGAACGCTGCGGTCTAACAAAAAGTAACCTGTATCATAGTAAGGCTGCTGAGATGAATGTCTTTCACACTTGTTGCACCAGAGTGTATTGATAACTTGATTGTAGTGGAAAAGTTCTACTACAAATTCTGCGGCACAGACTACTTCATTGTAACACTGTATTCATTTGAGTAGACACATTGGTGGTAGCATCTGGGTCACTATCCTCTTTAAACTGCTAGAGAGAAAAAAGAATCTCACTTGAATGAACCTACCATTCCAACCAGTAGAGGGAAGTGGTATACTACAAAAGGGCAAAAAGACACATTTTATTATTAGCTTTATTATAGATAAGAAGCTGTGTGAGATAAGGATAAAAAAAAAACCCAAAACAACTATGATTCTCACTATGAAAATGTTCCCACCACAAGAAAAAGTGAATTGAAATATTTAATTTTTATATTTGAAATATCAGATTCTCAGTTCAAGCTAAAGGGAATGGGTACCATAACTTTATTTGGAGGCCTATCAATGACTCTTGGCAGCAGTACATAGATTTACATATTGTACAGATACTGGAAACAAGTAGTAAATATACAAATCAGATCTTCTCAGCCAGTCAGAGTGTAGAGAAATGCATAACACACAAGTAAATATACAGTTATGGGTCACTAACTCTACAGCATCCCCATGTTCCAACTGGTCGAAACAATCCAATATCAGTATAATCCTGATATAATTATATTTGTTTGGCTTGACAAGGACCACTGAGGAAGAACAGCTGAAGGATGTGGAATACTGAGTAGGGAATAAACATTGGTTGAGACTAAATGACTCTTCCAAGGAAGGCCATTTTAGAAAGAATCTTGTAGTAATATAAATGAAATGTCCCATACAGTTAGTGAGTTCATATGATATAAGCAGAAACAATGGATCAGATAATTAAAATGGATGCCCCAAGACACTGCTGCGATGAAGAGTGCATGTAGACATTCAGTTTCTCCTCAGGAATAACCATACATGTACAGGTATTCAGGCTTTTTTCTTGCAGGGTAAAAATGGACAATCTAGGACAAAAATAACCTGGGAACAATGAGAGTTAAATCACTCCCAAGACAGTTTCTCATGGGAGAGTGAATATCTATATATGTTGCAGCTTCTCTCCAAAGAGAACATGGTCCTCCAGTATCCCACTCCTCCCTGCCCATGCCAGGGTGACAGTGTGTCACTTGCCAGACTGTGCTGCTTCAGCAAGGAGCAGATCACCACCCCCTTCACAATCCCTATATTGTGGTGCACAGAAACAAAGGCTGACCATTGGCAGC
Organism: Alligator mississippiensis; assembly: GCF_030867095.1. Classification (NCBI taxonomy): domain Eukaryota; kingdom Metazoa; phylum Chordata; order Crocodylia; family Alligatoridae; genus Alligator; species Alligator mississippiensis. The sequence continues at coordinate 202,486,803 of NC_081824.1, forward strand.
CTAGGTAAGCCAATCGGGGCTACCTTATACACTGCTGCCATCTGTTGCCAGGCAGCCTAAGAGAGCCTACAGAGCATGCTGAAACCTGTGCACAGGGCCACTGCAAGCTGTATTCTCTTCAGGACCTCTGTACACATGGTTCTGGGTAAGTTTTTTGTTTTGTTTTGTTTACCAGGAGGACAAACCTGGGAGAATTCCTACATATAATTTGAAAAATGCTGCAAAAATAAAAAAGGTGCTGTGAAAAAAGTTGGCATCATCATCACTGTTTTGTTATTTTGGGAATTGTAATTCAGCCATTTAAAATGTCAAAATGGAATTCAAAATTAAAAGATACTAGTTTCAAACAAACTTTATAGTAAATGAGTTACGTCATTTTAAAATGAAAGAAAACCAAACAGGAGCTGGTAAGAGCTTCAGATACTTCCCCCCCCACTGCCAGAATAAACTTAAAAAGAAGCTTTGATTTCATAACTAATCAATTTATGTTGTAGACAAGTTTGTGTTTGGAGGGATAATAATAAAGTTGTAATTTCATTTACAAACATGGTTTTCTGTGCATACAGATTATGAGGGGCTTTTTCAAAGAACTACTTACGGTTTCAGGAAGATAACTAATCCCATTGGCTTAATGGGAAACACAAGGCTTAAAACTGTTCAATGCTTTGAAAATCTATCCCCCCTCTCCTTTCATCTTAAAAAAAAACAACCAAAAAGTACAGGAGGGGAGGGGTTTTATCTCGTACTAAAGCTCTCTGCTTCCCATAACACCACAGAACTCCATCACCGAGTGAACAATCTAAGAAGGATTGGGTAGGACTCTAAGGCTAGGGACAGACATTACACATAGACCAGTTTAAGTGATCAGAAACTGGTTTAAACCTGTAACAGAACAGATGTTCAGTGCATGTAAACCAGTTTGAAAATGGCTGAAACTAGTTTGAGATAAATCTGGTTGAATGTAGTATCAGAATTAACTGATTTGGCTCAAACTGGTTTATGCAATGTCTGTTCCAGACCCCTTGCTGGTTTAAGTTAAAGCAGACACCCCCAGCATCCTGGTATGCTCTTTGGGCTGGGTGGGGCTCCCTGCTCCACAGCAGAGCTGGCCCCTCCCTTCTGCTCCCTGGCTGGAGCTCGGCAGAGACTGCTCCCCACCTTCTTCCTCACCATTCTCTGCTAAGCAGGAATTTCCCTCTCCTCTCTGCCTTGCACAGAGATGTCTGTGTATTAGCTAGCAGACCACATGCTGGCTACAGTCCATGCTGTGGCAGACAGAGACAAAGACAGAAGCAACAGGTAGCTGGTAATGTTCTTCTGTTGTTTTGTTAATGGGGTGATAAACACTGAGTTAGGGGTGATAAACACTTATCAATTCCCTGCTGGGCTAATCAGAGCATCGTGCTGGAGCTTGGCCACACCACCCCTCAGCTTAGTACTGTGGAAGGGGAGGGCTGCTCTAGCACCCCCGGCTTCTAGCCTGAACCACTGCAGGCATGTGCCTGCATGTCTTGCATGTCTCAGCAGTTACAAACTGATTTAGCTTAACCAGGTTAGACTAACCTGAAATGATTAAATCAATTCAGGCTCAGACTTTTTGAACGTCTGTCCCTAGCCAAAGTTGTTTCTATGCAACTCTTTCTGCAACTAATATTTGTAAAAAGGCCAGTCCTAGGACCATGCCCAAAGTAGGTGCTGTGGCCAGGCTGTACCTCTATTGGCAGACCCACAGCTGATACAAAGTTAAAAAAAAATCCATTTGACACAGCATGACAGGAGCCAAAGTCCTCCTGGTCATACAACATACATGAAGTAAAACTGCTGCTGATGTTTAACTTATAAAATATTAGCAGAGAGTGGTAGGTAGCAGTGTTAGCCTGAAATCAGGCAAAAGGCAGGAGAGAGATGGAACTTAAGACTAAGTGAATCAGAGCCATGTCAAGAAAGGACATAGCATCTGATGAAGTGAGCTCTTGCTCACAAAAGGTTATGTCTCTCTATTTCAGTCTATAAGGTGTATCTCTACCCTGCCTTCTATACATTAGCAGTTTCCAGGTACATGACCCAATAGCTGAAATCTTGTGTTTGCCTTGCACCTGGAGAAGTTTTACCCTCTATGGCTGATATGCTATGAAGTGACTATGTCTTAATACTTTGTAATACCTATTATTAGAGGTGATTCTCACTCCATGAGCTCAAGTGACAAAGATCTGTGTTTTTGGACCTGAAATTCTGCCTACAGACAATATAACTAATGGTAATGATATTCATTATGTACACATTCAAGAGTAGGATTTGCTACAAGTATATGAAGTGAGCTACCTACAAGCTCATAAGAAGATTCTACTGTGCTGCCCACACACAAAAAATACCTTTAGGATTAGATTTTCAAAAGCACCTAAATGTCAAATAGGAACATCTTGTTGCGTCTTGAAGACAATTTTGACAATACTGCCCTGAATACAGATTTATTCTTTTAGCCCATTACTTAAAAATCAAATTAATCAATATAGTCAATGGATGAAAATATTCGTCACCAACACCTGAAAAGATACTATAGCTTAAAAACATGTGCAAAGAATGTTATTCCTTAAGGCCATCCTATCTGTAAAATGTAAATGTTATTTTTCAAATTCCAATCTGCCAGAGAGATTTAAAAAAACCCCCTCATCTTAACTTGAATCTATTAGAGATATTACTTTAAAATATAGTATTAAAATATGTTATCAATCAAGCAAAACATGACATTTCTTCTAAAAAATCATAATATACACATATGGAATGTATGCAGCTGAAATATATATATGTATCCACTGACACTACTGCTTATTTAGGACAAAAAAATCTATACTGATATAGAATTAAGGATGAGAATACACAAGGGTAAAAACATTACTGGGATGTAATATAATCATAAAAGAAATACAAGTAGGTTGGAGTATATTAATGTATAGAAAAGACACTTAAATATCCTTAACTGTGCCTGACAGTGGTTATGATTAAGGTACTTTTATATTTAGGGCCCCAGATTAAATTAAATCAATTTTTAATACATATTATTTCTTTCATATTTCTCCACTGTATGGTACATATTCTAGCAGAATTAAATCCATGTGGGTGTTTTAGCTATGTGTTTCCAACCCCCAAAATACTTTGATTTCTTTTAGCTATATTCCCTTAAAGTCATGTTGCAGGTTACAATGATGTGTTAGGTCACCTGCACTTAAAATGCAACTGTCCATGCATTCATATAGTAAAATATGTGCTAAGTGCAATTGGATCATAGCAAAGTTGTGACTTTTCGCAGGAGGAGTGCCTCCAGATCATATTAGTCAGCTAACATCCAACTGCTTCACTGAGATAATATGAACAATTTGTGATTGCCTGAGGCATCTATACAAGTTGTAAGTGGCAACAGCAAGCAGAGGGGCTGAGTCTCACAGAACCACACTCTCCTCTGGGCTTTACAGTCAGCATGATGGAACCACAGCATCATAACACACTCAAGACCCGATCCTGCTTTTTTCCCCTGTTTACTGAAGGGGCTCCAGTGCCAGGGCTGGACTGACAATCAGCTGAATGTCAATCCCAGTGCCAGCCCCAGCACTGCACCACAACTGGTTCAAGACTCCAGTGTTTGGGACCAACAACCAGTGAGCCTGTGCATGTTAGAGATCATATCAAACATTACTGTGTGGCTGCTCAGAACCATTCTAGCTTTAATACAGTACATCCTAAATCTGTGCTAAGTGTCCCATGCAACAAAGCCCTAAAACTACTGAAATTTACTCTCAAATTTATCTCCATTTTAACACTAATTTTTGTGTTGCAATTCCCTTGGTTGCTCCAATTATTAGACATGACAAGCAAATACAAACAACCCCAAACAGAATTCTATTATATATTTCTAATAATTTAGAAGATTAATCGTATTAAGACTTTTTATATTTTAACTTCTAAAATAAAAAGATTTACCAGTCAGCCAGAACAATGCTCAGCAGCCAGAATATAGCGTCTAATTAAGTTGGTTTTATAGCTACCTTGTACTATTAGAGCAGCATGAAGGAACCAAAATTTAGTAAAAAGATGAGTGAAAGCTAAGAGCTGACATTTTCCAGAGGGTGCCTTCAGTTTAAGGAGGGGAGCTAAAAAAAACTGTGAGGCTCTGGCCTAACAGAGATGCAACACTTCTTTAAGCTTCAGTTTACCATGATTTTAAGCTAATTAATTTATTTATAAAGTCCCATAAAATTCATTTTTACTGAGTATTGCTGGCTTGGGGTATGTTTGTTCTCCTTGGTGTATGTATTGAAGAGGCTGAATCCTTATTTAAGTGCAAAACAGATTTGGTAATAATGTATCATCATATTTTAGCATTACAACTGGATTTCCTAATCTGTGCCTGGTTCTCTTAGAGCCCTTTGAAAAAAATCTCACCATTCTATCTGTGTGTGTGCCTAATGGATATCTGCTGATGTTTAAATGATTAATTTGAATGCATTTGGGATGGTCCATTCAGGAGTGGGGAAGCCAGAAGAGGTTTTTCAGCTCATCCAAAGCCTTTATCTGATACTTCCTTAGCATAGAATATGTAGTTTATACAGAATTTATCTAAAATCTACTTTAAGGATTTTCCTACTTAGACTTTGATTTCTATTTGTCTGCCTGTAAAGACTGGTGCCAACCGTACAAAGTTCAGTTGATACCATAAACATCTCTACAATGACCCCTAAATAGATATTATATACATAAAAATGTCACATGTTAAAAGTGTCATTTCAGGATCCAAGGAGACTGGGAACAGTGGGGTATATATCCCCGTTCCAAAACTAAAAATAATATCCATTACTGGTTTTACAGAGCCACAAGATACTGGACATTAAAGCAATCATGTTTTAGGTACAGAAAAGCTGCCATTAGTCAAACTATCTTGGACACATGGAATTTTAGAAGTGATATGACAAAGATAACCTGATTCTTTGACAAGGTGAAGGAGGAGAGGAGGGGAGAGGAAAGGATATAGCATACAGTGTTAAGGAACTTGAAAAGTTAAGATAATTTCCAAGGCAGACAGGAAGATAGGGTGGTCAAGGGTGTACTATTATCTACCCATTGATCATATAGTTCCATAATGTATCACATGAATAACACCTGCATAGATATAGTATTAATGTAGTATATAAAAATAGAGTACAGAAAGGATTAAACCTAACCACTGAAATTCCTGGGTTTTCCCATCTCTAGAGAATGTGTGAGATGTGGAGCTGATTGTTGTGATGTTTGAAGCAATGAGATTCATTATACACCAGCGTACATCCGCTGGAGTAGAATTCCTGTGATTTACCAGACCACTGGGAAAGTACTTTGCCTACTGGGGCCAATGTGTCATGGTGTGGAGTTTGTGAATGTCAGAGAGATGGAGAGTGAGAGAGAACATCTATATTGTAGTGCTTATGAGAATGAACAACACAAAGTCTGCAGTAGAGAACTTTCAATTAGTGCAAAGAGATGGGTGGATAATATTCTCCCACTTGCTAACTACATTGATTTCATTATAAATGTATCACCAGAAATGTATTGTAAAGCCTGTGTAAAAATGAGCTACTCAACCATTCGCTTTAACATTTAACTACGTCCATAAAAATCCCACATTATGCTTGATTTTAATTGGTTTATAAAGGTGCTGAACAAAGCCTGTCATTGCAATGCTGTAATGAATTCCTTTTTAAATTCACTGCTCCAATACACAAAAGATAAATGTATCCTTTTCCTGATGTATGCCCTCGAGGGCCACTGACCAAAATTCAGCTCATCAACCGAAAATGAAAACAACTTAATTCTGCTTGACCAAAAAATTGGGGTCTATTGTTCCAAAACAAATATGCGAGAACCCCAAGGTATACTGCAATTGCTTTGCAAGTAGCTCCATATAATTGATGGGAACCCATTGTATGTGAGGAAAACAGCATTCCTTTGAGGAATGCCAGAATCTCTTATGAAAAATATTAACAACCATTCTTTGTGCACCACTTACAGCACTAGTTTAAAATGGATGACAGTACAGACTGCCACAGATGGACTGCTACAATGAAATCCAATGAAATGGGTCAGAAATGAGTGTCAGAGTCTTGATTTGCCAATACCTCACTGGTGATTTCACAGCTAGTGGCAAAGAAAATCATGGTCCTGATCCTGTAGTCCTTACTCAAGTTACTATCATATTCAAAAGTCCCATTAAAACCTTTCCCAACTTTCCATGGTTTATTTCAAGTCTTGCCAAGACTTTGGCATGCTTTTTTGGAAGTCTTGCCAATTTCTATAATATTTGATCATTTAACGAGCACTCTAGCTCCTGGATACATTATATGAAAATGCATGCTGTGGCAGGGCACTGGTTGTGCCTGCCACTTTAAGGGCCTGGTGCTGGCAGCCGCCAGGTGCCTGATTAGGGCAGCCATTTTGGAACTGGGGATGCCCATATAAACATGGCAGTTCTGCTGTGAGAGGCAGGCAACAACATTGCCTGGCCAGAGGGCTGCTGCTATCATCTGGAGGTAAGGGAGGAGCTGTAGGGGATGGTTAGGAGGCTCCTGGTCCTGGGCATGACCTAAAACTGCACCCTGCTGGGAGTGGGTGGCCTGGTAGGGCTCCCAGTGGTGCAGAAGCCCCCAGGAAATGCCAGGCCAGTTATCACCCCGGTGAAAGGTGGGTCGGGGCGCCTTAACCCCTAGCCCCCGCCACCAGGTGGGTAACCCCTTTGTTTGGAGGGCCCAGAAGGTGGACCCTCGGAGAGAGGAAAGGGCCATTGACTCAATGCCTGTCTGAATTTCCCCTGACTGGCCCATGCTGGGGCCAGGACCAGAAGAGTCGAAGGGCCAGGGGGTCCACCATGAGGAATGCCCAAGAGCTGAGAGCCTGGGGTTGACTAGCCTGGAGGTGGGCCAGGGCTAGTGAGCCAAAGGTCCCGGTGGGAGGATCACACCCAAAGGGGGATCGGTTCAGGGAGCTTTGTTGCCTGGTATGACAGCAGAAGAGTCCACCTGAAGGGAGGAATCCAGGTGGGGTTCAAAAGTAGGATTCTAGGGCCCAGAGCTAGGGGCCAGTGATTATGAGAACATAGATGCCATCTGCGAGGCTTGGGCTGTGGTGTAGGGGAGGAAATGGAGCTGCAGATAGCACCCCCTTGCATTGGGGCAGGAAATGGGCAGCCTCCTGCTTAATTACTTCCATTAATTATACCAACAAGGCATGGCAGATGAGAATGAGGGCAGTTAGCCCAGGAACAGGTGGGCGGGCCACTGGGAAGTCGGCCCTGTTACACATGCATTCACTTTCATAGGGAATTTAATTTGAAGAGAAAAGTTTGAAAACAAGATGACTAAGGACTCAAAAAGCAGGAGATTATAAAGATTATCTAATATGTTATTTTAGTGTATTTAAATGTTTTATTTTAAAACAATCATTATACTTTTAGGCCAATCTCATGATTTTTCAATTTCTGAGGTTAGCAGTATAGTTGTTCATTGAACTCTGTGAAAGTTCAGCTTCAAACAAAGACTGTAGGAACAGGATGTAAATCCCTTTGTGTTTATAATAAAAAGTAAAAGTTAAGGTTGCCCTTTGAAAACAATTAGTGGTTTGAAAATAATGCTACTGACCGGCTTATTACCCCTATGAACTCTGTAGCCAGACAGCCTAAGTAAAAACATTCTGCCATATTTGTTATCTCATTCCTCCCACATAGGGGTGGGATGCTCATTTCACTTTGCTGTTACATCTTTTTTTTTTTTTTTTGCATTAAGTTCTTTAAAGCAGGGTCTACCATTTACTATGTGTTTATACCCAGTCTAGTTTATGGCTGATGGTTCTAGATCCTATTATGCTATAAAGGACTGTGTATGAGATTTTGAAGGCAATACAGGAGACTAGGCCATCAAGTCTCATCAACGTTCAGTATGGTTTGAGTACTCCTTTTTGAAAATATATATTTATATTAAATTATATGTCATTGCCAAACATCCACTATTAAAACATATAACCTTGGGTAGGTAAACTTTCATTCAAAATAATTTACGTGACTAAATGTATTTTTAAGGTTCTCATGCTCATATTGACTGCAGTAATACACATGACAGCATGGTATACGTTTTTATGGAAGTATCATCTTTATCTTGTTACAGCATACATTTGGAGAAATTAGATATGTACTGACCTAGCTGCTGCACCAGTCTGAACAGTCAGATTTCTAACTTTGCATTTTTTTAATGAAATATGTCTATGTGCACATGAGTATACACACACACACACACACACACACACACACACAGAAATAGATTTAAATTATTAAAAAAGAATAGTATAATATTTAATTGAATTCAATAGCTCTGCAAATGGAGCAAATAATATCTAATTGAGTTGATCATTTACTTCTATCAGCTCATGTTGTCACCATGCTTGCACTAGCTTGTAATAATGCAATTTACTTTAATTAGCATCTGCTGTTCAATTGTGTATTTTCTTCAGTAATCTAATTCTGGACAGTTAACTTTTCTTGCTATGCATAACATAATGCTTCTTTTAAAATAAAATATTTGGATTTGACACTTTTAGAGCAACTATAACTATTCTTATATCCTTATATCTATATCCTATATCTTGTCCAGAAACAAAAGTTTTGAGAGTCTTCAACTTATACTGATATTAATACAAGATAGAGGTAGTTAAGGCATGTTAGTCCAAAGTCAGTCAGAAGGCAGGGTACATATGCACCTTTATAGACTAAATTATACCCGTATTGCCCATTTTCTTACTTCACCTGAAAGGCATTGTTTAGTAGAGACATGCAATTGTAAATGGGGCTTACTCCTACAAGGGGTGTGTGTATATACACACACACCCACACACACACAGACCCACCCTTTGTAGAAGTAAGCCACATTTGCCATTACACATCACTAATAAATGATGCCTTTCAGGTGAGGTATGGAAACAATGGGCAATGATGGGGGGACATAACAGCCATATCTTGGGGTAAGTAAACTTTCATTCGAAATAATTTATGTGACAATGTATTTTTAAGGTGCTCATGCTCATATTGCCTGCAATAATACACATGACAGCATGGCATACATTTTACACACACACACTACAAGCTTTCATGACCCCAGGCGTATACATATATGCTTTTATATATATACCTGTTGTCATGAAAGCTTGTGCTGTGTGTGTGTTTAAAAGCATACTATATATATACACCTCATAAAAGCTTGTGCTATATGTGTATGTACACATACACACACACATATACATGCACAAGATTGTGCTATATACATATACACATATATATATATACACACACACACACACACACACAAAAACAAGATGCTGAGCATGTTCATATTCATATATAGATGTATATGAACATGCTCAACACCTTGTAAGAGTAAGCCCCATCTGCCACTACAGGTCACTAGGACAAAAACAATGACTTTCAGATGAAGTAAGAAAACAATGTGCAATGAAGGGTGAACGGGAGACGGCCTTAATTTAGAGGTTATCTATGCCTGAACTTGTTGCAAGAATATGGTTATAGGATTACAAATGTCAGTCTTGGAGCTGCAATGTTATCAATAACCTGCTTAAACAACAGATGTGATTACAGACTGCATTTCAGTGCAGTCCCTGAATATGCTACTGTACTTTGTAATAACATAATCATTTTGCAAGACAGAATGTTTTGACATCCTGAAAAGTAAAACACTAATGATTATTAAAGGCAACAAAGCTGCAGTTATAGATTCAGCATAATGAGTCCTATAATTTTATTTAAATACAGGCAAATATTCTGAGCATTTCCACAGAAAAAGGAATTTCTAAATAGTATGGAATATTTTCAATACATAAACATAACTAAAAGTTATTTCACTAGTAATGTCAGGAATAGTGATGGGTGAGGAAGGCAAATCCAAAAGAGTCTTTTTTTAACTTTGCACTCTATAGCCTGATTTCAGAAGTGGCAAATAGGTATAGAAATCACTTAATGAAGCTCTGGGTGTTCATGGCCTCTGGGAACCTATCTGACAGTCCTTTGAGAACCAAGTCCTCAGTACACTTTGGATGCAGTGACTTCAGCCAAGGGAAGATGGAGGGAATCAGAACACTTCTGAGTGGTTCCTTCCCTCTAGCCATAGCTTCAAGCAGCGATAGGATATTCTAGATGGAGATGTGTATGGCATCTGATAAAGGTGTAAATCATTATGATAAATAGCCTAATTTATTGGACAGTTTATAAAGCAGAAATGAATGCATTTCAGCGGATCCTTTCTCTGGTCATCTGTCTATGACCTCCAGAAAAGAATGGCTATGGTGTACTCCTTGTTGAAATCCATTCTTTAACACACACAATTAATTCCAACTATACAACAGGAAAAGTCTGTGGCTTGGACTCTAAATTTCTCCTCATTCTGAAAAATGTGCCACATCTCCAAATTCATATTCTTCCCATATAAACCTAGTGATGCCTCACATTTCATTATTGTAAAATACTGAAACTAGACTAGTTGGATAATGAAACAGAGGTTAGAGAAATGTTACTTAAAGTAATATTAATAAAAACAAATTTCATTTATGCAGAGCTTCCTGATCTAACCAGGAGATTTTTGTGCATCTCTGACTAAACAACTAGGCATACTCATCATCCCAAGCTCTTGCTCCCCACTGCAGCTTGCCCTTTGTTACACATTTGGAACTCAGTAGCTTTATGGTTACCAATTAATGACGGAATAAGGAAAAGGACTGACCATCTGAACCAAATGACAGGTATGAAAACCTTTTGGCAAATGTATGTGTATTTAAACATGGCCACAGAGTATGGAACAGATGTGGAAGTGTTTTCCCTGCTGCACAAATGTCCTGTTAAATTACACTTCTTTTAAAGCACATAGCCTGACTGCTATAATTCCAGGTATCTGCAGGTCATATGATTAAAGTAATTAATGCGCTCACCTTTTTTTTTTCCTGTTAAATTCTCTCATATAACATACAGAGATCCTGCCAAAACCTGAAAGCCACTAAATATATCACTACATTCATGAGATATAAATAACTCAGCAAACAGTAAACATCACACACTGACTTGGAGCCTGGGTCTCAAGGGACACAACATGCTGTCAACTCCTCATTAGCTAGCCTTTCCCAGGAGGCAACATGTCCTTGAAGAAAGTGCCTTACAATATCATGTTTCAAGGAAAGCTCTAATGTTTTTTAATCTCCAGTTTTTGTCCCTTTGCCTTCCTCTACATTCTCTCTTCAACTTGGATTTTCTCACACACTTGGATTTTCATGGATCACTTGATGGATCACACTTTTTCATTCAGTTACCTATTTCAAACCTATACATCTTTGTTGAAGCTCACCAACGTTACTCATGAAAGGAGGAAGTTTATTTAAAACACTGGAATCTCACTGAAACAAAGCCAAGTGGTTATCCAACACAATAAGGATCTAAACTAGCTAGTTTGTCTAACTTGGAATAATAGGTTCAGTCAATCAGGAGCTAGCTCTTCCTCTAAAGTGTTAATTCAACACTGTACAGACTGGCAGTTCATGAGCCATAATTATGTTTTCATAAGGTATACACTTATGTAACAACAATATTTGATCTGTAGAGCTGATGCAATTTTGGGAACTTCAAACATACTGTAGAAGGGAAAAGTACACAAACGTGGACTAACCTGACCAATAGGTTCTTTTGTGGGGGGCTTTCCTCTTCTGACAGTGCTTGTGGCCAAAGTGGTGGTGGTTTCCATGACTGATGTGGACATCTCAGACTGCATCGCTGTTGCCGTTGACTCAGTTGTCATAGAGGAAGGCACTTCACCAACAAGTCTCACATTTCCTTCTATCACGATGTTGGCATCATTTTCAGCTGCCATATTCAGAACTTTCAAGCCATTGTAGTAAAGACCAGAGAGCTGGCCTTGGAATGGATGGCCACGTTCCTTGCCTCCAATTTTTATGGTTGCTTGACTATTGAAGATTGTGAGCTGACGTCCTGTAAAGATAGTATTACATACATGCAAAAATGTTGATTGTGAACTCTACAATCTAAGAGGATGATTAACAGGTTTTTCATGGGGTGAATAATGAGAGCAATAAACTATAAGAAAAGGATTTGACTCATAATTCATTGCTTTTTAATGAGGTGTCCATGAAATGTATAATTATTTAGAAGTATTTGTAATTTCTTAATTTACAATGTTTTGGGTTTTTTTGCTAAAAGGCCAATCAAATATATTTATAAATTGGTTTTCTATAATAAATAAGAATTACACCCCTTTCCTTTCACCCGAAAGCTACATTATGTGTGCGTGTGTGTGCATGCGTGTGAAGAATGCCAAGTTTCTAATTCCTTAAAGCTATTTTCCCCCAAGACTGTCAACATTTCAAAGATTTTCACTCCAGTATAACAACTAGACTGTAGCTTCATGTATGTGGTGCATATGTATAAATACATATACACACACACATGCAAATATACACACATATGCAAACCTATCACTAGGTCAAGTGAAGAGTGGTTTTAAAGAATGTGGTCTAATGAACTATTTCAGGTATCCATAATATATCTAGATATAATCATATAGACTATTTATTATTTATATGAAAATGTTTCCTTTTCACATCTAAGTGTTTATTTTCCTTTGATGTACACACTGAAAAGAAGCACATGGTTCATACTGAGTATCTCAGAGGCATAGAATTCAAAAATAAATGTCTGATTGGCTTTCAGCAAGGCTATCAATTCAAATAAAAAGGTTTTCGATGTAAAAGCAACTTCAGGAATGGTTCACATACCGATGGAGAAATCATGGCACATTTCCATTAAACAGAGAAATCCTCAGCAACAGTACTATTGTTATTAAATAGAATATTCACTTTAGCAGATTGGTTTCTGCTCATAAAAAGCATGCACACAACTTTAAGTTCTGTTTTAATTAGTGTTTCTTCCAAAATCCCCTTAGAAGGTTGCAAACGTTAAAGGGACTTCATTTTGATTGGCAATTCATATTGCCCACTATTTAAGATACCTACAGTTTAAACAAAGATTTTTTTTCAGGACCATAATGAAGATATCATAACTACACATATTTTTTTTAGTTAATAATTTAGATGCTGGAACATGTAACATAATCTATGAATGATTTATAATTTTTGGTTAATGTTTGCTATGAGTACCTTCATAGATTGAGTTAGTGGATTATATTTAACAGTCCCTTTAACCTTAAGTTAACAGGGTAAGATTATTAAACAGCTGGTACGTCTAAAAAATGTATAGAAATTATTATACAAGGTATGCAAATATTACTCTCTACATTTTACTGTTTTAAATTTGTTTTTAATTTAGTTTTACTGAAAATTTATTTTTTATGTTTATTAGTGTTACAATGAAGTACTACTTGTTTATGTTCAAATTATTTTTTATTTGAAGTTTTAATCAATGTTTTTTACCTTTGTCGAGTAGCCATTCATCAACTACTCGACCAAGTCGATATGGAATTCGCTGTCTAGCAATCGCCAGGCGCTCGTTATCATTGTTTCCTTTAAAGTTTAAAGAGACATTTCATTGGTTAAAATCTGTAAGGTCAAAGGTTAAAAGTTAATACTTAAAGCTTGAGCTATACAGTTGCCACATGATTTTTTGAAATTTGGAATTTTAAAAAGTGCTACCTAGAACATTTCATGTTTCAGACTTTTCATTCATTCATTTATTTTATTTTAGCAAACAAAATTATTCCTATGTTAATTGAAAATTAGAAATCTGCATTTGAGCTAGGTTATTAAACTTATGTTATAGACAGACCCAAAAAACAAATTTAAACATCATAGAATGGCTTTACAAAAAATGATCATTGACCTCAGGGTTTTGTCTTTTTTGATGTTTCTTATTAACTAGTTAAACATTTTCAGGTGAAACAGGTTTAATTTTTCAAAAGTCACCCAACCTCTTACTTCAGGTTAGTCATTTAAAGAACACAAGCTGTTACCACCATCTAAGACACACTTACTGCTGCTGTCTAGAAATAGACCTGACATCACTTATTTCCTAGTCAGAAAAAAAACATTCTTATCCACTTGATTTAAATAAATTCAAGAGTTTCAAATATGGGATACAAAACAAATTAGATTATCCATCATTTGCACACTGTAGTAGAGGATGGTGATAATATATTTTATTAAGGAATATCAAGGCTTTGACAAAAGTGACATCAGATGTTGTTGTCTAAACATGTCCTGTCTCTGTGATGTGGAGTGCTCTATAACTTTAGTGGATTGCTATGTTTGGTGTGGGTTCATAAATGAAGAGGAACCTAGATTGAGGCCATATGTAATAAAAAACTTGTCTTGCGTGCAAATCTTTCCTGTCCCCATTCTGCCATTCTCTTCTGCTTTAAGTGACTAATGGAAGAACTAGAGCAAGCTGGACCACCAACATCAAAGACTGGACAGGATTGAAATTGACTGATAGTACAATGACTGCAAAAGACCGGGAAGAATGGAGGAAAGTTATTACTACATCAGAAGTGCTTCAATGGTTGGTGTGGCCTCAGGACTGACTGACTGTGAAGCAGAGCTGGTAGGAGACTATGACCCCATACAATCAGTAAAACATCAGATTGCTAGAGGTCATACGAAGATTGCCTTGAACATTTATTTGTAATTACTGATCTGCATGCTATAATGATAAAAGGTACAATTCATCAGAACCCATATTAAAAAAAAACCTTTTGTAATATAAAGGCTTTAAAAAACAAATCAAAACATCTTTTTCTCCCATCAGTTAAACACCTGACAAGAAACCAAAATCCAAACAGGGAAAGGTAATCATTCCTAGTTGGGGTCTGAGTGCAAATGCTAGGGATTTGCTTAGGCTAGGGATAGAAATTACACATAAACCAGAATAATTGAATAAATCAATTCAACTCTGTAAAACAACAGAAGTTCAGAGCACATAACCACTTTCAAAATGGCCAAAACCGGTTTAAGATGAACCTGGATGGATGTAGTATCAGGCTTAACTGATTTATCTTAAATCAGTTTATTGAACTTCTGTCCCAGATCCCCTACAGATTCAAGTTAACCCACAGACTCCAGCACCCCAGGATGCTTTGTACCTCCCCTGCAAATCCCCCTTCACAGGGTGGGTGGGCTAGCCTTGGCCCAGCTGTCTGCTCCACTCAAGCAGAGAGGTGTGCTCGAGTGTCCCCTGGCATCTGAGCCACTGCAGGCATGTGGCTGCATTTCCAGAATCAAAAGTGAATGTCTGTTCACTTCTTTATCGGTTCAATCTATGCAACTTATACTAACCTGTGAAGATTGAATCGATTCAGCCTCAGGCTTTTTGACTATCTGTACTTAGCCATACTGACTTAAATGTGCAATCTTCTGTTCACTGCAGTGAAAGGACTGAACCCTGTGCTTGAAATGAAAGACAGTCACCCTACTGTCAGTTCAGTGGTATCTCTGAATGAAGCTAGCAGGATCTCACTGCAAATGTTTAATGCAAAACATTACTTGAACTGAAAAAGCAATGTTCTAGTCTATACTCAGGTGAATAATATCACTGAAGTAAACACCAATGCTCACAGAAGAAAGGACTGCTAGACTGAATCTGCACTACAGGCCTGCAGACAGCAACAGCTCCCATGAGAGGAAATCATTTTGGTTTTATGCAAGTATTTATTCTGCTGTTCTGTAAGGTGGGATTTTACTTACCATGCTTCATATCTCCTTCATACAATGTAACATGGATATAGTTCAATTTGCAGACTGTGGCATACTTAAAAAAACTAACCCTCTACCTGCTTTCTAATATGCTCTGTGAATTTATATCTGCATTCCAACATTCTTCTCTTCATTCTTCTCTGGCTTCAAACACTTTTTGTACAAGATGCTATTCTAGTGAAACTGCTGCTTTTCCTTTTAAAGCCTTTCCAGAAAAGAAAGATATGGAGCAAAAGGTTGCATTTCACTTTCATAACTCATCTTCATGCTGCTGTGGATGTTCAGAAAGTGTAGAGTCTTACAGTTTTTACTCCATGATCTTTTAAAATTCCAGCTCTTCATCCTGGGCCTGAAGCTGGCTTCTTTGTATATCCAAAATTCTCCATGACTTCAATGGGAGAAGGAGGTGTACAAGGAATATTCAATGAGATCTTATGTGATCCACCGTTGAACAAAGCAATAAGAATGAATTACTCCATCTTTTCTTTTCTTTTCACCTACCTTGATTTTTTAAAATCTTCTGTATTAATGGAATACTAATTAATGTTTTAGGTTTAGACCTAGGTTTTGTTTTATTTTTAACTTGCTTATATTTAGTATTTTTTTATGACAGTCATCTGGGTTTTGAAAATGCCTTTTCAATTAAGCAAACAAATGAAGGAATATGATTTATTTCAATATATTGCCCTTTGCTTTCACACTTGAATAATTCATTTTATGCATTTCTTTTTAAATAATTTTCCACATATTTTGTAATAAAATAACATGGTTGTTCAAAACACATTTATGTGAGCAAATTCACATGGGACTTAGAGTAGTCCTAACTCTTCAAATAGACCCATTGTTTTCCAGAGGACATCTACACTATCCAGTGCAAGAAAGAGTTGCAAAGCCTTTGCCAAAATGAAGAATAATTTATACTTTTTAGGATGGGAAAACTTTACATTGTATCTTATTTAATCCAGTGCCAACATATCCACATACACATTAGGAGTTTACAAACATTGGACTGGAAGGTATTGTCTTGGTCATTAAGTCTATTCTCCCAATAGCATAAGCAACTGTGTTATATAATCTCCTTTATAAAAACCTGAGTTCCATCTATAAAGAAAATAGGGCTTTTTTGCCTCCACAACTCCTATGAGAAGGCTGCCCCAGAAGTTCACCATTCTAATATTTAGAAACCTCTTTTAATTTCCAGCCTAAATTTATTCATGTTAAGTTTATAAATTTGGCTTATTCCTGTTAAAAATCTGTGCAATGTACACTGTGTAAAATACTGTACCCTATTACAACATAGCATTATCATCCCTAAATTATGTTTTATCCTAACTGCAGAAACTTTGCACCACTGGGAGCTAAATATAAATGAAAAGCAGGGAAATAACCATTTGATTTGTAAAGGTCACGTATAAAAATAATTGCCATTTACATTACCCATCTCTCAAAAGACCAGAAGTACACAGTCAAATGCATCTCGATTGGACACCATTATATTGGTTAAAGTTCTTTTAGCCGATAATATAAATGGAAAGGCTAAAGGGTAAGTGGTGTGGAATTTATCAAATTTTAATTTGAAGGAGAGTGCATAGGTCTTGAGCTCATATAATTAATATGCACATAGGTAGCTTCACTGGTAAATTAAAAAAATGACACAATGGAATTGAATACACAGAGCCATAAATAATATATTTTTAAAATAACGATTACAAAGTGGATTAGCTACACATCTCTTTGATGTGTGCCTTTTTCTGAATAGTTGCAATCAGTTTCTCAACTGGGACAAATCCATGTAATCCCAAATAAACTCAGTGAAACTTTACAAATTTACATCATCTCACAATCTGACCTCTAACAGGAAAAAATTACGGTTTTCTACAATAGTAGTCATCTGGCAGTTTTTAGATACAGTTATCTGTCATTTTGCCTTCTGAGCCACAAGGAATTCACTCAACAGGAACATTTTCAGATGAAGTCATTTGCATGACATCATACTCTAAATAAAACTGTGGCTTTGAAATGTTATTCTTGTGATCCTTCTGAAGGATAAAGTGGTTTGGCAAAAGAAATGCTTGTCAACAGTTATTCAGAGAACAACTGACGAACATTAACTTTAATTGTAGACAGCTAAGTGAAAATGTAGTGCAAAATGCTTTGGTTACACAAATGAGATCTCTGATTAAAAAACAGACAAAAATAATCACTATGGACTGGCTCTGTGACATGGACAAGTCTGGACTGAACTGTGAACTCTAGACGGCTTCATTCTTCTACCAAATAGATAATATTTTGTCACACACTAGTGTATTAATTCTGTATGAACAGGTAGACTTCAAGGGAATAACAGTAATTTCAAAGAATCAAGGTAAGAAGAAAGGAGCAACAAAGGTCAAATCTTTGAATCAGATCTAAATCCTGTGGTAAGATTGAGAAAAAGCAATCCAAAAAAATTTTAATCATACCTTTATATCTATAGATCAGTTGGGACAGACCAGTTATGAACTTCACTAATATGTATTTTATCTCTTTCTGGTTTATTATATTGTCAGTGCTGGAATGTAATTCTATTTTGTTCTCTAAAATAAAAGTGTCAGTTATTGATGTGAAATAGCAGCATCCTTGAAAGAGAATAATAAGTAAGAAAGTTGAAAATCAAGAGTCTGTGAAGAAGTTAAAGACTAAAAAAAAATTCTTTATAACAATCCCTTTACTACTAAACAAATTCATCACAGTAATTATAATGACCTACTAGGGAATAAATAAAAGGAAATATTAAAGAGAACTACAAGGGATATTAGCGCTCATAGAGGGTTGAAAATGTCTTTTGCTTGGCTCACAAAGGGCTCAGTCCTATGATGACATGCTGACATCAGTAGGAAAGGAAGATATCTGATTGAAGCCACTTGGCAAGATCAATGATGTTTCATAGCACAAGTACCTGCAAAAGTCCCTCTGCCTCTGATTCACATGGTGTTTGATACATCCATTAGGCCAGGTGGAGGGGCAGTAGCCACTAAGGGCTTGTGTTAAAGTTCTTCTGATGTTTTACATTTCAGGCCAGATTTTCAAAGAAATTTAAATTCAGGTGCTAATTTTACCACCATCGCTGCTAGTGGGGGTACAAAGATGCTTTGTCTATTTGATTTGTGGAAAAAATCGTACCTATAATTTGGCACCTATTCCTCCAAAAAAAGGGTGAGATATTTGCCAGTACTTCTGACTGCAAGTACAAATGTCCTCACCTGAGATTGAAACTGGTGCTCATAATAGCTGCACTGGTGCTCTCTGCACCTGCAGGTACAATATTGTACAACTTTCTTGAAAAAAAAATTCACAAATATTTATGGTGTCATGCTTACGTGTGTGTGTGCGCGCGCGTGTATTTGGAGTGATATATATCAGGTGCTAGGTATAGGATATATTCAGGATGCAATGAATTCCAAAGCAATCAGGAAGTGGAAATTCTGTAAAATCTTACTAGGATTTTAATTTAATTACTCTGTTTGAGTTTGATCTAGTGAATTTGATGAGATGGCTCAAGTGAACAAACTTACTCATGTGTTTAAGTGTAACAGGGTTGGGCCTGTTAGCAAGAGACAAGCTTTAGGTGTTCTGCACATCAATGTAATTAAATACTGTCAATGACATTAGGAGAAATCTAATAAAACTACCCAGCATTCTCCTTAACGTGTGAGTGGCCTGTTTCTGAGCTTCTCAAGTCCCTGCCAGCCCTAAGGCACTGAAATCTCTATATGTAAGAGATGAGTTTCTGACTCTTCCAATTCTTAAGGGAAAGTAAACACACACCTCTAGGATATAATGACTCTTCCTGTTGGACATCTTGAACAACCCTGTCAATCAGCCAGGGGAGACAATTAAAGAAAAAAGAAACTCCATAGTTAAAGCAACTACAGCAAATAAGTGTGAAGTTTTACAGTGCTTGCTCATCGAGGGCAGCACGTTACTCTGCAATTAGCCGTATAGAAACGAATCAAATCACTCGCACAGGAAGGGATAACTAAAAGTGGTTACAGGTGTGAGCACCTGTCTTGAACAATTGGACTGAAATGAAACATCATAATACAGCTGTACATTGGGAGTGAACAAGCAAGCATTTAACTACATTCAAAACAAATAAAACATTGGGTAAACCAGAACATTGGCACAAGCTCTCCAACTCCATGCCCATTCCATAACTCACCAATGGGATTCCCTCTGGGTGATACAAAACGTTGCTGAATCAGCCAGAGAACATACGCTATAGTTTAATTAAAATACAGTCCTAGCAAATCAGTTCCTTAAATATTTTCCCCCACCCCCTTTATTTTCTATTTCCTCATTATTTGTGGGCACCTATGACTCTTTTACTAGTTCTAACCTCTGAGCAATGCTTCAATAGTAAGGCAAAGCAAACAGCTTATAAAACTAGCAGTGTGAAAAGTGCTTTACCCTCAAATTTATATAATTATATTAAGGAGGCAATTTAAAACCTTACCTTTTAATCTGAGGTTCCTTCCTTGCCAAGACATTCAGGATGTTTATAGTCATTCACCACACAGTCTACATTTATGTGGCTTGCTTTAAGCCGCCTAAATGTGGCATGGGAGATGTGTGTGCAGCTGTTCACTGATCTTGGGAGCTTTACAGGGAAACCAATGCAAGTAATCTGGGGGAGGGGAGGGTGGCCAAAATCAGGTGGAACTAGTGGGTTCAAGGGGGGATGGCAAGTCTGCAAGAGGGGTGAGGTGTTGCCTAATTGGAGGGTCGGGTCAGGGGCTAAACACAGTCCAGTCAGGGTTGTGGGGGTGGAAGTAGCACAGCCTTGGAGTTTGGGCAAGTGGCTGGGCTTTCCCAGCCATGGGAATGCATTGTGAATGCATATGTGAGATCAGATTAACCCTTTCTTAGATCAGGTTAACCCGATCTCTAAGTTAGGGCCTTGTTACACAATGAACTTAAAATACTGATCAGTGTTAGTGCTAGCTTGAGTTTGGAGCAGTCATACATTAAAGCTGAAAAACCTTCTCTGACAGTCCTCCACCTGCACAGCTGTGACTTGCCACTAAAGAACTGTCAAGGAGGGGGCAGACTAGGCTATGAGGGAAGACAGGCTTCTATGCCTGCTATAGGGGTGTGTGTGTGAGAAATGGGTATGGGTGGGGAGGGTGGGAACATGAAGCTGGGAGGTGGAGAGTTAATGGGATGTGGGTAGATAATGAAATAGGAGGTGGAAAGGAAATGGGGAAAGGTGGTGAAATGAAGGAAGTCAGCCACTGAAGGATAAAATAAAAAGAAGTAAAAAAAATTAAAAAGAAATAACGAAGTAAATTAAAGGGCTCATGTGTTAATAAACTGAGACTGGGGTATAGGAGGTGCTAATCGTGCTTCCTACGGTGGCTGGGAGGTGGGAGTGGTGAGGAAAGGCACTTTTGGGGGAGCTATTGCTCCTGCCTTGGGAAGGAAGGCCCAACTGATGGGGAAGTGATCTGGCACTCTATGTTGTTCTCCTCCCATACTCCCCAGCCCCCACTCCTGGATCCATCCATGCCACGTGACCTGGCTAGCTGGCATGTGCTCTGCAGGCTATTTGCATGGGGTTGCATCCCTGGGAGTGGGAAGGTCACATCCCTGGGGATGGGAGGGGGAGATGGCTTGGTGCCAGAACCATCCTTTGGGCAGTAGAGTTCAAGACATAGAAAGATTGTCCACATAGAACAAGGGGGAGGGCACTGCATCCTGGGATGCAGGTGGATTGCAACTTGGGCAGCTCATTTGTTGGGAGTGGCCACACAATAATGGAAAACAAGCTGGGTAACATGGATCAGAAATAAGCCTGCCCTAGCATGTTATTGTGTGAGTGATCCAGGGGTTAAGAGCTTGAGGAGTCACCTAAAATTAATGTACAACAAAGCTATTAGTGCACTTCCTCAGCTGAGCTAAGATCAGGCACATTGTTTTTTGGGACATTTGGGTCCAAATGCCTGCACGGTTAGGTATTCAGATTGACCTAATCCTAGTTAGGCTGATCTAAAAGCAACAACTGTACATACCCTTAAGGAGTAGTTCAGATATTATAGAATTTTGTTGTATAAATCTCTAAAGCAAAATCTCTAAGTCACTGGCTAACTGAAAAGTGATTAGGTACTTGGTTTTGCCAATTTCTTATTAAACTTATATATTATATGGTCTTTTTCACTTATACATTCCCCTAATGCAGGGGTAGGCAACGTTTTTTGGCCAGAGTGCTGAAAAACACCATAATGACTACCTTGGAAGGTGCCGGCGTGCCAGCATGGCAGAAAACCAAAATGAGGGCAAGGGGTACATGGCAGGATGCCCTGTTTGTGCCCCTTTCCCCCCACCCAAAGCCCTTGGTCCCCAGCCCTAGTGCCCCTTGCCCCCCACCCAAAGCCTCTGCCTCCCAGCCCTGCTGCCCCTTGCACCCCACCCACAGCCCCTGGCCCCCAGCCCTACTTCCCCTTGCCCCCCACCCAAAGCTTCTGCCCCCCAGCCCGGGCTCTGTAGCTGCCAGCAGCTACCCCAGCTCTGGGTAGCTGCTGGAGCGCAGGCTGCTCTGAGCAGGGCTTGCAGCTACCTTCTGGGAGCAGCCCAGGATCCCGGCTGGCAGCAGCTCCCCAGAGCAAGGGTGGCTACAGCTGGGAGGCTCCAAACAGCTGTGCCAGGCTCCGGCACCAGCTCCGCACCAGCGCGAACAGGCACTCCTCAGAGCGGGCAGTGGGGGCAGGGCCTGAGGCAGCACAGCCCCGGTCTCTCCTGCTCCTGGCACAAGGATATAAGCGTGGCGCAGCTGTTTGTAGCCTCCCAGATGCAGCCATCCCAACTCTGGGGAGCTGCTGCCAGCCAGGATCCTGGGCTGCTCCCAGCAGGCAGGTGGGATGCTGCAAGCCCTGCTTGGAGCAGCCCGGGTTCCGTCGCTGGCAGCAGCTTCCCAGAGCCAGTGCTGGCCACACCGTGCCAAGCAAAATAGTCTCATGTGCCACACTTGGCACACGTACCAGGGGTTGTCGACCCCTGCCCTAATGCATTAAAATGAAGAGCAGATACCTTAGTAGGAATTATTTTGCCAATCAAATTTGAAAAGTAGCCATATCTGGGATGGAATGCACCAGCTGCTTAGTAGTGAACACAACTAATACACTACAGTACTGTATAAGAAGGAAAAGAATAAGATAGCCTTGAAAAGGAATCCAGGTATCTGACAGATTGAAACAAAGCGATTTTGTAACTTGGTCCCAATTCTGCAGTTTACCTCAATCATTATAAACTGTACTAGAACATCCTATTTCATCTTCTGGTTCATACTTGCAGGCTACGAGGATACTAAGCTTAGACCATGTTTTTAACCTGTCTAAAGCAGAGGTGTCAAATTCACTTGCCCCCCCCCCCCCCAGCCAGATCTGGACCACAGGGCTCCTTGGGGACTGGATCTGGACATATATCCAGCAGTGGGGTAAGAAGAGGTGGTGATGTTGGAGTGAGTGGTCAGAAAGTCAGAGGGGATAATGCAGCTATTCACCCTCTTCTGCAAACACACATCCTCATCAGGGCTCTGTACCCTGAATTTTGGCAGGGAAACCCCCTTTCCATCCCAACACCACTTTCTCCACACCTGGATTTCCATAGCCCCTCGAAGAATCTCATGAACCAGGTGTCAAGGCTTTACAGGTTAGATTTGGCCCATGGGTCATATGTTTGACAGCCCTGGTCTAAAGAATACCACTTAAAACTCTCATTGACTTTTTAGTGCAAAGCTGCAAGGCATGCCAATCTGTTTGGTTCGAATCAACTATGTTCCATGCCAAACTTTGATTTTAATATTTTTCCACTGGATTAATTAGTAAGCAAACTGTAAGCATACCCTCTCTGGTTCATGTTCCCTTAACATAATGCAAGAACTACCTCTGTTTGTGTAGTGCTAGATCCCTTATGTTGAGAGATTGCTATATTATATCAAAAGCAGATGAGAGAAGATGAAAAGCAACAAGCAAGAGATAAGAAAAACATAAGGCCTAGTCTGATAAATTAAAGGTCATATTATGTTATCAAGCTTTCTTAAAAAAATCCTTTGTACTGCCTCTGCAACATTTAAGGAGCTAATATTATAAGACTGTTGCTAAAATAGGCAGCAAAATTGATATAAATCACTAAAGAGTAAGATACAGGTATAAAACATGAATTGTTATAAGTACAATACCATGTCCCACATCATTATATTAGTGACATTTAGTTCTCCAAGGTATAAGGATTCTGAACTGCTTCTAAATCATAATGTCAGAACATCTGAGGTTGCTTTCCTATAGGAATTTAACTAAAACATGGCTGTAGTCTGTTTCTTATTCAAAGCTTTTCAATGGCTGAACTGTAAAGAACAGGTGGATAGAAAACTGGTTGAATCATTGGGCTCAAAAGGTGGTAATCAATGCCTCGATGTCTACTTGCAGCAGGTATCAACTGGAGCGTCCCCAGGGGTCAGTCCTCGGCCTGGTTTTGTTCAATATATTAATCAGTGACCTGGAAGATGAGATGGAGTACATCCTCAGCAAGTTTGCAGGTGACACCAAGCTGGGGGGAGTAGTAGATACACTGGAGGATAGGGCTAGGATTTAGAAAGACCTAGATAAATTGGAGGATTGGACCAAAAGAAATGTCATGAAGTTCAATAAGGAGAAGTGCAAAGTCCTGCACTCATAAGTGTGCAGAACAATCCCATGTGCTAGTACAGGCTGGGGGCTGACTGGCTAAGCAGCAGCTATGCAGAAAAGGACCTGGGGGTTACAGCAGACAATAAGCTGAATATGAGTCAACAGTGTGCTCTTGTTGCAAAGAAGGTTAACAGCATATACTGGAATGCATTAGTAGGAACATTGCCAGCAGATCAATGGAAGTGATTATTCTCCTCTATTCAGCACTGATGAGGCTGCATCTGGAGTACTGCGTCCAGTTTTGGGTCCCTGACTACAGGGAGGATGTAGACAAAATGGAGACAGTCCAGGGGAGGGCAATGGACATGGTTAGGGGGCTGAGGGACATGATGTATGAGGAGAGGCTGAGGGACCTGGGATTATTTAGTCTGCAGAGAGAAGACCAAGGGGGGGGGGGGGGGGTTTAATAGCAGCCTTCAACTACCTGAAGGGTAGCTTCAAAGAGGATGGAGCTAGACTGTTCTCAGTAGTGGCTGATGACGGAACAAGGAGCAATGGTCTCAAGTTGCAGCAAGGGAAGTTTAGGTTAGATATTAGGAAGAACTTTCTCACTGGGAGGGTAGTAAAACACTGGAACGGGTTACCCATAGAGGCCATGGAATCTCCATCCTTGTAGGTTTTTAGACAAAGGCTTTTAATCAAGGGTTTTGGCTGGGTTGAACCATCTAGTTGGGGATGGTCCTGCTTTGAGCAGGGGGTTGGATTACATGACCTCCTGAAGTCCCTTCCAACCCTAATTTTCTATGATTCTATAATGTCACCCTTCACCTAAATGGCTATTTCAATCCCACTGTCCCTAAAATTAGCAAGGACTACAATAATGACTACCGAATGTAACATAGGGCTGTCTCCAGGTAGCAATCAGAATGATCTTCATTGTGCTTTGCTAGATAGCTGCTGTGTAGAATGTCACTCAAAGAAATAATATTCACATTATAAAAATGAACAATGGCAAATGAAAAGCACTGTGTTCGGCCCTTATTTTAAATTCCCATCAATCCCTATCCCCAGAAGTATCTACTATTCAAGTAGAATTTATTAGTAAAAAAGGTCTTATTAATTGCACACAAATCTTCCAATTAAGTTTGAATGTACTGGGTGTGCTAAGAACAGACAAGGGCACCGCTGTCAAAGGGTCATTGCTTATATCATTAAATGTTATTACACTTAGTGAAACATATTAACACTTCGAGAATATGTGTGAAAAAGTGTATGTGCATGCATTGTTATGTGTATATACACACATAAAAAAGAGGCATGTATACATCATATATATATATTCTTCCTAGATCATTTAAAACATACAAGCAGTAATAAAAAATGGAAAAATTATTATGTAAATAAATTCTTCTCTGGTGTTGACCAGTATAGAAGAAAGGACAGAATGTGGCCTTTTATTGTATTAAATAAACTTATGAGAACTGAACTGGTCTGGTTTGGAGTCAATGCAAGGTATTGTGAATATCAGGGGTGTGCGAAGCGGGTCGTATTTGATTCGGATTCGGCCCAATTCAGGGGACAGTGATTCAATTAACTGATTTGGATCACTGTCCCAATTCAATTTGGCCAAATCCAAATCTGAAAATTCGATACTGATTCAGAGAATCAGTGATTCAGCCATAGACATAGCTTTAAATGTTTTTTCTACATACCTCGAGGTACCAGGCATGAGTTGTGAACGCTGTGATGGTGGGGTGGATGGAGCATCCCACAGGAGTGCAGGAGGACCCCCTGCATGCTTGCTGGCAGACCCCCCCCCGCCCTGGCAATTGGCCATGGGGGGACCTTGTGTGCCCCGCCCCCCCCGACCCAGGACGCACCAGTCGCCAAGCTTCTGGCCCACTTCCGGGTCTGCCGGTGACCGCATTGGGGACCCCCACCCCATGCTCCTGTGGGACACTCCATCCACCCCACCATCTCACCATTCACAATTCGCCTGGTACCTCAAGGTAAGTAAAAAAAAACATTTAAAGCTGTGTCTATGTCCGAATCATTGAATCTCAATGAATCAATTCAGAGGGTTCCAATTCAATTTGGAGAGATTAAAGGGTCTCCTGATTCAATTTGGATTCAGAGATTCGGCCACCCAATTGGGCCGAATCTCTGCCAAACTGAATCAGCAACCAAACCTTCGCACAGCCCTAGTGAATATCTGTTTAGGCCTATATAACAAAATTTACTTCTTGTTACATGGATGAGGCAAAAATCATAAGTGATCCAAAACGATCAGTACCAACTCTAGCTAACAGGGAACTGGATAAAGTGAAAGTAATTGTGAAAATGAAAATTGTTGAATTGTTTTCTTTCCCAAAGCAGGTTAATTATTGAGAGTTCACCACCATTATGTCCCAATGTCCAGGACCACAAAAGTGCTTTGTCATAATCACTGCATCTATTCTAAGTGGTGTCAGCTCAATCTTCAATGGTTATACATGATTACACATAAGCCAACTGAAACAACAAAAGAGGGGCTATTATTTGGCCAAGACTTAGCAAAGCAAAAAGCCAAAGGCACTAAGACTGATAGAAAATGGCATTTAAGAGAGAAAAATCTGTTCTGTGTCAGCAGTGCAGCAAAATAAGTAGCCCTTGGCCAAAGAAAGCTTTAGACTTTCAGCTATGTCTAAAAGTGGCATTTCAATTTGTGTATTTATGCCTTGCAGATATTTTACTATAAAAGAATAATCTGTTTCAAATGGAAAGGTTTAAACTTGTACACATTCTTTTTAAAAAAATGCTTTTGGCAAAGTATAGCAACAAAAACTGTAAATAATAGAAACAGATGCTCAGAGAGATAAAAGCAGAGGAGTGCTTTAGTGCCTTAGTACTCTAATGAGCAGTCCACCATGCAACAGAATAATGGCCATGGGTGAACCCTCAGTAGTGATTTAATTTTATGTCTTAACAATGAAATAAGCTGGTCAAAAATATATATATATATAAAAAAGGGGGGGGGGGTAGGGAACCCAAACCAAAACCCTGCAGTAATATTTTTCATTTCAATTAACGTGAGGATTCCAGTGCTGTGGTATGGTTTATGAAACATTATTGATTTTTTTCCCTTTGGAGAAGGGGTTCATAATTAAGAAAATATTTCACATTGATGATTAACACACACACTTAGGTCCCCGTCTTGCAAGCTGCTTCATGTAGGTGGACTCCATATTACCTCGATGTGGATTTTTGGGTGAGTGAGGGTCTACATACAAAACTATCTAGCAAAGGCAAAGGTAAGCTTAACTGAGAAATAAGAACTAAATTGCACCCTGATGTACACTCTAAACTGGTTGTCAACCAGGCTGGAATATAGTTCTTATTTGCTAGATAAGCATTTATGTATGAAAATGTCTTAACTATGTACATAACATTAGACATATATAAATAATGGAGGCTTTTGGCACCAGCCTCTCAGATTGTATGGCTAGTTGTAGCCCTGTGTGATGGCCCTTATCTCTCCATGTAACTCTTCCCTCCCTATTATAATTTTTCCCAAACTAAAGCTTTTGTTTTGAAAATGCGTATGCTTCATCTCAGTCCACACTGGTATTTGAGAGAAGTAGCTAGATGCAAACACATGAGGATCATGAGAATTATAAAATCTAGCCATTTTACTTTTATTTGGGGTTCTGATTAAAAACAAATTGGAAGCTGTAACACTGAAATGGCTAAGATTTCCACACTAAAAACTTTTCTCTTGAAATCCTTCTTAAATTTCATGGTTAGGGGAGCTTTGGAGAGGGTGAGGAGGTAAAAGAATCCCAATACAAATCCCTTTGTGAGATTCATTTTCAGGGTGTTGGTACTAAAGAGGAAGACAAGTTAGTAATTTGTGAGTTAGAAGGAATGAGTGGAAGGGGATAGATAGATGTACTACAACTACTGTTTTTGATAACTTCACAGGGAATTCACTTCAATAGACCAGATCCAGCACAGCAAATCACTTATTATGGGTGTCATTTAAAGAACAGGAGTATGTCCTTAAATGATTTGCTGAGTAAGGTTTAAAGAAAACATCTCCAGGTGAAGGTGAAATTCTTCTCTCGTGGTTCTAGGAGAGTAAATATCAAGGGAGTCTCTGGACAGCTGTACTTTCTGAGTATAGAGGGGAAAGGAAAAAAGGCTTTAACACCAAATCTTATGTGTATGTTTCTCCATATGTATTTTTATACTTTCTTATGTGTATTTTCTCACCTCCAGCAGATGACTCAAGATCAAAACTGCTTATCCATAATCATATCCCGTGGGAGGGGCTACTCTATATTAAAGTTAGTGAGGCCTAATTTAAAAACTGGTTGCTGGAAGTTAGGTAACTTAATCTTTTTTTTTTTTTTTTTTTTTTAAGGATTAATTTTAAAATGAATATGAACTCAAACATTATATCACAAAGATTGTTCTCAGTGCAAATCTGCAAGACATATTTAAAATGTAGACATTTGCTAATACTTTGAATTCTCCTTTTATTTTACAAAATCCCTTTGCAAGTACACATACAAAAACATAGATACTGCTTCTTTCAAATGCTTATAAAAGTTAAATAGGGAAATGAATAATCTTCTGCAGAAAATAGGCTTGCTGATATAATTTACAAATCCACTTTTTTTCCCTCAAGAAACTACTTGACCTTTTAAAACAATAGACTGAAATACAGTATGTTAAAGAAATTTGGTATGGATATTATCGTCTTCCCTACTTTATAAATTCAAGTAGCTTCATTAACGCAAAACACTAATGCATTATTAAAATATGGTGCAATATGCTATTTAAATATTAGGTAGTTTTAAAGGCTCAGTGCTAAGTATGATAAAGTATTAAATAAACATCTAGTTTTAAGCTAAAAGATGCAAAATTCTTCAGTAATTAAATGTTAATGATTTCCTTGATTAATAAACTTGGAATTCATAGGTAGATCCATATCCTACCTTTGTTCCACACTTACAATTGAAATTACTGGCATAAAATCAATGCGAGGCACCATACTTTCATCCTGATAAACAGGTAGTTATCCCTATAATCCTTGTTGTTGTTAATGCACACACATCTGCTGTTATTGCAAAAGCTGAACACTGGAGGTGACACATCAATGCTCAGCATTAAGACTGAAATATATCCAGTCATGATTTAAAAATATCTAATCACTAGAGGTAGACTGCTACCATCAGAAAAAGACTAGGCTAAAAAGCCATTATTGATAAAAAATAAAAAAAAAATAGGGCCATCCTATTTTGATTTCTGCACAGAATATCCAGGGTTATCCTGCTCATGGAATGATGGCAGGTAAGGTGCAAGGTATGGATTATATTACAATAAGGCCTGTTCACAAAGCCATGTACAAACGTGTTCCATGGAGTATTTCTCAATTACAGCCATTAAATTAGCTAGACAAACATGTCCATAAACTGTAAGATGTTAGGTTGAAAGGCTTGTACAAGAAAAGTACTGCTGACTATTGTCCATTTCTGTTGTGATATATGAGAGTATAAAAATACAAGACTGTGAAAAAAACTCCATAAAGACAAGTGATAATGAGTTCAATAACCAATTACTGCTCTTGAATGCATATACACAAACCTTATTGACTTTTCTTGAAACAATCCAAGGACAGAATGTGCTCTATTATACAACGCAATACTCCTAGCATAGCCGCAGTTAGACCAACAAAACTCTCCTTTTACCTGTACAGCTTGTTTCATTTGTCAGGATGGCTTTCCTAGTAGAGACAAAAACTTTGTCCGAACTGCGTATAACTGTGTCCAAACTAGAAGTGCTTTGCTGGTATTCGTGTACTGGTAAAACACTCCTAAGTGCAAGCACAGACCTAGGCTAACTTCAGAGGCCATTAATTTTCATCCACTTATCTCAGTATGGAGTCCATTAGCTTCCGTTGGGCTAATGAAGAACCTGCATTTGGCTAAAGCACATCTCTCTGAAATGCTTCCATTTTTGATTTGAAGATATCACTTGATACTTTGTTCCAACATTTAATCACAGTCACAGCTAAAAGTTTGTGCCTTATTTCTAATTTTAATTTCCTCTGGCTTCATCTTCTATCCATTGGTTCCTGTTATGCCTTTCTATGCTAGATTAAAGAGCTCTTTAAGTAACAAGTATTTTCTCCCCTAGAAGGTACTTATACACTGTAATCAAGTCACTTCTCAATCTTCTTTTTGATAAACTAAATAGATCAAACTCTCTAAGTCTCTCACTGTAAGGCATTTCTAGGGCACTCAAATTGTATTTGTGACTCTATTCTACATGTACTCCAATTTTTCAGTGTCTTTTTTAAATATGCTCACTAGAAATGGATACAGTATTCCAGCTGCAATCTCATCAATGGAGTAAACAGACATAAAATAACCAACCTACTCCGACTCATTGTTCCCCTGTACATATTTCCAAAAATGTCATTAACCCTTGTTCCCACAGTCTTTGTTGGGAATGCTGGCATATAAAAAAAAAAAATCTAATAAATACAGCATTTAATAAATTGATGGCTGAGAATATAAACATTTGACTGCTGACCATTTAAAAATAAACATTTACCTATTTTCTGATTGGAAATGAGACTTGTGTTCATTAAGGACCTTATTTATAAATGGGTAGTATTTTTATGGGTATAAAGGGTGCCTGAACATTTTCTGCCTAAATACATGCATCTTCATCTGCACCTCATTTCCTGACTTCAGTGTAATTAACAGTGCAATCTCAATAACCTCCTAAATTGTTATTTTTTTCTTTAACAGGAGAGAATTTGAATGAGAACTCTGAATGGGAAAGGAATGAAAAACTGGGATCCTAAACTGAAATGCTTGAGAAATCTTTGGATTAATTTGTTGTAAGTTCATATTATAGTTTATGTTTTAAAAGCTAAAACATATGTTTATAGATTCCATACAATACATAAATCATCATTAAGTAAAACTTTTAGCACAATTTGTTCTTTAAAACAAGCCTATTTTTTCAGTATTTCCCCTTTCCCTGTCAGGCAGCTCTAACTCTGAAATTTTAAACCAGCAGCCTGTCATCATCTTCTAGTTTTGCAATAGGGGAAAATCAAATTTACCTTTATTATTCTGGGTTCTGATAACTTTATGTTTCATTCAATATTTTAGAGCCTACTAAATTTAATGCAGTACCAAAAAGACCATTCAACTCCCCTGAATCAGTCTATTGAGTAAAACAATGATACAGGCCTGATTCAAATCTCAATTCCACTAATTCATATGGGAGTACAAATATTTTGCTGCATAAAACATGCCCCAAGATAAGATACACACCTTGATTTTGGAAGTCAGAATGAAAAAAAATAATCTTTCCTTGTAATAAGTAACTGTGAGTGTCTACTTGTGCATTAACACCAGCTTAAATTTACTGCACAGTGAAGTGCACACATACAGTGTTACTGTGCAGTAAGGCTTCTACATGTGCATTACTGTGCAGAAACTAATCAGGCATAAATTTGATACCTGCATGATGTAGGTATCAAATTTATGCTCAAGTCAGCATAAGTCACCGTACTTACTGCACAGGGTACTTATAGTTGTGTGCCCATACTATGCGGTAATTTCAGTTACTACACGGTAAATGCGTGCGTGTAGATGTGCCCACTGAGTAGCAGCCTGCTTACTGTTATACTCCCTGGGTGAAGCTACCCAAGACGTTTACTGCGGAGCGGCCTAATTATTTCCACAGTAAAGTCTCAACGTCTACACATGTGCCCCTATTAAGCCGTAGGAAACTAATCAACACCACCACAGGTCAGTAGTTGTAAATACAAGTACTATCCTATAGCACAGTTCTTTAGTGCACGGCAATGCACATGTAGACGCTGATGGGGATGACTGGGACAGGAGGGTGCTTCACTGCAGGGGCTGCCTCATGG
Organism: Alligator mississippiensis; assembly: GCF_030867095.1. NCBI lineage: Eukaryota > Metazoa > Chordata > Crocodylia > Alligatoridae > Alligator > Alligator mississippiensis. The sequence goes on from NC_081824.1 coordinate 202,519,188, forward strand.
TTAGCCCCATGCTAGAGCACCCTCAGGCCCCAGCTGGCCCCTCTGCAACATGTTGATCTGGGGCGAAGCAGCCCTGAGCTGGCCTGCTGACCCCCTGAGTCCTCTGCCATCTGGGGCTGCTCTGCCCCGGCTCAACATGCTGTGGTTCCAGGAGCACATGTAAAAGCTGCCCCTGGGAGCAATAAACTCAGTCACAAACTACACTGGAGTTAATTCTGATGTATTCATACCATGTGTAGATATGCCCCCTCTGAATCTGACAGACTTTATTTTTGCTTTCACCTGGCAAAAGCTTACGCAGAACAAAATGCTGTTCCTATGTCTCCTTGCATATAATGCACCCCCTCCCTCCAATTTCCATCAGCTGCTTTTTTGGGGAAAAAAGGTATGTTTCATATGCAATTCTACTGCCTTTAATGGAGTTACCTCTATTTACAGTATGTTAGATCAGGCCCTGGCCTACAGATTAGGAAAGAATAGTTACTGTGTACTTTGTATAGTGGTATATGTTCAATCCCTATTTAAACTTTATTTGAGATTGTACATACTCCAGAATTTGACTATGGCTGCATTCATAAAAGAAAGCTCCATTCATTTTTATCTTGATGGCTGGGATATGCTGTCAAAAGACCCTCTAGTTCAGCAATAACTGCTTTACCTTGTCTAGAGCAAAGTCATTTATTCCTGATAAGATTAAAAAAAAGGCAGGTTTACATTATTTTTCAACTGCGTTTTAATAAAACAATGCTATAGAAAAGCTAAAACTGAATTACTATTAATCAAAAGCCTAAGGTTCATCAGCTTCCTGGTTTAACTTAAACCAGACTCCTGCAGCATCCCGGCATGCTCTCTGTGATGGGTGGGGCTCTCTGCTCCACAGTAGGGCTGGCCCCTCCCCTCTGCTCCCTGGCTGGAGCTCTGGCAGAGACTGCAGGTAGCTGCCTGGCTTCCCCCTGCTCCCCTCCTTGCCTCACCATTCCTTGCTAAGCAGGGATTCCCCCCTCCCCTCTGCCTTACACAGACACCTCTCAGCATTAACTAGCAGACTATATGCTGTCTATAATGCTGTTGGAGACTAGTTCCTTCCTTGGAAAAGGCGTTTAAGAAGAGCTTGAATTAATGGAGAACGGCTTTGTTTTCTGATGGGGTGATAAACACTTAGGAGTGATAAACACTGTGTTATCAATTGCCAGCTGAGCTGTTGGAATGCCTACTTAATCAGAGCATCCTACCGGGGCCTGGCCATACCCACCCCCACTCAGCTCAGCACTGTGGAAGGGACAGGGAGGGCAACTCTAGCACCCCCAGCTTCTAGCCTGAGTCACTTCAGGCATGTGCCTGCATTTCTGGGATGTCTGTGTGGTTACAAACCGGTTTAGCCTAGCCAGGTTAGAGTAACCTGCAAAGACTGAATCAATTCAGGTTCAGGCTTTTTGAACATGTATTCCTAGCCTAAAGGAACAGTTCATCTGAAAAGGTGAATAGTTAAGAATTCAGGATGTTTTCTTCCTAAAATACGTTTTTCTTTCTTGCCTGGCAAGAATTAAAAATGCACGGAGACTAAATATGCAATAATGAGGAGATAGAAATAAGTATTGTTTCAGCAGTGACTGTTTCACCCTGCATTTGCAAAATGTAAAGAAAAAGATAAGAGTACATTCATGCATACATAAAAAAGAGATGACTGTCTTCATGGTTACCTGATTAATTAGGTTGGGTCTCTTGAAACTTTATCTGGGACAAGGCAGGGTGGCAATTATAGTGACTTTTAAAATTCATTATCTTAATAAATGGTCTTGTCTTGAAGATAAGTACTGTTCTGTTTTCACACCCCTCAACACCAGTAAAATATATCCAGGGACACATGTACAAATGTGACCAATATATAAAAAAAACCCCAACCTCATATCCTTTAGATATATGTTGTTAGGTAGAAATTAATTTTGTTTTTCATATTTTAGATAGCAAATTGTGTGGCTGGAAGGCTCAACACAGCATTGATCTGTGCTGTCCTGAGACAGGATCAGGTCTCAGAGCAACCTCAGGGCTGATCCAGGAGTTAATAAAATCTATCTGCATTACAAAAGCAATATTTGGTAGATGGCACATCTCTCATACAGTTATCTTACATATTCTAATCAGCTGACAATAGAGTGGAATTAACCTTTATTTTACAGGAAGCTACATACATCCCACCATTCAGCAAAGTATACTAAAACTGGGGTCATACTCCTGATACAGTGGAGTCGCATCTTACGCAGGGGTTAGGTTCTAAAATCAGTGCATAAGGCGAAAATTGTGTACAGTCAAAATTACCATGCCAGCGGTGACTGCCTCTGCCTCCAAAACCTCTCACCGCTGCTGCGGAGCCATGCTTAAAGCTGTGCGGCCAGTGGCAGCGGCACAGCGCAGGGTGGTGGTGGGGATGGCTGCATGCTGCCTGGCCACCACTACGCTACCGCTGCCATCCGGTGGCTGGCCACACAGCTCCGGGCATGGCTCCATGGTGACAGTGGGAGGTTTTGGAGGCAGTGGCCGTCACCGCCATAATGGGCCTCCAGGTAAGCAGTTGCACCGCGTGCAAACTCAAGCCCCCACCCCCCTCCCATCCCGCGTATAGTTGAATTCACGTAAATTAAATGCGCATATGATGCGACTCCACTGTACTGCATTCCTATATTCCCATAACTTTTACTCACAGGTGAGAGTAGTGCTGAATTCAACAGGGGAAGGGCCTCATCCAGTAAATGAGGCATGAGGAGACCCGTGTTCAACAGTTTGAACTTGACCAATCATCTAAAAACCTATTTATAAACCACATATAACATTTACCCCCCTTTGCAAACTGCTTTGCTATTTACAGGTGAAACTCCCTGTCTGAAAACTAGATAGTATCATTTGCATAAGTGACTAGATAACTATATTACCTTAGATGGTAAATTATGTAATCAAAGTCTGTTCAGCTTTCTCATACAACTGGTCTCAAAGTAGCCAGTGTGAATAATCATGTGAGCACAGGATATAACTCTGGGAAAGGCCTGGTTGAAATGAAAGGGAAACATGGAGAGACTCACATTTGTCTCTTAACTTTACATAGATGCCTAGGAAGTTATAAGATAACAAAATAATTTGATAAAGAAGTTGACAAAGCGTTGCATTTCTCCTATACCTTAACTTAGAAAACTGCCTTGGTGCATTTTGAATAGTTCAATTTACCCTATTGAGTTTTGTAGTTCAAAAAATTAAATAAATGTGAAAGATAATGCAAGGAAATCAAGGAAAATGAAGCTAGAGGAAACGTTTCCCAAATATTGGTGATGCTTCTTCCTCTACTATCTGATATAAGGAATTATTAACAGACAAGAATATTTTTAGAATGTTTTTAAAATGTCTAATGGGGAAATCTCTTATAGAAGCATACTTTACATATTCCTGCTTATTAGACTTTTGTTTAATTCCTGTCTTCTCTTCTAACAATTAAGGGAATCCTCAGGGATTACTATGTTGTTAAGGAATTTAGTTTCTATACCTCTGTATACCTAATTAAAACAATGTTATAGTTACTATCTCTACCAGTCTGTCATAAAACAAAAGAACACACATATGTTTATTTTAATATTTTAAAATAATTCTTTGCAAATAAGGATTCATTTGAAATTTTTATTTTCCCATCTAAATTTGATGCATTGTGCTATTTCACTATATTTACCAGAAAAATATTACATCTTCTGTGATAAAATAATGACAACTGCACCACACATTTATTAACATTTTACTTTAATTACAGAATATATCAAGTATAAGAAGGGATGAGTCTGTGCACTTTACTAGGATATCCAAGATGGGGACAAAAAAAGTAAAAATAAAATCTGTCTGCAGACTTAGGAAACATGATTATATAACATTATCTGACAAAAAAACCTGATAATCTGTCAAATTAAAAAGCTGATTTAAGAAGCAGTATTGAAACCTCTTTTTAAAAAGAGAATTACTGTACACTCTTGTTTGGGTAAGAGTCAGCCTTTTTTTATTTAAAGAAGATGGAAGGCTGAAGCAATTTTCTAATCTTTCATGTTCCTTTTTATTTCATTGACTTTACTTTAGTTCTGGTAGAAATTGAGCTAAAAAGATGGGGAAATGTACTGCTATTTTTATCAACAACAACCTTTTGCAGGAGCCATGAAAATACATTGAATATTATGTCTTGTCCCACATAGGATATAAAAATTATCTCAGATATTGGACAACGGTCAAATCAAAGGGACCAGAAGAAGGAAAGAGAAACCAGCACTGGACACAGAAAAACATATCTGAGAAGCCTCAAACTTAATTCTGTTAGTTAGTTGCTGATATATTTCCTGGTAATTAAGATTGCTCCCATTATCCATACAGATATATAGCCTTGTTTGAATACTATGAAGGCAACAGCCTTTTGGATCTCACTATATTCTTGATACCTTTCAGGAGGAGTGAGTTCTTTGTGGTTAATTATACACCATGTCAAATGTGTTTTCTTTTATCATTTTTAAGTGTTTCCGTTTTTTGGATTAATCCTTTGTTCTTTTGATATCAGAAAAGACAAAGAAGTACCCAATCTATTTGCTCTATGCAATTAATGATTTTATATACCTCCATAATATTCTCCCTCCATTCATATACTCACTATTCTTAATACTATTAAACTAGTAATGGGAGGATCCAGGTTTTCCTGGATGCAATAGCTAAGACATTTCTTCACCAAGTCCTCTCTAAAACAATAAGAGATGACAGTACTTTAGACTTGGATTTAGTAAGTAATGAGATCATTATAAAAGAACTAGCTGTAGAAAATAACCTTGGACTCAGTAATTGCATGAAACTGATTCATTTTAAATTAAAAGGAAAAACAAACAAAAGTAGACTCCAGTAAAGTAAGGTTCTAAGTTTCAAAGGGGCAAATTTGATCAAATGAAGCCCTTGGGAGATGTTAATTAAAACATATGATGGGACCTGAGGAATTTTATCCCAGAGCCCAAAAATTCCGATAAGACATTCAAGACCTGGTATGGCAGAATACATGATATTAGGGACCAAGGATAAAATTACTCAGATCCTAAAGTGTGATGGCCCTCGGAGGTGCAGCATCAGAGACTGGTCCTTGATGTTGTGGTTTCTAAGGTCCTGACATGCAGGGAACCCAGGATCATGATTCTGTGCTCACAGGGCATTTATAGACATGTTCCAGGAGGTTTAGGGTGGGGGGAAGCGGGAGCTTAATTAGTGCAGCTCCGAGAGCTCCACTGATTAAAAGCATCCGCGGTATCATGTGTATCAGCATCCCTGTGCTGAAAAATGGTGGCAGGGTACTTTGAACTAAAGCTCCAATGAGTTTTAGTTAAAGTGTCCCACCGCCATTTTTCAGTATCGGGACACTGATACACGTGATGCTGATGTCTGCTGGAGTGTAGTAATTATGACACTCCAGCAGGCTCAGTTAATTGAGTCTCTTCCAATGTGCTGTAATTATAACACATCAGAGCAGTCTCCCTGCATGTGTACAGGAACCCACAGACACTGGCACCTTTAAAGCTTAGCATGGCTTTAAGGGTGCCAGTACGTGAAAGCCCAATGAGCTCTCCATGCATTGGCAAGTTTAAAGCTGATACATGCAGCTCAGTGCCTGCATACACATTGAAAGCCCTATAATATTGATTTGAACTTGTCAACACAATGGCTCCCTGTGGGCTGGCACCTTTAAAGTCAGGCTGCACAGTAGGGCTTTAATATGCCAAATGTTCAAATTAAAGGGTGATACAAATCAGCCACAAAGATGTTCGTTAAATGTGGAATATCTTTGTGGCTGGTTTGAAATTTTATCGTATGATACTTAGGTTCAAACTGTGGTATGTTACAATTTATCACACAGTTAACACATGAATTGCCTGATAAATGTAACATGCCAAAGGCCTAAGAGAGCTAGTTAGTGAAGCCAACTGTATTAAAGAGCTCCTGGACTCAAACACGGAGAATATTTGCAATTTTTTTTGAAGTGAAATGGGCAAAAATCACTTGGAACATGCATCCCACACAAGAGTTAAAAAAAATCATGCTCTGGTCTTAACTAAATGAATAGGCTCTCAAAAAGGCATATTCAGAGTAAGGAAAGACCCTTCAAGGAACAGAAAAAGTGACTGATTAGGAAAGAAAGCTGTGTCTTAGGAATAAAAATAATGTAGGTAAAAAGTGAGATCTATCAAAAGTCAAGCCAGGTTACAGGTTAAAAAGGATATTAAAACAAATAGCAAAAGATTCTTTAACCATATAAAGAAAAAGAGAAAGATGAATTAAAAGTGGGGATATGTAGTGAAGAAGCCCCAAAACTAAACTGACACATTCTTCTTCCTCACTACAAGTACAAAGAAAAGATGGCTATAGGACATGAAGAAATAATAACAGTAATGACCCCAAATAAGTTGGGAAAATCAGCCTCGAAGAACTTCAAGCACTTTAGTCAGGGGAACCAAATACTTTACATAATATTTTTTTTTGGGGGGGGGGGGAAGGCACATGGTATCACAGATCTAAAAACAAAGATATAAAATATTTTTTTCTTAGATGAGAGTGAAATCATGATTGGAGAATGGGAAAGCTACTACCTGTGTTTGACAAAAAAAAAAAAAAAAAAAAAAAGTGGTCCAATCAACTACCTAGTCAATAGTATGCAAGACTTCTAAATTTTGAAGAAAAGACTAATAAAAGATGTTTAGGTAACTGAAAAAACAGGATAAAATGTGACATGTATTTCTAAAGGTAAATCATTCCATAGAAACTTGATATTTTTCATTGATAAGATATCCAATTTTCTAGACAAAGGGAAGGCTATAGATCTAATCCACCTAGACTTCAGTAAAGCATTTGTTATGGTGCCACATGGAAAATGATTAGTTAAGCTGAAGAAGATGGGGATTAACACAAGAATTGTTAGGTAGGTAAGAAACTGCCTGAAGGGCAGATAACAACAGATTGTGCTGAAAAGAAAAGTATTAGATTATTGGACTACCTGACATGCAGATATAGAGGTTGATACACAGGGTCCCATTACTTATGATAGACTCTATATCAAGTGAAACTAGATATTTTAGACCACCCTCCAAACATCCTCCTGAATAGACTCCTTAAAATATGGACTCCTTAAAATGTATTGGACACTTATTTCTACCAATACTTCAGAGGATGTCAGTTTTCAGCTTCTTGGAGCAGCTGATCATCCACATATAATGAAGTGTCAGTAGCGCTCTTGCAAGAAGTTCAGAAGACAACTTTGAAAAGTGAAATCAAAGATCTCAGTGATGTTATATTCGGAGTCCACAGGAGTAGGATTTTTCTATTGATACAAGCAAACTTTTGAGTTAGCACTACACACAGATGCATACTTGAAAATGGAGTGCTGACTAAGAAGAGACCAAACACATTAGTTTCTATTTTTTTAAAGCTCTCCAGGTAGACTTATGAGTGATGGCATCTGGCTAAAGACATAAAAGGGCTAGATACTAAAACAAAGCCAACTGTTGGTGTGCACATCAAGCCACCATTAATAAAATGTGGTTGAGTTCAACATTGTCGTAACAATACAAGTTTGGTGACTTCATTCTGAGACCTTAAGATAGCATTCGGAACCAATACAGTTCACAAAGAAAACAAAATCAGAAGTCATTGTCACTATAAAGCATTTGTTGTTAATACAGAAGAGGACAGGGAAGAACTGGATGACCTTTAGGTCTGGAGTAATAGAACTGGGATAAAATTCAACAGCACAAAGTGAAAAAGTATACCCTTGGGGACTTGTAACCAGAACTTTTGCTGTAAATTGGGAATTTATCAGCTGGAAGAGAGAAAAAGAGAGAAAGCTCTGGATATATTAGTCAATTGTTGGATGACTATGAATCACCAACACAATGCGGCCATGAGGCAAACAAGATCCTGACAGGTTGTATCATGAGACATATTTGCAGTAGAGTCAGCAATGTTTTCATCACATTGGGAAATCTCATCTGGGATACTTTCACCCATTTTTAATAAAGGTGTACATAAACTGGAACATGTGCAAGAAAAGGATAGTAGGTTGACCAGTTTATGTTCACCTCTGTTAAGACCTAACTAGCTGCATTTTTGATGAAGTCTTCTCTAGTCTTGACCAACCTAAATCTATGCCAAATGTTGCTATCAAATATTTTCCCTGTTTTTCCATTACTGTACACTTATGGTAGTTTTGTTGAAATTAATAGATTTTAGCGTTTTGTAGGAGCTGACAATCTGACCCGGGGGGGGGGGGGGGGTTGAGTCCTAGTCAATTTCTGAAACACGAAAGAGCGTTTCTCACATAAATTATTGCCCCTTCCCCATATACATTCCTTATTTTCAGTCTGATGCTTTCATATATGGGGTTCAGTCAAAGTCTTTGTGAAAATAAATTTTGTTAACTGGTTCTCTCTTACCTACCATTATCACCTGTACATCCATTGTAGATTTAGAAGTTAGCTCCCAGGAACAGTGGTAAAATTCATAGAACCAATGAAAAGGTTATTCCTTAGACATAAGAAATGCATCATGGATAAGTTCTGGCTCCCAGGACAGGAGGGGCAGGCCTACTAGATAAGCCAGAGAACTGCAGACTGATTGGTATCTTGTTTCCTTCTTTCTGCATGAGCCAGATGCCATCAAGACACATGTATACTGAACAAACCCTCTCTTATGCATAGCACCCTCCCTCCCCAATACTGCATAATGTTCTGCCTCTGTTCTCCTAGAAGAAGAATTCATGGGAGTTCAGCCTGCCTCTTGCTCTCTTTGGAATCATAATCTTTAGGGGAATGGTTAATTATCATGACAAATGAACTGTTTTCTCAATGCCTGAAAATTAAAAGGAGCTCAGAAACACTGGATAATCTAGATCCATCTCATACCGGGCCAGAAGCTTAGTTGGCAGCAAGTTTATTCCATCTGAAGCCTCCACCCTGATGTGAGGTTTACTAGTTCAGTTGGACATTTGTCTTTGGACTTTCAGACTTCAACATCTTTCAGACTTCAAGGGCTTTGTTCCACACAAGAAAAAGGGACAATTACTCCAAGTCTGTTAGTTTTGCAAGCAATCAGAATAGCTGGTTCTTCATCATCCCTGGCTGAATCAGTCCCATGGGTAGAGACAGCAGAAATAGGAATGTGAAAACCTTCCTTAAAGCAGCAAAGGAGGAGATATGGAAGCCAGAGAGCTGAACATGTACTCTGTTGCTTATAGAAAAACTGCCTCAGAGGGAAACAGAAATGGGGAAAAGGAAGGTAAGATGGATGTGTCTCACTGGTCAAAGAAAAGAGGAGAATCTACTTCACATCTCATCTGAGACTGAAATGGATACCATGTCATATCTATGCTGTCTTAATATAGAGAACATCCTGAGGCTCCATGAGCTTACAGTAGTGGCCCTAGGTGGTTTAGAAGATTATCCTAGAACAGCTGCAATCAGTGAGGGAGGCATATATGTTTCACCTGCATTTCATGTTCCATGATGAGCTATTTGGGACTTGGCAGAGGCAGCTACAATAGGCAATGTAGTGCTATTACATTTTATTAGACTATCTAGCAAAATCATAGATAATTTGCTAGACTGGTACTAGTTTGAGAGATTTCAATAATTTCACCTGGCAATCAGACCTGACCCTAGAAACTGATATTCTGAATTGATTCAGATGGCATCCAGGGCTTGGATCTGAAAGGTATTTCTCATCAGATGGATGTGCAGATTTGACTTTGGGACTTTCTCATTCTTTTGGTATTTTTTCCCATTCTAAAGCAGTTAAGATATGAAGATGGAAATGAGAAGACAAGCAGACCTTCCTCTGGCTAGACAATCAAATCGGTAATTCATATTCATACTGTACAGAGAGAAAAATCTCCTAGGTTTGAATTGCATGTAAATGAACATTTACATGTAATTATGTTTAACTTTAAGCAAGTGATCCTCAACCAGAGTACCATGGCAGGCTGGGGTGTTCCGAGATACCTTCAAGGGTGCCACACAATACTAGCACTTGTAGGCATGCAAACACCTACATAATTCACAAAATAAACTGAGATTTCAAATAGGAATCAATAATATCAAAAACATTCTGACCTGCTGTGGTTTTTCTGTGGCCTTTGTGAAAAAATAATTGCTCTATTATTTTTCTGCAGTCAAAATGAGTAAAAGCTGAGAGCTAGCATTTTCTAATGGGTGCTTTGAGTCTAATGAGGGGTGTCTTGATTATAATAAGGTTAAGAATCACTGCTTTAAATATTTATCTTAAACTTAGAAGTGTTGCAGGTATGGATATCAGACTGCTGCCACTACCAGTATATGTCACACCGTGGTGGAAAGGGCCCAAGGCTAGCATCAGGATGGGATCTAGACATTATGTCACCATTCCTGACTTTTGATTCTTTTGGATTTGATCAGAAGCTCTATAGTCCCCAAGACCAAGAGACCGTCCCAAGGACAGCATCAGATTTCCCAAATCCTTAGTTGTCAGAGATAAAGCAAGAAGAAACCATAGTACTATATACAGGAGAGAGCAACAAGAAAAGGGCAAAAAAGAGATAGCAAAGTTCATTAGGAAGGTGCAGAGAGTTGTCAGTCATCATTAACAAGGGACATAACATACAAGTGCCAGTTTATTTTAAAAGATAGGGATGCATAAGTCTAGTGCTGGGCTAGCCTGTTTCATTTTATTGCCTATTAGAAAATGATTGGAACTATTCTGCCTAAGCCTTCTCAATTAACTGTTTTGTCAGTTGTGAAATGCAGCATAGGTATATACAGAAGGATCATAACTCATCCCATTTCCAAGCAAACGCCTAGGAGTCAGCAAGTAAGCTCAGAATATTTGGTAAAAACTGGAATAAGTTGTAAATTTAACAGGGGGCAGACACTGAAGGACACTGCATAGTTCTGATACTTTCTTTAAAGAGAGGGCAATCTTGCATCTTTGGGCCAGGTCCACAAAAGAAGCTAGAGGTCTAAACTGGGGCCCGAGAATTCAGGCATCAAAATGCAAAAATTATGCCTGAAAAGCTCTGATCAGCTACTGCCAAAATCTGTACATTGCAGCAGTGGATATGTGCCTTCCTTGTTTACTTTAAAGTTTTTCAGGTGCTTAGAGCTGTGTTTCTGCAGCTAGAACAGCTCCAATCTTGAAAGAGATGAGCAGCTCAGTGACTATCTCATGGTTAAGCCTAATTTGGATCCAGAAACTAGTCATCCCCGTAACTAATTCTTCTGAGGTACTTGGTTAGGTAGACCTTTTCAAAACATGTACAACACACACTGAGATATACAAAATGCAGTGGTGGTTTCTTCCTTTCTTTTAAGACATGGCTAGAGAAAGAAGAGTTGGTGATATATATTTTATGTTTAGCATTTTATATTATAGCTTGGTGATGTGTTATAAGGACCTTCCCAGTATGCGGCAGACCCAGGTTGAATTACTCCCTCCTGAAATATGGGAATTTGAATCTCCTCAGTCTGAGGGAGTCCTAATCACCAGGTTTTTGCTTATTCTATACTAGGACATTTTGCATCCTTCTTGTTGAGGCTGCATCACTGGGCAGAAAAGAATTCAAGCTTCATTAGGCAAGACAGAGTATTCAAGAGGGAGCATACTTCTGTAGCCATGTAGTTAGGGCAGTCACCTGGGAGGGAGCATTGATTCCAGTTTCTACTCTTAGAACTGTTTCTGTACTTTGCATTAATCAGTCATAGGGTAAAATTCAGAAACAGTCCTGGAAGCATTGTGCATTATCACTTTTTTTCTAACCTCTAGTGAACCTATAGTCAGACAATGAGAGCCTAGCTTGAAGTGTTAGCTAAACTGTTTACTCAACAACAAATTTTGATTAATTTTTCTAAGAGGAACAGCAAGAGAAAGAAAAAATGGATGGTAGCTGATAGAGATTACACAGGCAATTAAATTAAAACCAACCTAAGTCTATAAACAGAACTTTCCTCAAGAAAATCCTCAACTGATATCTTTTAGACTCCTGACTGAAAACATACAATGTTTGATCGTGGGCAACTGTTTTAACTAGAATAAAAGCGTCATGCAGAATGTAACCTTTCCTTTTGTAATGTAACAGAAGAAAAATTCATCAGATGTGCTGTAGGCAACTGTTAGGAAGATCTTCTAATGGTTTGAAAGAAAAATCAAATGACTGTTATTTAAAAACAACAGATCAATTAACTAAACTGCCAATTTAGTTTATTCTTACTTTAACAGTCCAGAAGCAAATAAAGGAGATAAACTTGTCTTTAGATACAAAGGTATATACAAATTAAAATTTACTAGAAATAAAAATCTCAGAAAAGAGAAAAAATGTCAAAAATATTACCTCTGGCATTAAAATGAAAGTTAATGGGACTACATGAATGCAAAAGATAAAATTTGGTAAAAGGTTCTTTGAGTAAATATGATATATTTCATTAGACCAACTGAGTAGTTGGGGAAAAGTTATTTGCAAGCATTTGGGTGCAATCGCCCTTCTTCAGGCATAGGCAGTCTCTGCTGTTCTGAGACTCCAAGGAATGAAAGAAGCTAAAAGTGTGACAGGATGTCAGTGAGAATGTAAATAGGTGGAAATTAGGAAAACAAGAGGTAGAGCAGGGAAGGGAAGGGGTAAAAACAAGGGGGAAAAGCCAAAGGTAAGTAAGGGAGATTCTACAGTAGTAGTTTTCCAAGGTAGAAAAGAGGCTGTCTGTGAAAAAGTAAATAGCTGGAACTTAGAAATACAAAGGGTAGAAAAGGAGGGGGAGTGGCGGAAGGCGGGGGGGAAGAAAAGGGTACAAGGTCAGGTCTGGCAGGTACCTGGTAAATCAGACATCAGGCCAGTTGTAATGTGTCAGAAATTCAATGTCTATATTGAGTCCATGATTATTTGTACCTAGTAGATTTATGAAGTGAAATTTGTTGGCTCATCTATGAAAGGTGTTTTGTAAGTTCCCTTTGAGGATTAGAACTTATTATTAGGACTAGAATTTGGCCCGTAATGCAGGGAGCCACTATACTGGGTCCTCCATCAAAAGCTAAAATATCACCAAGTTCACTGGGTAGCTAAAACTGCTAGGTGTTCATCTCTCTCTAAAATATCAACAGAAGCATATCCAAAAAGGATACAGCAGTGCCAAATGGCAGTGTTTAACATCTTTCAGACTTCACTTCTAGAAACCTTGTTTTCTGAAGAACTGGACTGAGAGCTCTTAATGTGGTACTATCTATGTCTTCAGAGATAAATCAACCATGCAGTTGTCTGAAGCATTTATAGTTCAGAGATTAACACTCTTTTGAGCTGGTTTGACCTCTCTGTAATTGATGCATCAATCTGTCTATGAAAAAACTAGCCCAGTCTGAAGAAAGGTATAGCAAGACCTTTAAGCTAGATGATATAACATGTAAAAATAAATAGGAATATGGAAAAGATGATGTTATGTGAGGAGGAAATAAAGGGGAAAAAAGGAAACAGCTTTAGCAAGTGATGAGATACTCTGCAGAAGGGCAATACGATGTTCCAACAACAGTTCTGTAAGGTTCAGGCAATAATGCAAGCAAGAGAATTCTGAGCTATGACTTACAAAATCATTTTAATTGACTTTAATTTAGTAAGTGGAGACTGACTGCTAAAATATGAACAAACGCTGCAAAAATAGTCTCCCCTCCCTTCTCTAAAGTTTCTAGAAACCCTATCTCCACACAACATTTTTGAGGGTTTTTTTTCTCATGAAAAGAAAAGTGTTATGCTTTTATCAGTTGACACCGCAGGGACTGCAGCATCCAGAGGTCACTATCTATGCATTTTTCATTTCAGTATGGAGAATGATCATTATCTTTAGCACAAAGAAGCTATGCACATTCACTCCAAGTAAAAAAACATAATTAAAATTTTGGGCGTGAATGTGGTCACTTATTTTTAAAAGGGAATATCCGTCTTCCACATACTGATTTTTTAGTGCTACAGATCTACTACTTCATGCTTTCATTTCACACAGTGAGGATATTAGTGTGCTAATGTTTGTTTTTTTATTAGTATATACAATGTTGATATCTGTTTGAAATGAATGAGTTCTGCATACCTTCAGGCAGTTCAGTATCGTCATGGCTGACCACTTCAGATCTTCAAAAGAGACGTGACAGCTAGTGCAAATGAATATAATGCCACATCCTAGGTATTATCTTACACAAACAAAGCTCTCACCAATGTTCTCTCAAAATCATTTCCCTTTTAATCAATTAATAGTCCCACTCGACTTTCTCTTACCCCAGTCTTCCCTTCCCAAATCCCTACTAAAGTTTAAAAAAATGGAGAAAGTTACAGCTACTTTTAATGCTCTATATGTTTTTCTTTAGAACGCAACATAAATATCTGAAAGTTCACATGATACATATTTCATTGTTTCTTTAAGGAAACACTTTGTTATGTATGCTACTAATATCTCACCCTTAACTGAATAGCAAGAATTGAAATTTTGCTGCATGTATTACCACACAGATCACAGGCATCTGTGGTTATATGCACCCGCCTTATAGTTCAAGTTCCATTTTTATTTTAAATTATGAACGCTGTCCCAGATTTGACCTGCAGGTGACCGTTTACCTATGGTTTCTTCTATTCCTTACATGTGTAACTGAGGAGAGCCACTCAAATGCAAAGAAAAAATTTATGCAACCAAAACAAATTAATACTTAGCACAGGAAATGCATTGCATATTCCTTATAATATAAATCCTGGATCCTACTTAAAAGGGAAGATTATTTTTAAACATAAATCAGGCCTACCATTTATTCTTAGCTATAAAAAACATGTAGCAAATAAGCAAACCAGAACAGCTTTCACTTATATCTCTGGAGTGCTGCCTTTAATTTAATAATACATACACAAACACAAAAATAGTTAATAGATAATGTGCAGGCTTACAAATTATTGTTAATGGTTCAACAGTCCTTTAAATTAGAAATATATTGCATAACTGTATGACCTGTTGCTTTTAACAGGTAATTACAGATATTGTCCTTATGGACTAAGTAAATAAGTTATATAGTGAGTATAAGATTTTGTGAACTTGAGCTCACTTCATCAGATGCTGCAAGAGAACAGCATACAGCAGCGTATAAAGTGCAGTGAGCAATCTGAATACAAAAGATGGGAAGGGAGGAGGGAAAGGAAAGTGGGGAGTGGGGCAATGTTCCTTCAATGCACATTTGGGCCTGATCCAGGGGGCCTGATCCAGGAAATTCTTTTATGCAAGTGACCTCATTGAAGTTTACTCACTTGCATAGGCAAAGTTTTTGCAGGACGTAATTCCTATACTGGACTTAATTGAATGCACTTTAATACAGGTAAGTACTGATGTACCATCTCTCTATGTCTGCAGCTAATACTTCTGTTTATTATCCAAGTTTCAAACCTGAAGTTACCTAAAGAATGCATGCAACATTTTCTTGAACAAAAGCTCTCTCCCCCACACTAAGAGTTGTTTTTGCTGTTGTTTTTGGCATATGTTGCTTTTGTCAAAGCCTTTTCTTTATCTAAATACAATCGTCCAATAAAAACAGACAAGAACGTAGAGAGAGAAAAGAAAAAGTCAAAACCTTGACTGTTTTGTGCCTGACATTTACATTTCTCCAGTTTCACTGATGTTTTAAATTTGGCAAAAGATAAAATGTGCCTTTTTTGTTCACTCAGGAAATGTCATCATAACAAACTGCATTCTGCTCATGATTCTTTACCCAATTAATTATTAAATCATCTTGAAGAAGCTAAAACTAAGAAAACAGAGGTAGAACAATCTCATTTCTGAATATCCAACCCACTAATGCAGAAGTATGTGTTTACTCCCTTACCTGCTGGGTAACGTTCTATAACGGGCCAGTTGTCCACCTGTAATGTGGCATTACCACCACTTCTTGTAAAACGTACTACGTGGTATTTTCCATCATTAATGATTGCGTTGACCTCTTCAATAGAGATGTCATCAGTTCCAACATTAAATTTAACTCCAATTTTTCCTTGGTGCTGCATAAAAAAATTGGAAGAAGAGAAAGAAAAAATAAATACTAATTAAGAGCTGTTTTAGTGAACATTAGAGGCAGTATGCTGTACAGGGAAAGATTCCTAACAACAGCTTGTCTCCTCAGATTTAACTTCTGAAGGCATGCATGTGGTAGTGACAATCCTCCTGACAGTTCACTGAGTCTGGGACATCTCTTTCATGGATAATTGATATTCCAAATCAGTTACTTTCATCAAATTGAGTTTTCATCTTTTCCCAGAGGTAAAAACCAAGGAGGAAGAAAAAAAAAAGCTCAAGCAAAGTTCATCTTTGTCCCCTTCTCCTCCTCTCCATGAGCATTAAATAACCTTCTATATTTCATAGGCTTTAAAAATAGAAAAAGTCAGCAATTGTTCCTTTTTCATCAGCAAGAATGAAGATTTTATGACTTGGAAAACTAGACGCATTGCTACAATCCCTTACCCGCACACCTGACTATACTTATAGCAGTCCTGGCTAAATTCAATACAACTACTCAGTGGTGGTCACGCAGTGAATAAGGATTTTCAGGATTAGATCCATAAAGGGATTAAGTTTATTTGTAACTTGTGCAAAGAGTATCAATTCCACATAAACACAGAATCCGATCCTGTCATAAGAGGCCCCTCCATCCTTGACTATTGAAGGAATTAGCACACAAAATAGGAACTGCGCAGCTATGAAAAAGGCTAACACACAATCCCAGCGGGTATATGCAGGAGAGAGAAAGATGTAATGGTACATTGTGCAAGGCATTGATAAGACCCTATTTAGAAAACAGTGTGTTGTTCTGGTCACCAATGTTCAAAAAAAGGTTAACTTAAAATGGAAAGAGTTCAAAGAAGGGCCAATAAACTGCTTACGCAAACCAAGACATTTTATTATGAAAAAAGATTAAAGGAACCTGGCTTGTTTAGTTAGCAAAACACAGATTGAAAAGAGAGATGATCACTCTTTACAAGTACATATGTGGAGTGAATATTAAGGACTTTGAGGAACTTTTCAGCCTGAAAAACATCACCAGCACAGGTAGTGTTGATTACAAAACTGAGTATGGATACATTTAGACTGGAAATTAGAAAATTTAAAATTATCAAAGGAGCAAAGCTTTGGAATAGTCTGTCCAGATTGGTGGTAGAACCAAAAAACCTGAATCATTTTCATATTTAACTAGATAAGCTTATGGAAGAGATCATATGATAGGAGAAGGAGTTCTGGCTCAGCAATTAGTAGGTGTAAAATGAATTAGGAAGTGTAAAGTGTGGTGTGGTAGGTGCCCAGAAATCCCAGGCTTCAGGGCTTTTCCTGGTCATAAGTAGGGACAAAGGGAGATTGTTTTCCCATCCCATGAATGCACTAGCATGGGCAAGGGGCTTCTACCATCCTCAAAAGTCATAGAGAAGGCTATAAGCAGACTTCCTTGGGTGAATCTGATATCTTTTATTAGACCAACCCAGATAGTTGGAAAATAATTATTAAGCAAGCTTTCAGGTTCAAAAACCCTTCGTCAGGCTGAGGAAGTTTCAGCAGTTGGTGTGCGCTCTTCCTGGATGGAATGAAAAGTAAAGAAGCCAGCGGCTGGGCTGGCATGCGTACAAGACAGGTAGTCAGTGAAAATGTAGCTTGAGGAGTCAATGGGTGAGAGACAGGCAGGGGAGGGGGCGGGGCGGGGGGGGGAAGGCTAGGACTTTTTGACTGGGATAAGATGGTGCTCCTGTAAGTACATAAGAAACCTAGAGGTTCCTACAGACAGTCCTGCTCTTTCACTCATGGTCATATCTGGAAGTCAGGAAGGAACTTTTTACCTAGCTCAGACTATAAGCACGACACAGACTATGGCAATCTTTGCACTTCCCTGTAAAAGTATAGGGCATGGTACTTTTTCTAAGGTTTTCTGAACATTTATTAAACAACTATTTCCTTGTGATTTCAGTGTCCGAGCATTGGTCATGCCCTTGGCTTTCCTGCATATTGTAGTGTTTTCTTGAGTGTTCTGGATATAGTGCCTTGTTTCTAATGACTGTGCTGTGGATTTGTTGGGTAATTGTTTGCCTGCAAATACTGGGGCCTGTATGCAATGGCTGGGTCCCTTTCACTCCCATGTTTCCCCAGTCATAATTATACCATGGGCACTGGCACTTCAGCAGAATGTCATTGAAGTCAAGTGGGTTATGCAAGTGCATTCAAAAGCAAGATAAAGGGCATGCACTTTTTAGTCAGAGATGAGAGCATACCATATTTCAAAGGACTAAGCCCAGTATCTTGTATCTCCCCTCAGTCCAAAGATCCAGAAAAAAACAAACATTTTGGTGGAAACTTCAAAAAAATGTAGAATTATTTAACATTTCTTCGCCTCATTTTCTCGGGTTGAAGTTGATTCTCATCTTATACTGTCCTTATAAATACTGCAAGACAAAAAACTGGTGATGACTTCACTGGGCTGATACAACTGATTTATTCAGGAATGGCCTTCTTTGAGATGGGTAAATGGTTTAATACCATAATAGATGTTAGTTATTAAAAAGTAGCTATAACCGGGCATAAATAAAATATTTCAGTGTGTTCATCAAAAAAGTGACTAAAGCAGTTATTGCTGTTTTTTTTTCACACAGAAGTCAGAAGACATTCTTTATTTCTGAATAATTACTATTATTAAACTAAGATAAAAAAAGGAAATATTGCACAGGATGATATTAGAGGCTTATGTTGAATTAGTGATGATTTTATGCATTGCTTCATAGCTTTTGAAAATGGCATTTGATTCTTTACAGTTGTCTTTACTCCAAGAAATTCACTTCACCTCACATTCAATTTCCATAATTGCTCTGCCCCATAACCAGACTTTGACTGTCTAAAACACCTTCTGTTTTTGCTGTTTCTCTTATTATCCCAGAACCACAGCCACAGCAACAATGTCAGGCAGCTATTCTGCTCTTCACTCCCCCATCTTTTAGGATCCAGCCCATGTGACCCAGCTCACTCCCAAGTGATCAAGAGCCCTGGCTTCCCCCTACTTAGTTGTCTGCATTTTCCTCATCTCCCATCAGTGTCCGACTCTCATTCTGGGTGAATTCAGTTCTCTATACTGACCCATTTCCTCCTCACATACTGACTACCTCAGTTCCTTCAGATACTCAGCCAAATGCTTTTGAAGAAGACCCACAAGTCCTACATAAGCTTTCCCCACATTACGTTTTCATTCCCTCAAGTTTAGGATCATAGGAACGTAGGGCTGGAAGAGACCTCACAAGGTCATCTAGTCTAGGCTGCTGCTCAAAGCAGGATCACCCCTGGCTAAACTATCCCAGCCAAGTGTCTGTCTAATTTGCTCTTGAAAATTTACAGGGATGTAACCACTAAAGGTAACCTGTTCCAATGCCTGACAACCCTCATAGCCAGAAATGTCTTCCTAATCCCCACAACCTTTGCTGCAGTTTGAGGTCATTGCTCCTCATCCTATCTTCTAGAGCCACAGAGAAAAGTCTCTCTCCTTCCTCTCTATAATCTCCCTACCCACTGTCAGCCTGAAAAAAAGGTATTTAAACTCAAAAGCTTGCAACGAAGAATTTTTCCAACTATTTGACTTGGTTTAATAAAAGATATCAGATTTACCAAAAGAACCTTGTCTGCCAATGTCCTTAGACCAACATGGCTACAACTTACACCCCTGTATTAGACTTAACTGATTTAGGTCAAACCAGTTTAGGGAACTTCTGGCCCAAATCCCTTCCTGGTTCAAGTTAACTCACAGTCCCCCAGCATCCCAGGATGCTTTGCAGCCCCGGTTTATGCTGCATACTCCAGTGGACCAGGGACTGCCTTGCCCTTCTGCTTCTTAGTCTGCATCCTGCCTGTGTCTGTCAGCCCATAAGGATGGTGGGGGGGAGGGGGAGACCCCCCAGCCCCACCTAGCCAGAGTCTACACAGCACATGGTTGGGAGGAAAAGCCCCTGTGGTGCAGGTTTTTCAGAACGTGGCAGCCCTCTCCCCTCCCCAGCTGCTGATTGCTTCAGCAGCTGTGACAGAAGGGAGGGAGGAGGAGTCCTCCTGGCCATATGCCTGCCCAATGCAGCCCAGAATGGGGGCACCATGGAGCCCCTGCCTTGGGGGTCTTCCCCCCCAAACCAACCCAGGACCCCCTAGCCCCAGGGCAGCCCCAGGGAGCCGAGTGAAATTCTTCCCCTTCCAAACCTTGCCTTAGCTCCTGCGAGTCTCAGGCAGCTTCAGAGCACAGAGGTAAATTCTCCTGCACCTCCGCAGCCGGTTTTGCCTTAGCTGATGCGAGTCTGAGGCAAAACTAATGCAGGGGAGCAAAGAAATTTCCTTCTGCTCCCTGGGCTACCCATGAGACTCTACCAGCTACGGCAAGGGGGTGGGATTGTTAAGGGGAAGAATTCCCTTCAATCCCCTGGGCTGCCTGCGGCTGGGGGACCCTGAGCTGGGGTGCAGGGAAGCTCCCCAAGGTGGGAGCTCCCTGGTGCCCCATGCTGGGCTGCACGGGCAGGCACCTGGCCAAGACTATTTCTTCCTCTCTCCTGTGGCAGCCACTGAAGCAATCAGCAGCTGGGAAGGGGGTTGGGGGAGGGCTGCCAGGGTCTGAAAAGTCCACACCACAAGGACTTTCCCTCCTCCCATGCGTTGTGTAAAATGCTACATCCATCTTAAATTTGATTACAATCATATGGGTTTTATGACTGGGTTTTATATGGGATTATAACTCAATGTATGCTGAAATTATATGATAATTAAGCCAAAAAAGTCATTCAACTCCTAAAATAGGAACATGATGGGAGGCATTCTAAGTCAGGTACTAAAGGGGAAATATTTCACACAGTAGGAGGGATAAAACTAAAACAAACATTCCCCAATGAATATGTGAGAGGGTGGTTTGGGAGGATCCTAAAAACGTCTGTGCTGTCCTTCCCATATTTAACATTGACTTTTGCCCATTATGCTGGACAGACACTGTCTTTTGTATTACTGGAGCACTCAGGACCCGCATTGTGCTGGGTGCCACATAAAAACAGAACAAAAGTTGGTCCAAGCAGCTTATAACCTGAGAAACCGAACAGCTGGCCTGTGGCCCATTATAAAGTCATTGCTGGGTTTTTTCAAACCACGAGGTGGGCGGCAAAGGAAGATGATTGATAAAATTACAGTGTACTAAAATACCATTTCCACTTCTTAACCTTTACAAGCCTCAATAGGATAATAGCTACAGTAGTAAAAAAATACAGGGCTTAACCTGCTGCTCACTCATTACACATAGACACACACACACACACACTCTTCTACAGCACTTAAGACACACAAATGAGGTCCAAAATGGTGTACATACTTTATATTGGGCTTCTGAATGCCACATTCTCCCCTTCATGAAAGGTTGTAATAATGGGATCAATTTATTTTCCTGTCAAGTCTTTACTTAATTCTCAGGGGGAATGACGGAAGGGAAAAACAGCCTGTGACCACTGAGAAGACAGCAAAGGTCCCCAGAATTCTTGTTGACAGAAGCAACTGAAGCAATGAAAGCCATAACCTAAATGCTGTTTTCTGTCTTTCAAAGACAGTCAACACTGCTCACAGGCCTCACTTCATTTGGAACCGCAAGTAGTAACTGCATATGCTGCAAGACCAGCTGCATGATAGAAGAGAACACCTGGGAGAGGAAATCCAGGATGCACTGGGTTATCTTAGGGTATTCGTAACAACAGTATCTGAGTCCCAGCAGAGATCTCTCGTCTCCATAATTAAGGATGAAACTAGTTGCTACGTTATAAATCTAAATTTTCACAAATCCTTGTATCTGCGTACACATGCACATGCTCTCTCTCTCTCTCTCTCACACACACCCATGCACACACATTTAACTTAAGCAGACAGACCAAGTCAATCCGTATTAAAAAACCTTACATCAACATTTCAGCGTATGGAAGGACCCATACAAGGACTTTTAAAGATACATAGCCCATTGGTAGGGACCTACCAAATTCACAGTGGGAGTGGGGTGCCTCGTGGCTCCTTTAATATTACAGGTTTCCCTGTGTGCACCCCCCACACACTGATTGTCAGAGGGGCCTTGCTGCTCGCTCCCAATTGGTTGGGAGGCAAAAACTGTAGTTTTAAATATGGTGCCTTTTTTCCCCTTCTCGAGGGAGCCTGGCAGCAAAAACAGAACCATATTTAAAACCGCAATTTTCACCTCCCTGCTGATCAGGAGTGAGCAGTGAGTGGTTGGGGCGGGGTCGCAGAAGAACCTGCAAAATAAAAGGAGCCACCATGCACCCCGCCCCCACCTTGAATTTGGTAGGTCCCTACCAATGAGCTATGTATCTTTAAAAGTTCTTGTGTGGTTTGCTCCAGTTGGAGGGGGTTTGTATAGACAAATGCATAGAAATGTGAGCCACTCAGGTGGAATGGTGATAATGGTCAAATAACTAAGTAGACAGATAGGTGACAGATGTAGTATTGGGCTGAGACTATATACATGGAGTGTGAACAATGCAAATTGAGGCAAGAGCTGAGAGAACAGAATTTGTTTCTTCTTGTATTCCAGTCCAGCAGCACCTGTCTTCCAACTTCAGATGCAGTCAAAACTATGGCAGTGTAAAAATATAGCCCCCAAATAATGATATTTCCTGTAGCATCAGCAAGGTTTTAGTATTCTCTGTAGTAATAATTCTGGTATCAAACATAAGTGTGTACAAATTTGGCACAACCGTACTTTTAGAACAGACCCCAGATAACCTAAGCTCATAATGCTTACAACCTTTAACCACTCCAAAGAAAAGCAATAATACTGTAACTCCCACAGGTGAATAGACAGAGTAGATAATCTAAGCCTACTAGCTTGTATCTTATAGATTCAGTTCCCTGAGGTACATCACAATAGTGAATATAACAACAAATTATTAGAACCAACTAATGTGTTTGTTTGGACTCAAGTTTTATTGTTGAATTAAAAAGTAATATCTTTTTTATTATATTTTAACTGGAGAGTAATCTTCTAAATTCTGTAAATGTACATGATAAAATTAATCATTGGGATACTAAAGCCATTGAGGGAATACACATGTAAAAAAGATTCAGAAATCAGGAGATAACTATTAAAGTTGAGTAGATACAGGCAGACTCCAACATTAATGGATTAACTATGTATATATTTTAATCTAATGTCTCATCCATATTTACTGTTACTGTATGCAGTTTCTAATGGAATCACTTCCTGAAAAAGAAATGAAAAATATAAAGCTTCTGGGAAAAGATCTTTTAAATGAGATTCATTTTCTACATTTTCAAAGTACAGTCAGCTTTCTGCAGTTAAATCCTAATATTCATATTTTTTCAGTTATTGTGTCTTCCTGTGGCTTTATGTATTTTATCTAAAATTATAAATGAAATTTGAGGGCTCAGGTACAGAAGTTGGTCCTATAAAAGGTGGTTAAAATGGATTTTAACTAACAAGGGCTAATCTTTCTACTATAAAGCATGCAGCAATCACAAATCTATTATCTGAAGTGCATGCGTGTACATGTACGCACATGCTATTTTTCATTTTGAATGCTGAACCCCAATGTGTTTATCACTTCACAGCTAAAGAAGGGAAGTCCCCTCTAGCGTGGATTACAATGCATGATATATTGGTGCCAGCTGCACTATACAGAAGTTTAGGTAGGTCTTGAACACTTTACTGAACAACTACCAGCCACAAGTATTACCATGAAGGTGAGAAGGGTTCCTTCGCTGAAGTGCAGGGAATATGCTCTGATAAGAAGAACATGCCCTGTTCCAAACTGTGACTAGAGGGGTGTAGCAAATTAAAAGTATCACCCACACAGCATGTCTTTTTCTTTCCTTCCCCTCAAGCCAGAGGTATCTAGCTGCTGGGGAGATAAAATGATCCTTTCCCATCTCACTTCCAGGGACTTGGAGAGAAAGGTAGTCTCTGATGCTCGTTTTTGACAACTCTCACTATTTTCTCACAAGTGTCATATTTGGTTTTTTTTCTTAACTTTCCCAACTCTTGCAGCACTAGGTTATGTGAGACTCTCATCTCTCATTTGAAAATAATAAGTTTCTAGCCCTCAGTTTTGGAGGAAAGCTTGAAAACTGAAGCCCTATAGGCTCTGACATAAGAAAGCAAAGAAAAATAAATGAAAAACTTACTTCTAAATCCCACAGCTCTTTTTGTACACCTCCATCTTAGCCAATAGCAAAGCACAATCCTGGGTAATCATTCAAACTGACTTCAAGGGAAAATTATGATCTGAATCACAAACACTAGTTGTACTTCCCACAGCACCTGAGGTTTTGAGTGCAAACCCGGGTAGACATCTCTCTGCTATAACAGCCGACAAGCAAGAATGCTTAAGGAATGGATCTTTAAACATAAATACACAGCCATGCATCGAAAGCTTTTTTTCCTTCCCTAATTTCAATGTCTTGAGTCAACAGCTGCAGAGGGTTTTTTTGTTTTTTTTAAAGAGTATATATTGCCCATAATTTTCATCCTCAGTTTAATTCAGAAGCTGTATGAAAGCATTAAACTAAACCTTTAAATGACCTAAGATTTCATGCCATTAAATAATACATTTTTGAATAAATCAATAAGCAATAATAAAAAATTACTGTCTACCAGATGCCCCTGGTTGATATAAGAAATAGGAGTAGACAGCAATACTGTAACTATAATAATATTATGCATGCAAATATATACAGATGCTTCCAGAGATACTGAAGTCCCAAATGTTGTTCCATAAAAATTAAGGAGCTTCAAGCTTTAAACCAATGACCCTTAAAAAAAGTTAAGTGAAATACTGGCCCCAATATCACACTAATTTATAACTGATATCTATATAATAAGTTTGCGTTAACCAGGCCTTCTTTTGAAAAGCAGGAGGTGATACATCTATAGCAAATGTGAGATGTCTACTCATTTACAAAAATGCCACATAAATGACCACATTACAAACAAAACTTGGAGAGAATGTACCATTAAACCATTCCCCACCCCAGCACATCAGAACAGGATACAACTGCTGTTTACTGCTATGAAATAACAACTTGTGGCACTTTTTATTTTAAATTAATCATTCTTCCAGACTGCTTTAAGTTTTGTTATAACAATTCAATTTACACATAAAGCTCAGCAAGCAGAAAATGTGAAAATATTTTAAGATTATATTTATAAATCTGCAACTCTTGCACTACACTTTCAATTCTCTGTAAATGTACTAGTCCTCTGTTCAGCTTTAGGCATCATTATTTTTAGTTCCATGTATCATGGCTACATTATTTCAAGTTATTTTGATGATGGATTACTGAGATGCCACAATTACCCTAACAACCACCCCAAAAATGCAATAGTTATAGAAGACATATGGTGTGGAGCTCTCAACAGCAGCATATTGCATCTTATTATCCACTCAGCATCATTACTGCAGTACACAAAATTAAATTTTCTTGACAAAATATGCAGTAAGGAACAATTTAACTAGTCAGCCCTTAACATTGCACTCTTCATCAAAACAGCATGTAGCATGTAATGCCCTTAAACTTCCCAGTGCCAGACTCCAGGATCTAGAGGAAGTAACTTTTTTATGGGTGGGCAGATCATTTGAGAAATAATGTTATGCCATGTGAGAATACAATTGCAAAGAAAACAGGTTTTAAGTTTTGGTCAGGATAACTACTATACCCAAGATGTCAAAGGAACTGCTCACAATATAAGCACAACTCCCAATGCCTTGCTTTGCTTCTTCAAGACTCTCTTCCATGAGTTCATCTGTTATATGTGCACCAGTTATAAGGTCTCCAGCCTGTGAGACTTTTGCCCCTGGTAGACTTTAATATAATGGTGTTATATTATGCCTGATCCTCAATATTGCACATCCTACCATGCCAGATGTATATGACAGGACTCAGGATTTGTGGTATGGAGATTACAATTACTGAGATCCCAATCACATGACTGCTAGGACCAAACTGAAACCAGGGCTGCCTCCTATCCAATCCTAGTGGTTGGACAAGGAATGGCTGTGTCCTAGAGCCCAGGGCTGCCCCATGACTGATTCTGATGGTCAGATGAGGAACAACTCTGGGTCCTAGCTTGAGACCAGCGCTACCCTGTGCCCAATCTCAAGGATTGGGTAGGGATGGACATCTTCTGCATAGACTTGCACCATCTGGCCAATTGAAAGCCCTGTGGTCCAGATCCGCACCACACAAGCTTCAAACACTGGGCAGCGACAGTCCAGCTAATCTCCTGTCTGGTACCTGTAAACTCACACAGCAAAGCCTGGTGGGGTACTATAGTATAGGGCTTTAAACTTGGTGGGCAAGCTTCCCCCACAATGGGAAAGTTTAAGGCCTCATGTTGCAACTCTGTGCAGAGATGCACCTCAAGTTTACAGGTGCTGGGCAGTGCAGCTGGATGCCAGCTCCACAATGGGGCTTTACCATGACACACATTATAATTAAAGAATGATACAGACCAACCACAAACTTCTACCATAAATGTGGAACATCTTTGTGGCTGGTTAGCCATATTATCACATGAAAAACTGGGTAGTAAACTGCAATAAAGGTTAGTGTCTGAAAAGGGCCTTTGATACTGCTTCTGAGGTCTTAGAAAGTGCAAGTGCTCACACACACATGCACACACACACACATGCAATCAGGGAAAACGTATCCAAATTTAGGAAACTAACTGAAAGTCCTTCTCTTTTGTACTAACCTAACTATTTTGAGCAGGATGCATGTTTTATACCAAAACACCTAAAAAGGTATAATTGCTTGTATAGGTACAGTTATGCCGATATTAAGATAAATTAATAGGAATAAGTTATTGTAGTATAAATACACTTAAACATTAAGTGCATCCACATTGCAGATTATACTGTTTTAACTGTAGTGGTTTCTGTGCATAGACAAGCCCTTAGGGAACTAGTCTGATAAGCTGTTTGCATTGCACAAGTCCAAAGTCATATAATGACATCAGTGGAAGAGCTGGGACTAGAAACCAGGAATCCAGTCCCTTCACAAAGAAGCATTCATGCCTGTAACAGGGATCTGGAGGCTCCTGTTACTTTGAGAGAGTGCAACAGGCTAAGCTGACTGTGTGGGGCAGCAGCAGAGAAGCACAGGCTGGCTCAAGTACAGGGAGAGGCGCTCCTGGGGAAGATGGCTGCAAAAAAGCAGACCCACGGACACCTAAGCTACCCAAGAGTGAGAATGAGACAGCTAGGGGATAAGTATAGTTTGTGGTGGGTTACTGACCCACAGTGGGGGAGAACTTTATTTGGAAGCAGCTTACTTATTTCTGTTATGCTTACATTTAAGACCAGAGGACCAGGTTGTGGCTACACGGGTGGTATGGAGGCTACAGGGGTGCCTGGGAGGCACCCAACATGAAGTTTTCTTGCCAGGGTCAGGGACCCTAGGAACAAAGCAGCATACAAGTAGCCTTGCCAGGGTTAGGTACTCTCAAGCAAGTAACCTGCCCTGGTGACACCTTCATTTAACAGCTTTCTATGATTCTATGCAGTGGCATAACGTAAAGCCAACTAAAGTGTGATTAAAACTAGTTTCAAGTGTTAATGCGTAGAGAATCCACAGGCTAATAGTTCCAGGAGCCACCTAAAATTAATGTGTAACAATGCCTTAAGTCACACTAAGATTTGTAAAAGGTCCTTTGCTCTTCCACAATACAGAAGCAAATTTCAGCAGTTTCTCTGGCACTGCCGTCTTTATTATTGATTGTAATCTTACCTTTATCGTCACAATTAAGAGTTCTCTTATGGAAAGCTTTAATTTTATGTACACTGTAGAAGTGTTACTGGTTCCCTTCATCTTACTTTTTCCCATTCTGAGAATCTTGCAGAATCAAATACTATTTGACAGTTTTACTTTGTGATCTGCTGAGACAGGCAAAGTAGAATGCTCTATTGGCTGTGTTACTAGATCTCATTTTTATGATTGCTTAATATAGCAGAGCATGTAAAAAAAATCCTACTCTGCATACATGTAACACATGAAGTGATCAAACAATGTTAGCTGACTGGATTGTGACATCCAACCAGTAGCTATATGGGAAAAGAAAGGCCTGGTAATTATAGCTATCTCTTCTCCCTCTTATACTACCACTGGCTATCCCAAAGATTTAAATGAGATTGGCTTAGGATGTTCTAAATAGCTGAGGAAAAGAGGTCCTCCTTCTAAAGTGAAGGGCACCAACAGTTTCCATGGCCTTCAGCACTTTGCCAGGTAGGGTCCAGAACGTGTCACTATCTTTCTGTACACAATGGCACCTAAATACCTGCTTCATAACATATGGCACAACATGCAAGTAAACAGTAATGCAGGAATGCAAAAATACACTGCAATTTACAGAGCACAAGGAGATTGACACAATGATGCTGTTATTTTCAGTGTCATCATGTCTTAAATAATTTAAAATGGATTTCAATGACCTATTTTGTAAAGGGAGCACTTACTATTGAAGCACAGGAAACCCCCCCCCAAAAAAACAAATAACAAAAAACCAACCCAAGACTAGCAAGACACGCTTTAAACATCATTTACTGTTCACCCCTGACATCTGGAATTTTTGCACAATATCTCTTTTTCTCTTCCTTCGTCAGGATTATAGACCTGATTCTCATCTCAGAGTGTTGGAAATCATAAATAACTCCATTGAAGTCAAAGCAGTTATAACACTACAAAAGGGTAAACACCATCAGAAACAAACCCTTTCTCCTTAGGGTTACCATTTCTTTAATAGCTCCCCCACCCTTGATCCTGCCTGCACAAATGAAAATGTGGAAGGACTAAACAAACCTTACTAGTTGCTAGTGCAAGCACCTGGTAATAATGATTTTCATTATTATTCTGACTACACTAGATGATATGTAGGGCTATTTTTGGAAGCATCCAGAAATCTATCTGCATTTTACTTTCATCCCTGTACAGCAGCTTTAATTTTATTTATTGATGGTATTTAGGAAGAGGCTGAATTTCATGGAAAAATATAAATAGCTAGACTACAAAATAATCTTCTCTTACCCATGTCACTGCCCAAAACATACCATCCCGTCTACTGACACCTCAATCAATCAGTCTCACTCCCAAGCCTACAAATACTTTAAGCGTGCAAATAATTTTGTTCATGATAGTAGATTTATAGAATTTATGATCAGGGACCCTGGTTTTCTCTGTTTAAAAATTCTAAATTCTCTGATAAAAAAATTCAAAGTTCTCTGATTAAAAACACAAAATCCATGATTTTTCCGTGATTAAAATAAAACATCACTCCACATATAGGAATCAGTTGAACACAACGTTATATTGATATATTTACAATTTTATAGCAATTTAGAAGCCTGCCAGTGCCTCAATCATTATAGTTAAATGAATTCTAAATACCTATATATTTTGCTATGTGATTTTTGTTTTGTTTTGTTTTGTTTTTATCATGGAAAATCAGCTTCCCATGCCCCCTTTGCTCACCAGGATGTAGGTCTGGCTGCAGCTGTCCCCACCACTGCTTTGTGGCGCTAAGCAGCCCTGATATGCCAGTGCCCTGCCCCTGACTCCCAAGCCACAGGCCTGCCACAGCCCTGCTGGTGCACCTCACTCCTGACCCACAGTACCCCTTCCCTACCAATGCCTCTCACTTCAGACCCACACACCCCCATCCCTGCTGGTGCCCCTCACTCCCAACCTGCAACCCCCTGCCCTCCCCAACAGCTCTGCTGGAGGCGGTCCTCAGCTGCCAGGGCTATAGCAGGAGCACAGGCTCTGCTCATCTGCTCCAGATGAGCAGGAGTCCAGCGTGAAACCCTTTTCCTTCCCTCCTCACTCCCAAAGGTGGTACAGAGCTGAGCAGAGCCTGTGGGGTGCAGGGTGGATGTGAACCCCACTCTGGGTTCAGGGCTCCCTGCCCTACTGCCCTCCAACCAGGGGCTTCCATGGTCTAGCAGACAGGATCCAGGTGGGCTAGGGGACATGACCTATGAGGAAAGACTGAGGGAACTGGGCTGATTTAGTCTAAAGAAGAGAAGACTGAGGAGGGATTTAATAGCAGCCTTCAACTATCTGAAGTGGGGTTCAAAAGACGACGGAGCTAGACTGTTCTCATCGGTGGCAGATGACAGAACAAGGAGCAACGATCTCAAGTTGCAGCAAGGGAAGTTTAGGTTAGATATTAGGAAGAATTTTCTCACTAGGAGGATAGTAAAACACTGAAACAGGTTACCCAGAGAGGTGGTGAACTCTCCATCCTTGGAGGTTTTAAGGCCCAGCTAGACAAACCCTTGGCTGGGATGATGTAGTTGGGGATGGTCCTGCTTTGAGCAGGGGGTTGGATGAGATGACCTCGTGAAGTCCCTTCCAACTCTCATTTTCTGTGATTCACTTGATCTTCTACAGCATATTAGATAACTTTAGGAACTGGAAATAAAAAGATACTTTTGACTATATTTTTAAGCCACGCTGTCACCCAGACAATCTCATGAAACAATGGCTCAGCTGCAGAAAATCATATGCCTTCTTACTCAAAGTGAACTGGGTTCCGTTTTGGCTTTTTGCTACTTTTGCTTTGCTGGTGCAATTGGTAAAAGATCTCTCAGACTTTTCACCACAGTATGTGTAGCTCAAATCTCTCTGCAGTAAGCAGTTTCCCGTTTCTGCTCTTAACATTTTGGGATTGTTCAGGCAGACTACCAGGCAGTTAAAGCACCCATTCTGCTGTGAAGAAATTCTACAAACTCCAGAACACAGAATGTGCCAAAATCAAAGCTACTAGAATTTTTGTCTTTGTGATATACCCTGCTTCCTTTATGAAAAAAAAGGATTCTCTTTTGTGTTGCATACAATTATAATCTTTTCTTTGTTTTTGTTTTGGTTTTTTTTAACATTTCACTGGGAAGGTAGATACCTGAAAGCCTGTCCCCAAACCCTCTTTTCCAGTCTTTCTTCCTTCAAAAACTAACTTCTGCCATAAAACCAAGACCTAATTTTTCCAAGATGAGGGAGAATGTGAGATAGGAAAAGAGGAATTCTTAAGATGTGTCCCATCCCTAATCTACTTGTCTGGGGGCCAGGACATCATCTACTTCTATGTCTGCATGGCACCTGTACGAGCATTGACCCAATGCCCTAGAGAACCTGCACATAGCTCCCACATAGCAGGATCTGCAGGGGACACTGTTCTATCCTGATGGGGAGACCTAGCATAAGTTAACATTTTCATCATCGTTCCTCCAGGCCATAGTGATGTGCTGTATCTTGCATGAAAATTCAGCCTTCAGGAAACTAACTAGCACAGAATGCTACTGTGCCTCTTCTGAGACACATGCTGAGAAATACATCAAGACTGTGCTCTGCTTTCTGCGCTGGCTATTCAAGGACAAAGCCTTGATCCTTATCTTCAGGGTCTTCTTTGGCTGGAACCAAGCATATCACTAAATATCTGCTTAAAACTCCACGAATAAGACCATGGTCAACAACTCTGCTCATCTGTTCCAACAGAGCTCTGTAAAGTAAGAGTAATGTAAGAGCAATGCACTAAACTTTCTTGAGCAAAGTCTGAAACTGTGCAATAAACTTTCCCAGGAAGTAAGGGCCAATGCAACTTCACTACCTTTTTTCTCCAGCATAAAAATATAGCAGCAAATACATTTATTTTCAAAAAAGACCAATCAAAACAAAACATTGCAATACGTATACTTTTCAACTTGGAGAGCAGGAGGAAACAAATGTGATAGACATTAGTCATGTTGCTTAATGCCTACTTAAAGGTGCAGAGATGCAATGGAATGAAATACAATCAAGACCGCTGGGTGCTGTCACAACAGACAATCATAATATTAAGTTACTAAATGCAGAGATCAGACTTTCTTGTTTGCTTGTAAAGCGCCTAACATGCTTGTGGGTTATATATCAACTACATTTGGAAACTGGCAGAGGTTCTGGGGAGGTGTCTGCTTTAACTAATATAACTAAAGTTGTCTGGATTTAAGATTTCTTGAGTGCACTGGATTCTGCACTGATTGATGCTTCCTTTCAGAATATTAAAGGTCCTAGTCTAACCACAAAAGTAGAATAAGCCTCCACCTGCAGTTAACAAAGATACCCAACCCTCCCTAATACAGACTTCTGATTAATTAGTTATCAAGGAAAAGTGACCTTAATTAGAGACAATTTAATTTACTCCTAGTTTAACTTCTGTGGTTGAGCTCGCTTCTCCATAGACCAATTAATTGATTTAAAGCTCTGTCCAAACTCTTAAAGTGTAGATTTACATTTTAAGAAGTCTATAAACAGCACCTTTTGGCACAGTAGGCCTGCTTCCTTTGTTTATTTAGAGTGAGATCCAATAACTTAAGTAACTAAAATAAATATTTACTGTTTTCTATTCCTATCAGCCCTACAGAGATGCAAAACTAAGGCAATGTCTATGCCTTAGTCAAAGATATGTCTGAAGCTCAGTATTTCTAGGTCAGGTATTTGTGGGCGAGGGACCCAGGTGAGAGTATGGGGCCAGGATAGGCTGGCCCAGCACACTGCAGGAACACAGGAGCTGTGCACTGTAAGGCTGAGTCAGGCTGGTCCTGCTTGCTGCCACTACATGAAGCCAGGGACTCACTTCAGGAGCTGTATGGAGCTGGTCCCCCATGCTACCACCACGTGTGGCCAGGGATTGGGGCAGGAAGCTCACAGAACTGCATGTTATGAGGCCAGTGGGGCTGACTCCGCATGCTGCCACTGCGTGTGGCCTGGGACTCCCACAAATAATGCCCTGCACTGTCATTCCACACAAACTCTTGGCATACCAGGTAACTGGAAGAGAGATGAGAAATGGTCAGCCTGTTTTTTGCTCTCACAATTCCAAGCTGCAAAACAATCCATAGCAACCTAGATAAGGCTGCTATGAATATGCAAAGACCTTTAGCCTTTTCTAACAATCTTGAGCCCAGAGAATTTCTTCTCTCCTGGGTCCCTACAACACCCCCCAGTGTCTCGGTGGGCAATTATTTCAGCTGGAGGGCAGCTTAATGAGTTTTGGTGAGCTATTGAGGGCTGCAAGGGTGGCCCCACCCCCTGGTCACCATCTTCAGACCAGAAGTCCTGCCCCAACCCCTGACCTTTGCCACCAGAAGTCCCTCATCTTGCCACAGAAGTACTGCTTTGGGGGGGGGGGGTGCCATCTTGAAACTGGGGAAAAAAAAACCCAAATCATACTAATATATATATATATCTAGATCTATATATATATATATATATATATATATATATATATAAAATCAAGCATCTACTATAACTTATTTTAATTTTATTTCAAAATATATTTTAGTCCCGATTGATGTGTTTCCATAGTGCGGCTAGAGGTGATTGCATAATAGCTCAAAATACATTCTTACTCTTGTATATAGTGTAGGGGAGCAAGGGGGTGTATGTGGGGGGGTGGCTGGGAAGCAGGTGTGTGTATGTGGTGGAGTGTGTGTGTGGGGGGTGTAGGTATGGTGTGTGGGGTGTGTGAGGAAGGGTGAAGGGGTGGGTGTAGAAGGGTGTGGGATATGTGGGCCTGGTGGGGAGGTGTAGGAGTGTGGGGGGGCATGGGTATGACAGGGAATGGAGGGGTGTAAGTCCTCAGAATCCCTGGAGTGTGCAAGTCTCTGGAGCAGCATGTGGTGGCAGTGAGCAGGGCCAGCCCCTCCTGACCCCACAGTACACAGCTCCCCATGCTCCCACCTTAGTCTTAGGCCACACGCAGTGGCAGTATGCAGAGTCAGCCCCACTGGCCTCGTAACATACAGTTCCGTGAGCTTCTGCCCCAATCCCTGGCTACATGTGGTGGCAGCATGGGGGACCAGCATCATCCAGCCCCACAGCATACAGCTCCCGCCCGAGTCCCTGACTTCATTTAGTGGCAGCAAGCAGGACCAGCCTGACCCAACCTTACAGTGCACAGCTCCTGTGTTCCTGCAGTGTGCTGGGTCAGCCTAGCCTGGCCCCATAGCACACAGCTCTCACCTGGGTCCCTCGCCACATGTAGTGCAACATGTGGGGCCACCCCCACCCAGCCCCATAGTGTGTAGCTCCCATACTCCTGTAGTGTGGGGGGGGGGGCAGCCCAGCCCCATAGCACTTGGCTCCCTGCACTCATGATCCCTTTTCCTGAAGCAGAAGTCTCTTGCCCCCAACCCAGTAGGGCCCTTCCCTGGATTCCCACTCTCCAGGCAGGGACGCTAGGAACAGCCACAGGGTGACCAGGCAAAAGCCTCCGCCAGACAGAGGTTTCTCACCTCTAGCACCCCCTATGTAGGGGCTGTGGGGGCAGGTCAGGCCAGGCTGGGGTGGGGGAGTTGGTTGCTTGGCAACCAGACCTGCACCTCCTACATGGAGGTGCCAGCTTCCAGAGGGGCAGCAAGGGCCAGGGCTTACAGACAACATATGGAGAGGCCCTGCAGGCTGGATAGAATTGCCTGGCGGGCCAGATCCAGCCCATGGGCTGTAGTTTGCCCACACCTGCCCTAGTGAGAGAGTTACTATTATTTACAATTCTAGACAAGTTGGTGGATTAATTACATATTTGCTTAAACTATGGAAATTGATGAGGACTATACAAAGTCCTGCAGAGGAGAACTGGGAAAAAGGGTAAGGGAGAAAAGCAGCATGTTTGGACTAATTTCAAGCTGAAGTTCATTGGACTGGAAGGAACCTACACAGACATATATTAAGGCTAAATGGGGGATGTTTTATTTTAGTTTTATCTAGCCAAACTGAAGAATAAAATATTTTCTAAACATATTTTTTCCCTAAGGTGCAGAGGAGGGGATACATTTGAACTGTTTTCTTCTAGAGAGAAAGTAGTCTTCTTCAGAACATTTGGTCTGTAATTAGTTACACTGGTAGCGATTAAGTTTCATTAGTTCTACCTGTCACTAATGCTCTCTGCCTGTGACACAGGCTGACACAATTGAGAGCCCACTCCATCATCTTTGTATTTGAGAAAAAGAGCACAAGAAGGAAAAAAGAAAAACTCAGGATCCATTCAACAATGCCCCTTGAAAGTAGCAAAACTTTAGGTATGTAATTTTTACTGGCAAAGCACCCAAGCATGAAAAAAAATCAACTGCATCTGGCTTATTCTAATCTGCTTAAACCTAGACTGGGATAGACATGTGCAGCAGTTCACTGCTCCTGAGAGGTGTACATGCATTCCCCACTTCCAGGAGCCACGGGGGCAAACCTGAACAAGTAACTTGAGGTAAGGGGAGAGGCAGACAGCATCCGGAGGGCTAGCAAGTCTTGGGGCAGGGGAGGGGGTCTTGACAGGATTGCGGGGAGCTGGTAGGTCCACAAGGGAGGATGGGGGGATAAAATACATTGTTTATTTGAGTATTAGATGAGTTTTTACCTCCTTAACCCGCACAGAGAAAAATGCTCCTCATTTTACATTTGCATATGACAAAACCTCATAAAGTACATTGTCTATCATTAAACTGCTATCAAAAGCAGCACATGTTCAGTCATGGAAACCAACAATGAAGCTGATTAAATGCAGCCAACATTAAGCATGACTATAAACACATACTGATGGAAACCTACCACAAGATTAGATTAGTACAGCTCACCTGAATAAGGCATACAGTGGTGCCCACTGTGCTCAATGCCTCTCAGTATCAACATTTTGTCCAAGTCATGGTGAGCCACTACCCTGAATACATTTAGACTTCCACTTCACCCCCAACACTGAGCTGTGCCTTTCTTTCCATTTTCCATTGATTCCTGTTTATTCACCTGCCTCAAATGTCTGGCAAACGTAATTAACTGGAGCTCCAAACAGTTCATTCAGAATCCCTCTTTCACCCACTGTCTCAGCCTGTTGCATATGATTAGTGTGGCCCTGCCCTCCATGAGGTGGAGCAGGACCAGGATGCCTGAGCCTCATCTGCATATAATTTTTGGAGGATTTCAGGACTCGTGACAAGAGCAGCCAGTTGCTGTCATGAGTGGGGGACTATTAAGCACATGGATCCTTTGTGTGGGGAGTATCTGGAGTACAAACACATACTGAACAGTGCTGAGCTATGGGATCACCATGGCTTGAACCACCACAAGATGTAGGAGGTGGTAAGGGCAAGGGAGGTGGCCATGTCACCTGTGGACCTACTACTTGGTAATGGCTGCCAGGCTGTGTGGGAGTGAAACTTCCAGAAGGACCTGAAGAAGGTGCACAGAGACTTGAACTGACAGGTAGCCCACCAAACACTCCCCATGTGGGCATGGAAAAACAGTGTGGGGCATAGAGGCCCATCCAACTGCCCTAAGCAATCCTGCTAGTGAGAGGCAGAAATAATCAACCACCTCTTCTGGGACTGCCCATACACCAGACAGATGTGGAAAAGAATACATGTACTCCTCCTGGTTGTGACAGGTTGCATAACCCTGACCAGAGAGGCAGTTCTGTGCAAGCATCTGACTAAGCAGCAAGGAGCCCTGATGGCCCACTTCGACCAATTCATCTCCTGCCTCAGGAATGCCCTGTGGAAGACCAGGAGCTTGCTCATAAGAGACACACAAACACACAAATAGTTGAGGACTGTATTAAAAATGGGACCAAGTGAGATGTACTGGTACTACAGGAAGATGGTAGAAGACAATGGAAAAGAGATGGAGGACATAATATGGAAGAGAGCAGACTTTTCAGAGGTGTGCACTCTGAAGAGAGCAATGAGGATGACAACAATGATGGCGATGACAAATACAGTGACAAGTGAAAGGCCTGGGCAAACAGGTGGGGGAATTGGGAAGGGCACGGAGGAGAGAGAGGGAACTGATATAATCCTTTGAGTAACTATGACAGTTTCAAGGTGACAGTGATGGGTACGCAGATGCATGGGCACACAGAAATGTGGTGTGGTCTTTATAATGGGACTAAGAACGATGCAACTGTAAAAGTGTGTTTTGCACTGTCAAGTGAACCACAGCAGTCATAAGACATGTTGTTAGAGGTACAGTTATATATAGCCTGCATCCTAAGCTGGAAGCAATGTAGCTGAAACCCCATGGGTAAGCTACCTCGCACTACCACTCAGCAGTAATGCTAGCCAACCACATGCACAGTGCAAGAGGTGGCTACATTACTTCTGGTATAGGAGGCAGGTTGCTTGGAACAATGTAGCAAACTTGAGGTGGCTGCTGCCAGGGACAGTAAATTTAACATCATATAGACATATCCTTAGAAGCCTAAATTCCATGTAAGCTGCACTTCAGGCTCCTGAGTACTTTTTTGGACCCTGCCCTTAGCATTTTAAATCTCTCCATCGTGGTTTTTTGCCTGACAACACAATGAAAGCAGACTCAGAATACCAAATCATTAACTGCTAAAGTCAGGATGTTTTTATGTTCCAAATCTTAATAAAGAAGGACAATAATAATACGTTGCATGAATATAATACTTTCCGCACTGTGTAGTCCCAATGAGCTTGCTAAATTTTAGTGTTTATGAAAATACAAGTTATAGTTTGATTCTTCTATCACACTCTTCTCCCATACACACTCTCTCTATGGCAATAGATATGGCAACATGAGGAAATAGAAATACCACAACAAGTAACAACTCTTTTTTGTTTCCTTAAGCAATCCTTCAGAAATATTAGTGTTGGCAATTATTTGCTTTGATTCATATAGCACAAGAACAAACAAAAAAGTGCAAGATAACAGACACAAATGGGAAGAGGGAATGGAAAGATTCATATTAGGTGATTATTCACCCTTCCAAAATCATTTCATATTACATAGACTTGAAAGGAACAATTCAACAAGGATAATGTTTGCTGTGAGAGTCTGTTTTATGCTGTCTTGCAACCATCAGAATAGCTTCAACGAATAGTTCTAACTAACCCAGTGAACCAAATCATAAAGCTTCAGACAGTCATGAAAAACTATTGATTTTTTTTTTTTACCTTTCTTAAGCTGTAAATTTCTATTGATACGTGACAAAAATGTACAAGACGGCATTCACTAGCACAGCCATGATGGGAAAAACCAAGCCCAAATCTCTCTAGTTACGATGATCACAAGTTTAACATGGTCAATTTCATATCAGTTAAAATATAACACATGAGTTTCTTAATGCAATGATCAAAACTGAGGGTTTAGAATTTTGATGGAAACAAATTATAGGAAGGAAAAAAGATATATCTGACCTTTTTATATATATTACCAGGGAAGTGGATTTTTATTGGCAGAAAATATATATATATATATATATATATTTTTAAAGAAAGATCCCATCCCAAGATCATAAACATTGATAGGAAGGCAGTTTTAGATATGTTCTCCTCTCCACCAATCTGCCACCTACCACATACTGCTTTAGAGATGTGACCCCTACTGATCAGGAATTGTAACACATAATATGTATATTTCCATCCCCCTCAAACAGCTTTCAGCTTCAAAAATGAAAAGCAGGGAAAGAGAGCATTCATGAATGAATGTCTGTTCCAACTTTATTACTGAGACTGTGATAAACTCAGTTCTGTATCTCATGGTGTTTTTAAGAGACCCTTCGAAAGAAGGGCTACTATTATTGGTTGCTAGAACTGATCAGCTATGAACACAACCGTAAGACCCCTGGCACATCTTGTTTCTAGCACAGGGTTAATCATGTCAGAAATACAGCAACTGGCCACACATTCATGGAATTTCTAGTGTCATAAAATCACAAACCAGCCATAAAGATACTACTGGAAAAATGTGTAATATATTTTTGGCTGGTCTGTATAGCACCATACCTTGAATATGTGGTATGTCATGCCAGGGCCACCCCAGGGTTTGAGCCCCAGAGTGGTCCTAGCCAACTAACACCAGATTGGGATGACACCAGGCACAAACCCCCTCCCAATTAGCCCTGGCCCCAGACTAATCCCTGCCAGCCAACTGCAGACTAGGACTGTCCTGGGACTCAAGCCAGGGACAAAAGGGGGGCTCCAATGACCCCATGGGTCCCCAGAGCCAGGCAACAATAAACTGATTGTCAAGCACCCAACTTGATGGTGCAGGGGGAGCCCAGGATCATGATCCCCAGCTCCCACAGCACTGGCAATATGGCGTGATTGGGATCTGATTCCCAATCCCACCATCATACTTCCTGCCATGCATGTGTGGCATGGCAGGAGACACAACTGTTGGGGCTGGGGATCCCATCATGTCTTTAAGTGACTGTCTGTCAGGGCCCTTAGAATTCTGTTGCCCTACCTGGCAGGACTGTATCTCATCTTTTTCTGTGTGCTACAATAATGATTAAGTCACATCTGCTGTACTGACAGACTGATACGGTTGTTTCTCATTGAGTATTAAGGTGTTTCTCACCTCAGTACACAGTGAGAAACAACTACAGTATCTTAGTCCCTCAGTTCTACTTCACTGGAGGGTAATGAAAATTCAAAGTCATCCTCCCCTTCCACCCTCACCCCAAACCACTGCTACAAGTGGAATTGTTTTAATGCTTCAGAAACCCACCCTTTGAAGTTGGCATATAACTGCAGCAAGGTCAACAGTGCCTGATAAGGGATGCCACATGGGTTTGTACAACCAGAGAAGTTTGGAGCAGCCTCAGTGCAAACTGTTTCAGAGTCACTGCAGTCCATGACCTTCCCAGAGAAGAATTATGGAGGCTATGATTAAAGGTTGATCATGCTTAGCTCTGATTTGAAAGGGTGATGAGAGGATGTACTTCCCTATCTCACGAATAACACCTTTTCTTTTCTCCTCTCCCTAACAATGAAAAAGAATCCTCTTAGTGGATTTTCCTTTCCCTGATATAAGCAGACTGTGGGCAGGGGACAGCAAGGTTCCAAAAAAGGTAGAAAGGGCTTTGTGCATCATATAGCTATTCTATAATGGTTATTGCTTTTTAAAGAGGAAAATCCATGCATTTGGTTTTATCTGCTCTCTGTGGAACAGAATGAATCACCAGAGATATGGTCACAATTTGGGGACAAAATTCCAGAAAATTCTACAAAGGCTGCACACAAGTATAGACAAATGTTCCCTCTGTAACATTAGCCTCAAAGTCTCACCTTATAGATGGGTGACATTACAGCAGAAGCATATGTGAGGGTAAAGGAAGTATGAACTGACTCATACAGAAAACAGAAAATGTTTTCATACAGGCCCAAACAGAAAATGTCATTGAAACTCAAAGGCTTCCAAGTTCTGTTGTCAGTAAAGAATCACCCCAAGACGATGGAGCACGCAGACTCCAATGACTTCCTAAGCTTTGTAGCTATTCCTAATTCTTGAGAAAAAGGTTTAAAAATAGCTCCATTTTCCTGCTGCTGCAGATTTCTTTTAATCCCTCTGTAATGTGGCACAAATCCAAATCCCATATTTAATTTAATGGTTTAATTTTCACAGACAACTTGAAGCAAGCTATTTTTGCCTCCCAGGTCCCAGTCATACAGAAAAAGTTACTAGAGATGGATTCAGAGTATAATTCTTTGGAAGCCAATAGCATTGTAGAGAAAGACAAAACATGAGAGGCCTCCACTCACTGGCTTTGCATTTGTCCCTGATTTTGCAGACTCAAAGAAAACACCAAATGCATTTGTGCATTTGGAAGAACTTTCTCAGTCTTCTGCCATGCTGCTGTCCACATCCAACTAGAGCATTCATTAATACGTATTATTAAATCAAATAATCTCCAACAAAAATTAAGAGCATATTGATGCTATGTATCAAGAACTTGTTATGCTTCTGCACCCACAGCATTATTTAACTGGCATAGAGCACTGTCCAACTGGTAGCTTGAAAGGAGTTAATTTTTAGGCCCCAGGCTCTCACCTGGCCACCGCTCCCCCCACTGCTCTGGCTGGAGAGGACCTCAGGGAGGAAGGACGGCAGAGGGTTAGAGTGTAAACCACAGACTTGGGAGACCTCATTTCAATTCCCTGGGCTACCACAAGCTTCCTGGGCAATGTTTGGCAGATTACTTACAGAATCATAGAAAGTTAGGTTTGGAAGGGACCTCAGAGGGTCATTTAGTCCAACCCCCAACTCAAAGCAGGACCATCCCCAACTAGATCATCCAGCCAACGCTTTGTCTAGTCAGGTCTTAAAAACCTCCAAGAACGGAGTTTCCACTAGCTCTCTAGGTAACCTGTTCCAGTGTTTTATTGCTTTCCTAGTGAGAAAGTTCTTCCTAATATCTAACCTAACATTTCCCTTGCTGCAACTTGAAACCATTGCTCATTGTTTTGTCACCTGTCATCACTGACAAAAGTTTAGCTCCACCCTCTTTGGAACTACCCTTCAAGTAGTTGAAGGCTGCTATCTCCTTTCAGTCTTCTCTTTAAACTAAATAAGTTCAGTTCCTTCAGCCTCTCCATCTGCCCCAGCCTCCTAACCATTTTGTTGCCCTCTGCTGGACTCTCCAACTTGTCCACATCCTCCCTGTAGTGGAGGGCCCAAAACTAGACACAGTACTCTAGATGTGGCCTCACCAGTGCCAAACAGAGTGGAATAATCACTTCCCTCGATCTGATGGCTATGCTTCTACTAATACAGCCCGATATGCCATTTACCTTCTTCACAACAAGGGCATAAGCCAGGGGCAGGC
The DNA here is from genome assembly GCF_030867095.1 of Alligator mississippiensis. Lineage (NCBI taxonomy): Eukaryota > Metazoa > Chordata > Crocodylia > Alligatoridae > Alligator > Alligator mississippiensis. The sequence goes on from NC_081824.1 coordinate 202,560,903, forward strand.
AATTATTTTTGGCAGAGGGCCGCTTAGCAAGTTTTGCCAAGCTATCAAGGGCCGCATGGGTAACCCCAGCTCTTGACAGGTGCCCCGCCCCTGGTTACCATCTTGGAACTGGAAATACTGCCCCTGACCTCTGACCATTGCCACTGGAAGTCCCTCCCCTTGCACCTGGAAGTACTCCTTCAGAGAAGAGGGTTTTTGCTATCTTAGATCCGGGAAAAAAACAACAAATTATATACTAAAAATCAAATATGCATAATATTATATTTTAATTCAATTTAAAATATATATTTTTGTTGTGATACCTGTGTGTTTGTGCTTTATATGTAGCAGTGATTGCATAATAGCTCAAAATGTAGTCTTACTCTTGTATAGTGTGTGGGGTGTGCCGCAGAGTTGTGGGGTATGGGTGGGTGGCTGTATGTGGGGTTTGTGGGGAGCTGTGGATGTGTGTGTGATTGTGCCTGGAGGAGGGTGTGGCTGTGGGGTTTGCAGGAAGAGTTGCAAGGGGGGAGCCAGCTGGACACTTGCTGCCCCAAGCCTCATGGCCAGGTTTGCGGTCCGACAGCTTGTGCTGCCGCCAGGAGCTGCCAGGGAAGGGCCTGTCAGGCTTGGGGGGCAGTGTGGGGGGCTCCTGGACCCACTAGGGGTGGAACGAGTCAGTGGGGATGTGGCCTGGGACATGGGAAGCCCAAGGATGTGGTACAGAACTTTCATCCTGCCCCTGAGGCTTAGGGTAGCAAAGGCTTGGCTGTCCCACCCCCATAGGTGGCCTGGGGGTTGCCACCACCCCGGGGGAAGGTCCCAGCCCCCCCATGCCCTGCAGGGACCCAGTGGCCTGACAGCAGCTTGCCCCCTGGCCATGGAACAGGCAGGGAGGCTGTGCCAGGAGCCAGAGTAGAGTGGCGGCTGTTTTTCTGCTTTAGAAGCTCCTGCAGCTTCCAGGAGGCCAGGGGCCCTGGGGAAGCTCCTGTCCGGCCCTGGGGGCAGTGCAGGGGGCCACCTGAGGCCACTGGTGGTGGCACATGGCCCAGGATGTGAGAAGTCCAGGGATGTAGCACGGAAGTTTCTGAGACTTGGGACAGCAACAGCCTGGCTGCCCCCACGCACAGGCATCCCCAGCAGGTGATGCCACCCTGGGGGGAAGGCCTGGTCCCACCTGCCCCACAGGGACCCAGCAGCCTGGCAGCAGCTCGCCCCCCCCCAGTCCCAGGACAGGCAGGAGGCTGAGCCAGGAGCTGGATGGGAGCTGTGACTACTTTTTTCCTCTGAAAGCTCCTGTGGCCTCCCTGAGCTTCCCGCACCCTGGACCAGGACCCTGCTAGGTTTAGCTACCACTAGCAGCCTCGGGAGGTCACCTGTGCTGCCCCTGGGGCTGGCCAGAAGCTTCCCGAGGGACCCTGGGCTCCTCGCAGCCACAGGAACTTCTGGAACAGAAAAGCGGAAGTAGCTCTACTCCCGCTCCTGGCGCAGCCTCCCCACCCGTCCTGGGACCAGGAAGTGAGCTGCCACTGGGCCCCTGCAGGGTGGGGGGCCCAGGCCTTCCCCCTGGGGTGGCAGCACCCGCCCACCAGAGCCTCCCGTGGAGGGCAGCCAGGCTGCTGCTGCCCCAAGCCTCAGGCGCAGGATGGAAGTTCCCCACCACCTCCCCACAACCTGGGCCATGTCCCTGCTGGGTCATGCCACCCCCAGCAGCCTCAGGTGGCCCCTGTGCTGCCCCAGGGCTGGACAGGGGGGTTGGGAGTCAGCCACAGCCAGGCAGTGCCCTGGGGCCTGTGCCAGTGGGGCCCAGAGCAGGCTGGGCTCCATGGAGCCATGCCAGGCTGCCCCAGCAGGGAGAGAGGGGAGCCATCCTACTCTGGGCCCTGCCAGCGCTGGCTCCCATGCACCGCCTTGCTCCCAGCCCCCTGCCCCAGCCCTGTGGCCAGGCGGGGACCAGAGTGCTCCCGACCTGCTCTTACCTGAGCTTCCCACTCCAGCACAGGTGGGAACAGCCACATGGTCCCTGGCTGGGGGGGGGGGGGGGGGGAGGGCAGGGTGGTTTTCTAGGGGCCTGGCTTCTGCTGGGTCCTGTCACTTTTGACTGGAGCCAGAGACAAATAAATAATAATTTTTTAAAAATTTCTTGGGGTCCTGCAGGCCGGACAGAATGGCCTTGTGGGCCGTATCTGGCCCGTGGGCCATATTTTGCCCACCCCAGGCATAAGCTCATATTCGGCTTACTGTACACTGTAACCCAGGTCCTTTTCTTCAGCGCTGCTGCTTAGCCAGTTGGTCCATAGCCTGTAGCAGTATATGGGACTGTTCTGTCCTAAGTGCAGGACTTTGCACTTCTCCTTATTGAACCTCATGAGATTTATTTTGGTCCAATCCTCCAATCTGTCAGGGTCTCTCTGAGTCCTACATCTAACCTCCTGTGTATCTACTACTCCCCCCAGCTTGCTGTCATCTTAGTGGGCACTATATTTCATCTTCCAGGTCACTGATGAAGATATTGAACAAAATGGGCCTCAGAACTGACCCCTCTTTTCTCTGTGCCCCAACTCCCCAGCTCAGAAACAGAATAGTAACTGTTCTCTGACTATAAGCCACCCTGAGCTCTTGTTGGGAAAGGCAGCATATAAATTGCACACGTAAATAATTATATAACTTCAATAAATAAACAAGCAATATCTCATATAGGCATTGTAAGAATACCTCATACAGATGTTGTGAGAACATACCACAAAACATGGACTGTTCACATGTTATGGAAATAAGAACCAGATATGTCTCTCTCTTGGACAGAGAAAAAGCTTGATAAACTGAAGTTGCTTCTGGTCTGTAAAGTATAGGCCAGAATACCTATGAAAAACTAAAAAGTGAGAGTGTTGTTTTGGGTGGTGTTAATGCAGTAAAAGCTCGAACTAGTCCAAGTCTTCTTTCAAAGGCAATTAAGCAGATGCAAAGTGTATATCAATAGCAATATATGTATATTGATTGGTTGGGTTCACATAACGTCTGTAAGCACTCCTGTCACCTCCCCTCCCCAGGATGTTATTTTTAGAGATGGGGTGGCCGTGCATTTAGATAGAGGGGAAAAATATATAGAAGAAACTGCAGCTGCAATCACATTTTTGATTAGATCTCAGTACAGTGTCACCTGTCTTCCTGCAACTCATAAATGTGGGGCAGTAAATGCCTCCAGTCCTAAGTCCTCTTTCTTTCTCCTTCTCTCCTCTGTAAGTCAATAATGCATATCTGTAAGTATATGAAGATAAAATTCACACCTCAGAACCTTCTTTTATTCTACAGCTATAAGCACAGGTCACAATTAACTGCAGACACAAATCCCCCTGCTGTGTCAGGGAATAAATGAAATCTAAAGCATGTTGTTTTATATAAGAGCCTCCTTTATAATCTTCCAAGCATGTGTAAGGCTTTAGGGAGTAGCATAAAATACAGAACACAAAGATGCAGAAAGTTGGGATGCATTCTTCTCTCATTCGTATTTTTAAAATGTCAAAATTGGCTCGAACAGAAGAGACAAAAGATTACAAGAGGAGAGCATTGTGTGTTCCTTGTTGAACTTTCAGTAATTCTAGTTAAAAATGCTGTTACTAGAAACAGGATCTAAAAAGAAAAACCACACAATATTCAATTGTTCTAACATGCAACCACAATATTTCCAACAACTTTCAATCTTAATATTCATTTGGGAAGTTACAAATAAATGCCTGCATGTTATTTTTTCTCCATTGGGATATATGATTGATTAATGAAGAAAACGGGCTGATCCTCTCAGTTTTACTACAGTACGAATTTGTTTTGTGGAAAAAGTGGAGAGAATCAGCAGAGATCTGATAATGCACATCTTACTGATCTGCTCACTTAAAAACCCATTTCTCAAATTGTCTGCCTCTTCTCTCAACTCAGCAAAGATTTAAAAAGCAGAGGTCATCATTGTTAATCTTACAAATTATAGAGCAGGGGTGTCAAACTCACTTAGTGCCTGAGGCCAGATCTGGACCATAGGACTCCTTGTGGACTGGATCCAGCCTGGGGCACATGGCAGCACCACAGGTCACAGAGCTGCCACTGCCTCTGCATGTGGGACATGTGGCAGTAGCTCTGGCACAGGGCACAGGGCAGTGCTGGAGGTAGTGGCTCATCCAGCACAGGGTGGCAATGAGGCCAGAGAGAGGAGAGGTAAGAGCACAGCAGTGCACAAAGTGGTCAGAGGATACCAAGGACTTTATCAACCTTAATTCATCCTCCTGCTGTCAATCACCATGCCCACCAGGGCCTACAGGCCCTGGAATCTGTGACAGGCTGCTCCCTCTCTCCATGCCCCCCAACTTCCAGTGGCCCACCAAGCTGGATACAGCAGCTCTGAGAGTCATATGTTTGAGACACCTCCTATGTATTCATGCAGATAAAAAAAAATGCCTCAGAAGGCATTTGAGGAATCTTTGACATGATTTAAAGATGTCACAAATAATACCTTGACAGCAGCAGTACAATTCAAAGGAACTCACCAGCAGTGAGCCGGACATGGAATCAAGCGCCCTGCCTTTGTCAATAATTCCTGTACTTACAGTGCTGCTTCTTTTCAAAGGTGAATTTTGCAATATACTCTGAAGGTTATAAGACCAAGATTATTTCAGACCAGGGTTGCAGGCAGGTTGTATGTGAAAGGGAAGTTACTACTGTATTCACAAATACCAGATGACCCTGAATGTAAGATGCCCCCCGATAATTAGATTCTATACATGGAAAATTTATTATAATTTTCCACAAACTAAATCTAATTATTGGAAGATCATCTTAAATTCCACACCCCACCCCTCACTGCAGGTGGTCTGGTGGGGAAAGAGGTGATAAGGAGTGATGGGAGCGGGGGAGGGAACATGGTAGGGCAGGTGGGGAGGGGCAGTAATGGGATAGGCAGTAGGGGATATTGGGGGGCAAGTGGCAGGAGCAGGCAGTGTGGAAGCAGTGGGGCAGGCAGTAGGAGAGGCAGGCATCTTGCCCCCTGCTGCTCTTCCTCCCCCAAATATCCCCTATTCAGTTGCCCCACTCACTGCAGCTTCAAACTTCCCCAATTCCCCCTTTCCCTCCTCCCCCTTCCATGCCATTTGTCACCTGCAGCCTCAGTACCCCCCACCCCTTCATCTGAGACAGCAGGGGAAAGCAAGTGGGAGATGCAACTTCAGCTCCAGCTTCAGCCCCAACCCCAGGGAGCCACAGCAGCTGCCTCCCCACCACCTCATGCTCAACTGTACAGCATGGGGCTTTTTCCCGTATGTTAAATGGAGGGAACTTCATCTTCTAATCAAGTAAATACAGTAAATATTCTCAATAATTAACACAATAATAAACAGCATCGTCCAAACAAAATACAAGTGCATGTTGTGATGACTTCTCTGCTTTTCTACTGCATATAAGTTGCAAGTTGCTAATTTGCACAGTTCAGCTACTTGTACCCTCACCACCTCAATTAGTGCATATTAGCATGGCTCTACTGCATTGCTTTAAACTGGCTTCCCCAAATAAACTGTTCCAGGCTTACAATCTCTGTAACCTGATTCATTTCTCACAGAGAATATTGAGAAAACATTTAAATATGTAATGTCAGGCTAGACCAGAAATTATTTTGGCCCCCAAAATAATCTAGAGTAGATTTTAGATGCCAAAAGTCAAACAGATAAAAAAAACCTCCAACTCAGCTGCCACCCAACCGCATCTAAATTCAGCAGGCCCCGTGATAACATGTAAGTTGTCATAAGTGACTGGTAGGGGGTGCACGTACCCCCTCCCCCCGACAGGGCCAGTGCCCCCCCGACAGCCAACACTGATGCTGTCAGCAGGGCTGGTGTTCCTCCGACAGGGCCGCTGCCATTGGCAGCTTCTGCAGGTGCCCCACCAGATTCAGGAGGCACCAGTCACTTGTGTAAGTTGTCATGCTCTCTGCAATTTGTAATGGTGCAAATTCCAGAACTGGCTTTAGCGCTGGGTTGTTAAACCCCAGGCCCTGCTGGGATCCAGAAACAAGGCACAGCATCAGAGAGGGGCCTAGGCTAGTAGGTGTGCTGACAGGATGCCTCACACTCAACCTCATGCCTATGAAAAAATAGATTCTTAATCTCACTATTTATAAAATGAGGCCACCAGAGGAGGTAGTGATGGCAGTAGTGTAACTAGGGCAGGGCAAGTGGGACACCAGTCTTGGGTGCAGATTTAGAGAGTGTATAAAAGCAGCAGCTCCAAGGAAACCTGTGCAGTGGCAGCAGCATCCAGGGTGCAAGAAGTCCACGTAATTGCAGCTGGAGCTTAGCACCCCTGTCTCCTTCACCCTCTCTGCCCTCCCCATCCCCCTGTTGCCTTCCGCAGTCCAGGGGTCCAAAACTTCTAGTTGTGCCTCTGCATGGTGGTGCCACCTCCATTTTATAAATCAGGTACAGGGGATTCAGACACATTTTTCCCCATCTTCCAAGAAAGTCCCCAAAGATGACATTGCACTGACAGAAGCATGGGGGCAACATCCTTGATGAAAATGTGCCACTCCACAGAAAAGAATGCAAGATTCCCATGTTCAGGAAGAGAAAATGCAAAAGGAAGCATGACTCTGCAGCACAATTATGAGGCTATTCAGCTGAGACAAGGAATAATGGCCATAAGTTGTTTGAGAGTAGGCTCAGGCTGGACATTAGAAAACACTACTTCACTGTCAAGATGGCTAGGATCTGGAACCAACTTCCAAGGGAAGTGGTGCTGGCTCCTAGTTTGGGGGTCTTTAAGAAGAGGCTTGACAGTTACCTGGCTGGGGACATATGAGCCCAGTTTTCTCTCCTGCCCAGGGCAGGGGGTCGGACTTGAAGATCTACTTAGGTCCCTTCCGACCCTACATCTATGAATCTATGAGGTGTTCTGGGTTCCCTGTTCCCAGGATGTTTTCAGGTTTCTATCCAATTACTCTTTAATGTTACTCTCATAAACTCTCTCCCAGAGGAGTGTCCTAAGCACTAGGCTACAGAATCAAGGTCTCTGTACCTAAACCCATGAATGCTATATCCGTTTCTATATCATGGCCCAACTTCAGCAGGTTGGGTGGAGAGTGTATCTATTCCAAATTACTGCCCAGTGGACAGGATACTCTTGTCTCTGAGGAGAAAAATCAACCAAGTGCTCAAGCCACCAAGATCACTGAGAGATTCTAGATCTCACAAAGGGGGGGGGGGGTGCAGGAGCAGCGATCTTCACTGCAAGGGGGGCTGTCCTCCTTGTACCCCTGCTCCCTGAACCTGCCCACTCCCCCACACAAGGGCAGGCAGACAATACTGTAAGAGCAGCAGCAGGGACTTCTTTAAAGTCCCTCAAGCAATCCAAAATCTTCCCTCCCCCTTCATTTTTCTCCATGCTCACTGGCATGTTTCCTCCTCTACCCCTTTCCCTTTGCCTGCCACTGCTGCTGCCACTGCCCCCAGCTAACGCAGGAGCAGAGGGGAAGGCAGAGGGTGGGGTGCTCCAGGGCTAGTCCTGCCTCACTGCAGCTGGCCTGCACATAGAGCTAAGCTTGGCTAGAAACAGCAGCAGCAGGTGGGTTCCCTTCCTCTGTGCCTGCGTCTGGACTGGCAGGGAATACCCAGGGGGACTGGACAGGAAGGAGGAAGGTGCCTGGGTGCTGCCTGGGTGCTGCCACTGTCCCTGGTTGAGCTTGCTCCATGTGGAACCCAGGAGAAGGAGCTGCTCTGGAGCTCTCCCTACCCCCATGACAGCTGGAGACAGTAGCGGGTGAAAGGTGGAGAGAGGTAAGGGGAGGGGAGGGAACATGTCACTGAGCATGGAGGGTAAGAGAGGGGGAGAATTCTTACTCACTTTGGAGACTTAAAAAAAAATCACCAGCTGCTGCTCTCAAGGCATGGTCAACTGGAAGGGTGTGCATCCATTCCACTGCACCCCCCTGAACAATACATTGTGGAAAAGGTAGGTAGTGACATCCCCATGGTCAGAGATGTTTTGAAGAGAGTGAACTCTGCTCCTGCCTCTGAAAAGCCAGTTTCAGGAGAAAGTCCTGGGCTCTGGACTTTGAGTGCAAGGAAGCACCTTTCTTGTAGCCCTGATGCAGACAACTAAACTCTAGAGGTAGGTAGGAGTTCAACATTATTCTGTATGTAGTACTCCTGTTAGTTAGCTCTAGGTGGCTCCCCACTCAACATGCAAGATCTTTTGATTGTCCTTCTGAGGAACCTCTACTCATCTCCATGTACAACACAGGATGCCCATGAGCCTGACTTTGGCTTTTAGATTCCAGGCAAGTGCTTACAGTTTAAGGTTTATAGACCTTATACCCACTATGTGCTGAAGTCTAGTGTAGGCAACCTTTTCTGGATGAAGACCAAAAAGATCCACCCCAGGTCAGAGGAGGGTGGGGGAGCAGTCGCGTTCTGCCCCCCCCCCCCCATCTCTGTAGCAGCACAAGCAAAGTCCCCACAGCTGGTGTTTGTCCCTGAGGCAATGTGGGGAAAGTGCCATCCGCCTGCTGCTAAAACCATGGGCCACAGTCTGGCCTAAGCACTCCCCTGGATGCGGTGCTTAAGATTGTCAAGCCCCACTGACTTATAATGGAACCTGTGCATGTAAATCTAATTAATTACTTTTGAAAGTAGATTTCCACCTAGATTTTCCAAAGCAGCATGCAAAATTAAAAGTTTTGTTTGTATTTCAACTTTTTTACAATATATATTTTTTCAAAATTATTAAAAAAAAGACAAAAGAAAAATGTTTCAGCTCCGCCTTATTTTCTCAAAAGGCAGCACATTTCCACAACACTTCATTTTTGACCAAATAGCACATTCAAATGGATAAACAGTTCTTTTAAAGATTCTGACGAGCTATTTACAATTAAACTCAGTTTAGTCAAAATGCATCAGTTTTGCTACCCTCTGACTAGAGAGTGCAGATACAATAACCTTTCTGTTCACTAGGGGGAGATTTTCAAAACAAAGGCAATTAATGTTCTTCTGTGGCTAAAATATCCAATCAATGCCAGTTCCCCCTCACAGCCTTTTAAGGCTCATTTTGAATTAATGAAGAATGGAAGTTTCTCATGATAACTGCATGATTAAAATATTGTTTTAAAAAAGAATATAAAACACAGAGGAACTCAGTGTCACAACCAACCAATCCCATCATTTCTAAAAATGTCTGTGCTTCTCATTCATGCAGGGAGAAAAAAGAAAAAAAAAAGAAGGGAGAGAATACGGTCATTAGGAGAGAAGATGGAGGCAGCTCTTCTGAGCATCCTGTCTGCTGCCATCATGTCAGAGATATCACATTTTACTGCTGACACCAGCAGGTGCATGCAATTAGGTGACAGCAAAATGAACTACACCTTCCTTGCTACTGTTTCCAGCACACCTCACTGTTGGGAAATACAAGAGAACGGAATATAGGCATTTGCCACTGAATGATTCCTTGAACTTGCATGAAAAATGTCAATTTGAGTCGCTCAATTTTAATAGAATATGGGAGGTAAATATAAAGATACAAGTATCTAGTGAAGCCATAAGCAGAGAGAGGTAGTTAGCTGTGTGAGTCTCAGGTCAGGCAGAAGGGAGGACAGAGCTACACCTCACAGACTAACCAGTTCAGTGAAACCATAGAGTACTGGGACTATTCAGCAGTCCGGTTCTGAGTATTCTGAAGCAAAATTTCCATATTTACCCAAATACAAGGAGAAACTGATTTAAGACAACCCCCCACCCCCAATAATTCTATTGTAGACATGGAAAATTATAAATTTGTTATAATTGTCCATGTCCAGAATCTAATTAGTGGAAGGTTATCTTAAACTCATCCATCCATGGCTGTGGTGGGGAAAGCATCAGCAGTGGGTGGGGGTGGGGTGGGGGGGGCAGGAGGCTATACCCCTGCCTGCCTCCCTACCCCTTACCTCCCCATGCCTGCATCTCTCCCTCTGCCACCTGCCTCAGCCAGTGCCTGACCCCTGCCACCTGCGCCTGTCACTTATTCCCTCCTGCTGGCAGCCCCTCTGCAATATGCCCGCCCCCCATGCCTGTGCCTGATTCCTGATGTCTGCCCCCACCCCTTGCAGCCTGCTCCCCCTGCAGTCTGCCTTCTTCGCCTATGCCTGTCCCCACCTCGTCCCCCATGCCTGACCTCCCACTCCCTGCTCCCCTCTGCTGCATGCCCCACTCCCTGCCCCTCCATGCCTAACCCCTGCCACCTGTCCCCTCCCCACTCACTGTCCTATCTCCCTTTCAGTAACAGCTCTGCTCTGGGGCAGTCAGCAGTGGTGGCCCCAGCCCAGCCAGGCAGAAACAGCAGCAGCAGCACTGAGCCCAGAAGAGTTGAGGCTGGAAGGGACTGAACTGAAGCAGAAGCTAAGCAGCAGGGGTGGGGAGGGGGGAAGCAGCAGGGGTGGGGAGGGGGGAAGCAGCAAGGTATCCCCAAACCACACACCATGGATTTATCCTGTATGTCTCTACCACTGCACAGTCTCACCCTGCACTTCCCAGCTGTGAGCCCCACCTTCGCCCAATGAGCCCCCACTGCCTGAAGCAAGCAGTGGCTCAGCTCCAGCTTTGCCCCTGGGCCAAAGCTGGAGCTGAGCTGCTGCCCTCCTCAGGTCAATACCCAAATTTAAAAGGATGAGGCTTTTTCCCCCCACCATGCTAACTGGAGACAAACAACCTCATTTTGGATTTGAGTAAATATAATACTACGAGAAAGGAAAGATTCAACTGGCTTCAGTCTGATCTCATTTTACTTCATGTAAATGAAGAGTAAGTGAAATCACTCTTGATTTATAGTATTCATTTATACAATTGACCACTGATAACTAGGAGGAGTACCAAATCCGGACGAAATATACAGATAGAATAACAACACTGACTTGTATATAAAGGAGAGGAAGGCATTCCAAGCAAAGTTTCTTTATACATGTAAAGGATGAGGTTATCAGTAAGGAATATTTAATTTGGGTTAATTTTAGTATCAAGGGACAAGTATAATATGAGACAGAAACAGACCAGACTTTAGCCAAGACATTGTAAAGGTCAATATTAATAAAACTAAAAGACTGTTTTCTGTCTCCTGTAGAGGACTGCACAACAGTAAAAGGAAAAAATACCAATGGGATAAAAGCAAGGTAGATGCTCTTGAGGAAATCTCATATTCAAAATTTACAAGAAAGCAGTATTGCCACTGAATATTCATAAACAACTCTACTGTGTGATACGAACATTTTGCCCATCAAACCTACTAAATATGGCTAGAAAGGCGAGTCTGAATTTCCAATTAAATAATCCTCTCTCAAGTTTGGGCTGCTTTTTATTATTATTCCATTTGTTTACATTAATCTATTCACACTTGCTGGGGAAGTTTCTTTCCTCTCTTATCTGAAAGTGACAATGAATGAAAAGTACCTTTTCTTCTGTTATCTAAGGTGATAATGGAGAATTGCAGTGTCTTGCCAGAGGCTGCAGGATGCCTTTTCAGCACTTTCATAAAATCATCAAATGAAACTGGAGCAAAGGCTAATTTTTTCCAAGTAGAAATATCTCCCTGGGGAGTTACATTAATGAGGACCACAGCAATGCATAATACTTGACTGTATTAATTATCTGCAGCTGACTGTCAAGAATTTTACTTTCCAGTAGCTGATTCCAGAGAATGATAATTAATTTATTGAAATATTATCTATTTTCCTGCAATTTTACAAAAATGCTCCCATCAGTCTAGTGACTAGCAACATCAACCACATTTTTATCTTGTCTGGCATAAACCACTTGACTGGGATTAGCATAGGAATGCAATGTGCCTTGGCTAGTCATCTTAATGGATGACAGTGACAAAGATAAGTTTCTGTTTCACAGAAGACAGTGTATATTATAAGTGATTATTACAGCAGGCCTATTAAGATTTTTTCTCCGTCCATGGCTGAAAATATTAGTATTACCATTTAAACAGAATTGTTTTTTTATGAAGATGCTCTCTCCTTATGGGGATAGAAACATCTGTTGAAAAAACTATATTGTTATTACATAACCCTTTAAAGCAGGGTCAGACAATTATTTTAAGTAGAGGACTGCTTAACAAGTTTTGAAGAGCTGTTGGGGGCTGCATAGGTTGCCCTGACCCCTGGTTGCCACACTGGGACCAGAAGTCCTGCCCCCTAACCTTTGCCACCAGAAGTCCCTCCACTTGCTGCCCCATGCCCCCACCCCCCCAATACTCCTCTTGGAAGGGGGGGGGGGGGGCATCTTAGAACCATAAAAAAACCAAATCATACACTAGAAGTCAAACACCTACTACATTTTATTACAAAAAATATTTGTCATGACTTGTGATTGTGTACTTTATATAGAAGGGATTGCATAATAACTCAGAAATAAAGTGTCACTCTTTTATATTGTGTGTGTTATGATGGGGTGTGTGTGTGACTGTAGGGGGGCACAGGGTATGTTGGGGTGTATGTACATGTCAATAGGGGTTGTGGGAACAAGATGTAGGGTGAGGAAGGTTGGGGGGGGTGTATGGACCTCCCCCACACTCCCCACATGGCATGCAGGCCCTGCTGCCTGGCAGCAGCAGCAGGCGTGGAGGCCAGGACGCTTGTGCTCAGTGCAGTACCAGCCACCTCCATCACAGGGGGTCTGCATTGCATGTCTGCAGCTCCCACATCCGCAGCAGGGAAGCCCCACGCTGGACTCTGTGGGGAAGCAAGAAGTGGGGATCCCTCCACTCATGGTGGAGTGTGGGGACCTGCGCAGCAGGGGGTGGGGAAGGCAGTAGGCCACTACTTTTGCTGGAGCCCCAGAGATAGAGGCAACCAGGCAGGTTGCATGCCTCCCCACCGCATGCAGTGCTGGCCAGTGCCACACTTTACTGGGTGCCTGTGCCAGGCACAAACACCATGACCTCCTCTCCTGCTACTGCTTCTGGCAGCAGGGGCTGCACGCTATGGGGGGGTGGGGGTCCCTACACCCCTCACCCTCACACCCTGCCCAGCTGAGATCCACATTCCCACTGCCCCTCTGGGTGCAGGCTGTGTGCTGTGCTCGGTGCTTCTGCCCAGCTACAACTCCACCCTGCCCTCCCACTCACCAGCCCTGCTGCTTCTCTACCTGCTGCTTTGAGCGAGTTGGACTTTCAGGAAGCCAAGCAGATTTCCATGGGGCAGCTGTAGCAGGAGCCCTGCCTGGAAGCTGCTGCTGGATGGGCAGAGTCCTTCCGCCCAGGAGGGTAGGAGTAAGGCACGGTAGAGTATGTTGTGGGGTTGTACACATGGGTGCCTCACTCCCACCCTCATTGGCGGAAGGGCTGGGCAGGGCACAATTCATTGGGGGGTGCCACAGGCCAGATGAGCGTGCCTGGCAGGCTATATCTGGCCCACAGGCCGTATTTTGCCCACCCCTACCAGAAAACAACTGCTTCTGGGAAACAGGGATATTCAGAGAGGACATTAATTGTGGAATGGGTGCTTTTAAATTTTGCCCTACTGAATGAATTTAAGCTACAGCTTGGAAGTACAGGAATGGGTTACAAAAAAGATGTTACACTGATTGGCCAATTCTCACCATGTTATCATGAGTGCCATAATATTTGTGGCTGTTGTACTTAAAGCCTCAACTACTAAAATCATGTTATCTGAAAAATCTCATATTTCATTTCTTAAAGAAGTTTAGTTTCTAGCTCTTGAAGCCATAGGGACAAATTACAAAGTAGTGAATCCTAAATGCTCAAACAAAAGTCAAATAAAAAAAATTATTATTATTTTGTAGAGTGTGCATGATTTATACCAATCCAATGGATGTCTTGGACTTTATTCCTGATTTTTGAAGGGAGATGGCAATGCAAGTATAAGGTGATGATATGGAAGAAAGTGATGGGTGGGGGGGGGGTCCTAGGTGATGCTTGAGAAAAAGAAAGGAAGTAACCTGCTCTGTCAGGTGAGAGGACCTGTACCATTGGTTACTACAGGATTTAAGCCGTCATTTAAAGTACATAAACATACATATGTACCAAATGTCTCCCTGGATTAGCAGACTGGCTTGTGCCCACAACTTTGACAGAAATTAACATGTTTTCTCTCTCTCTCTTTTTTAAATCTTCTCTTTTCTCTATACCAACCAGGAGGGCTGGAAAGCCAGAAAACAAAACTAACCACCCAACCAACCAATCAACCAACCAAATGCAGCAGAGATGTCTGCACAACCTACAAGATTTTCAGTATGGGGAGGATGAAGGAAGATAACTGTTTCCCCCTTCCAGCAATCAAAATTATGGGGACAAAATTATGACACATCCACAGAGGAAAGGCCGACTCAAAAGAGACTCCCCCTCACTAATGTGGAGTCAGGCAAAAAAAAAAAAAAAAGACATCAAGCAGTGACATCCGGGTAGTGTTGCTGAGCCACTGAAGTTATTTCCTTATTCACCTATTGTATTGACTTGCAGATAAGCATTTTTTTTCTTTCATATTTTAAAAATCTCTCATATACATTGAAAATTACAAAACAGTCAAAGGATTCCCCATAAATGTATCTGCTTTCATGAAAGAATGCAAATAAGATGGACTTCACCATGATTAAAATACTGTGGCTAGTTAACTTTTCAAACCCTAATTTGGTCCATACTCATTAAAATCAGGAAGAGGGCCTAAATCTGGGGCAGCTCTATAATTTGAATATGTAAATTAGCACCTGTGCCTGTAAATTAGAAGTATGCTTTTTACCTCCTGCTGTACTGAATACAGATTTTGGTGCCATAGGAATATTCCAGGTCAGAGCTGAAATTCAGTCTGAAAAAGCTCTTTGTTTCTACTCGACCTGTGTGCATGCGATAGCAAACAGTTGCCTATGAAGCCACATCCGGCAGTGCCAGGTGGAAAAATCTCTCAGAGGGCAGAACTTTGCATGACAACAGGGTCTTATGCCCTCAGAAATGTGAGATACCTCACATAAATTGGAGCAAATAAGAAACGAGTAAACAAAAACAGAAACATTTTTCCTAATATGCAAAGATATTAGCTAAGATTCCATCTGTATACTTCTCAGCACATACAAGCTTTAAAGTTGATGAGATCCTCATTTATATTCTGGAGAAAGGGAAGAAAACATTAAAATAAAGAAGTTCAGGAAATCAGCAATAAATAAAATTAAAGCAAACAAAATAAAAATGCTCAGTTATAACTGTATCCTTCTTACTTGCCATTTTATAAAGCTGGGTGGAACTGTTATTAGAAGTGCTATACACCCTGCCCTGCACCACCAATTTACTGTACCTATAGTTTACCATCTCCCCCACCCCCCACATCCTCTCAATCCCTGAAGTGATCAATTTACTGGATTAGAGAAGATAGCATTTTATTTAAAAGATGACAAGACAAAAAAAGCAAAAGGGGACCAAAAGGGGCCGAACAGGAAAGATGGTGAATTACAATACTGAAAATAAAAGTGCTCATTCCTTGTATTTTGGCAATGGCATTGATTATTAAAAGTTTTTAAGCATATAGCCTTTTCATCATGCAGTTTTAATACAAAAATTGACATATCGGACATGCCTTGCATTTAAATGCTGATCTTTCTGCAGCAGATGTATTGTTGACCTAGAACAAATGTCGGGACAAATAACTTTTTTTTTTTATCTAATTTCCCTCATATTTAACTGTGCTGCCTCTGTTCCCAATGCATTGTGGTTGCAGGTGCAATTCAAAAGGTGGGAAGGGAAATGGTACTGAAAGGAGTTAGAATGTTGTTGTTACTGATGATTTAAATAATTAAATGAATTCCACAAATGCAGAAGTTCTTTGGCTTCATACAGAAAACCACGTTCAACCCTCTGATGGTACATGCTTAATATAAAATAATATTCACAAAACAAGGCAGGTAAAGTGAACAAGTATAAATCCCTTTCTTTGGGATATATGCTCCATTCACTGGTACCTGCACCTGCTCATTAACAGTAATGGGAATTATGTACCTATATGGGGAAGAATATATGCCAGTCAAGAAGCTAGTGGTTCAGATATATTGGCAATTCTCTTAGCTACCCTCAACAAAACATGAAGGGAAAAGGCTGAATTCATTTTGCTTCATTTCTTTAAATTATATACAGCTGTAAATTTTATTTAATAAATCCATTGTTCAAAAGTGTATTAGAACATTCGAGCAGCAATAATGTTTACTGTCCCAATATAGTGTAAGCTCTTAAACACCATGTATCCTACTGAAAGTCACTGGGCAAGTTATATGGCCATGATTCTCATGAGCTTCCTTTTTGTGCTGGCAATTAGGCTGTCTGCCAGGAACTGAAATGATTAGCAGTAAATATAAATTTAATAGCTCTGCTTTGCAGTTTTCCCAGTCATTCTTGGTTCATTTATTCGCTAGGGGTGTAATGTGAATCAGGTGAATGTGGATAAAGAACGGAGGGTGCCAAGAAAAAAATGGAGAATTTTTAAGGGGGCATTGTAAGGTCATTCTTGGGGGAAAAAAAAGAAAGGACCCCGATTTGGTTGCATGTTTTCTATTAATCTTACAGGTCTGAATTCTTGATGTTGCTTTAAAAACCTCAACTTCTCCTCCTTCTGGCCAGTTACGACATTTGCATAAAAACTATTTTTATTGTGTGTATGTCTAGTGCCTGTCACAATGGACCATGAGACTGACTGAGACATTTGGAGGGGGAGGGGGTTGTCATCAAATAACAACCAGCCAACCAACAACAGAATGTGATCTTATAGTGCCATTATTACGGGCTACATGTAAAACACACTTTTTGAAGTGGGTTATGGGCCTGGCTCATGTCTCCTTCCACACTGTTACACTGATTTCACTCCTTCAACAGCATTATTCATGACTGACACTAGTGTAAATAAATTAATACTCTGGCACAATGGTTCCATGACGGGTCTTTTTGATAGTTTGTTTTTTGGGGTTTTTTTATACCCAACATGAATCCTAAAGGGCACCACAGCAGCTGGTGATCTACTACCTTCCACCATGAGTCACTGGCCTGGAAACTGAGAATTTCCTTGGTGGCAGCTGGAGAAGAGCTGTGGGAAAGCTCGAAATTCTGTTTTGTGAAGAATTTTGAAAATCTGAAATTTACCTCAATTTCAAATTAGAATGAACTCTCCCCCAAGCCCCAGAAGGGCTAAATCATCCATGGGGAAAAATGGAAATGAAAATAAAAATCAACTTCATTTCCACAGAACTGCAGTTCCCAATGGAAAAATCATTTCAAAGTTTTTCCAGCTACCTATAAATCGCAAAGAAAAAAATTACTCCTGTTCTGCCATCAAACAATGCTTTACTTCTCTAAAGACTTTAGCCATTTCCCATGAGAACTAACAGGAATCTAGGATAGGGCTTTACAATGACCAACTTAAATGTGTTGTGCAAATGGTACATAGAAGCTGTCCAGAAGTGAGTATCTTTCAGGACATGTGACAGCTATCCACATTACTTTTCCGCAGCAACTTACAAACTTATCCTAGGTAAACAAGATAAGTGAAGGGAGAGTACATGCCTTTGTTCACAGGTTTACTGCCTAACCCAACAAGATTGACAGAAGATAAATAGTCTGATAAAATTTAGATGACTGCAAATACAGCCATTCACTGAAAGTTGCTATAATTTAGCTGAGAAAAGCTGTTTGTAAAACTACCTGAGGATCTCGCAATATTGTTATCTTTTTTTTTGCTCTTTTATGGCGTCTCTGAGAAAACGGTATTCCAGTGCTGGCTGAACACAATACATTCTCTTCCATAATGAACAATTACACATTCCCGTTATTATCTTTTATTGCTCAGGCCTTTGTTCCTGTTACAATCCCAAACTCCTTTCCATACATAGAGGGAATAAGGGCCTTAGAGTCTAAGCAAAAGAACCTTCCCGTTTTGTCTGGAAGTCACCAGGCACAGCCATCTAACTCTGCACTACTAGCATTGCTGGGGGAATAATAAGTAGTAATCCTGCTTTTATTCAAGCTAAATTAATGGAGTTAGGTCAGGGATTAATTTGAAAGTAAAACAACAATAACTTTCCATGCATGCTTCAATGTTTATATGCAGAATCGTCTACTGAACGCTTTGGCTCTGCTTGCACTTTTGCTTCTTTCAACTAAAAGCCATGTGTCACTTCAACGCGAGAGGCACTCTCAAATTCCATTCCATTTTATAAACCCCCCCCCCCCAAACAAAACAGAACAGAGAATTGAAGATAGAAGGAAGAAATGAAACAATAAAACAACATCCCAGATTCATTGCATCTAATACCTTGCATGCAATAAAAAGCGGTACTGGAAAAAACTGCATCTATCTACCAAGTACTGTAAGCCAAGTGTACAGTCTAGTATATTTGAAAAGGTAAGCATGTTCCTGCTTTCTGATCTTTCCATTCTCTCTGTTTCACAGCTTGTCCAAGTGAAATCAGTTACAACACTGCATTTCCCTTGACTTGTAAAAACCATATAAGAACTGGTTGGGAAGAGAACAATTTTTCATATAATAGTTTTGGCACAATCAACTACTCATTCCTCCAACCAAAATGCCACAATGTTCTCAAAGATATAAAGAAATGAGGTAAATTTAAAAGAAATAAATGAATCGTATAATTTCTTTTCTCAAAGGTACTGTTGCCAAAGATGAAATGGCATTGATATAAAACAGCTAAAAAAGAAGAATTATTGCCTGAACCCCAAAATTATTAGTTATTTAAAACATCTGAATAATACACTACAAACAGTCCTTTTGGGCCCTAATGCTCAAAGATGTGTCACAGTAACTGTGCTAGATATTTTAGGAAGATGCTGACAACAAAGCTGATTTGTACTTAAGATTGGAGATGGATGAAGAGGTTTAAAAGCAGAAATCTGACCTGAACCATCCATCAAAACTTCAGCTCAACTGAACACAAACTTCTTAAGTTCAGAAATGTTAGGTCTGGAGAAATTTGAGAAAAAAAAAATAGCCTTATCTGCCAGCCACTGCCTTTTGCAGGATACAATAGGAGACTTTAGATTAAAAACATGATATGACCCTATATTCTTCATCACTGTGTGCCGCTGGACTTGATGGTTCTAATTTGGAGAAGAGGAGGATGTGGCAGGGAGCCATGTGCCTGATTCTGCTCGCATAGAGGTGTAAGTGTGGAGCAATGAAGTCAGTGGAATTATACAAGTGCAAAACTGGAGAGTCTTTCCAGAGCCTAGTCCCCCATCCTTACTTCAGGACTTCTCTGTCTTGATCAAAATTCTCCCTAGGTAGCCAGTCCTTCTCCAGCCCAATTCTGAAGATGGAGGAAGTCTGATAATTTAGATAAGCATTTTCTCTAAATCAAATCTCTAAACCTACTGAATCATGGAGCAGTGATCAATGCCTTTCAGAGCTCCTATAGTGATCCCAGTACTTCTGGGAAGCCAAATAATAGCTTATTCGTAGCTTGGTTATTCTCTACCTGTTTGTACTACTCTAAATCTTGCAGCTCACTCTTTTCTTCTTTTCCTTCCTCCACTATACAGTTTTTGAAAAATTTAGATTTCTTGCCTAGTGCTAGACCTGACTCCTCCCTCACTTCAATTTTTAAAACAATCAGGAGTTTCTGAAGTAATATATACACTAGACTAGGCACCGTTATTCATATAACCAGGAATTAAGGCCTTGACCAAGACCCCTCTGAAATGAAAGGCAGGATTTCCACTGACTTGAATGGTTTTTAGATCAGTCTTATATGACCCTCAAATACTGCAAAGAGAAATATATAGGCAGACCCATGTGCCTGTGTTTTATGATGCTTATTAACATTGTGACAAATTTAACTATAATCTCATTCTCACACTGATAAAAGGAGCTATTTTTCCAGAACTAAAAGGAAACTGAAGGAATTGGGCAGTATAATTACAACCTAGATTCAAGGGTCATTTCAAATGTCAAAGCAGCATTATAAGTGTGTGGAGTCTTGGGCATCGATATGTGAATATAGCTTCTTACCCACATACATCTTCCTTTTGAAACAAAACACAGTCAACATACCCTACTACATCTCTCTTTCTCTTTAATAAAATTCTGGACTGCTGTGAAAATATAAAATGTTTATGAACTCACTCTTTTCTAGCAATCCATTCTGTTTCACTGTGCCTCTCAGGCTGACTTGTCTCACCTTAGTTTTCTGGATGAGTGAAGGAAAAGAAGGCACTAAAACAATTACTGAAGAGGACTTCACACCAAAAGAAATGCAACCAAAACCTAGACTTTTGTGGCATGGAAAGAAATGAATCTTTCACTTTATACTGACATGGATTTTCCACATGTGAATCTATCAGTGATCCTAAATATGAATTGAAAAATCTGCCCACCCATTCACTTTTCCCAGCTCCATAGCTTTTGAGTGCTCTACACATTAATCAAATTTATCCTTATAAAACTCACAGGAATAATAGACACAGAACTGAGATGCAGAAAGATAAAAATGATTTATTCACACAAATAAAAATGTCTGTGGCATAGCCCAGATCTGAGGGCATCTGATGAAGTGAAGCTTCAGCTCAAGAAAGCTTGAGGTTATACATACAATGTATATCTATCTAGCTACCCATCTATATCTCTCTATATATAGATAGACATAAAATTGTATGTATAACATCAAGCTTATAGATAGATAGATAGATAGATAGATAGATAGATAGATAGATAGATAGATAGATAGATAGATAGATATACACACACATTTTATATGCATATACACACATGCGCATACACACACAGATATATAGATCTACCTACCTATCTAAAATACACTCCCCACCCACCCTCTTTGGTTAGTCTCTAAGATACAGCTATACTATACTTGCTACTCAGCTCCTTTATCAGAAAAAAATCTCTATGAAAATTGAGCTTCAAGACAGGAAGAAACCCCCAATGCTTCCATCAAGGATTACAGTAAAAACAAGCAAAGGAACAACTGTCAGGCTAAGTACAGACAGTCAAAAAGTCCAAGGCAGAATCGATTCCATCTAGACAGCTTCCTCTACGCTGTGTAGATTGAACTGATAACCAGTTGATGTTCAATTTTCAATTGGAAAAGGCAGGGGGAGGCCTGCACTGAGCCAGGCCAGTAGGCAGGAACACTAGAGTATGTCCCCCGGCCTGTCAGCCATTGCCAACCCAGCCAAGTGGGGCCACCCCCAACTGGTTCCCGAGTACATGCTCCCAACCCTTTGCTGTCACCCCAAAGGGGATTGAGGAGCCCCCTGTTGAGGTGCTGGCCCACTTAGGGGGAGCCTTGCCCTTGCCCTGGGATTCTCCCAGCCTGAGTTCCCCAGCTCAGACAGCTGTGGTGAGCCAAGGGGAATCCCCCCTCCCCCTTCCCAGCAGACGATTGCTTCAGCCACTGCCACAAGAGGGAGGGAGAAAAAGTCCTCCTGGCCAGGTGCCTGCCTGTGCAGCCCAGCCTTGGGGGCACCAGAGAGCCCCCACCTTGGGAGGCTTCCCTCCACCCCACCCCAGGGTCTTCCACCCTGGGCAGCCCCAGGGAGCTGAGGGGAATTCTTCCCCTCCCAAAACCCACAGCTGCTTGCTTCAGCCTTGCGAGTCCCAGGGGTACTCTGGGGCAGCCTCAGGGAGTGGAGGGAATTTCTCCCACTCCTCCGCAGCTGGTTCTGCGGGTGTGCAGAAGAATGAGTCAAGTACTTGGGAAGGGAAGAAGTCCCCTCAACTCCCTGGGGCTGCCCCAAGTCTGGGGGAAGCTGGGCTAGGGTGGAAGGAAGCCCCCCAAGGCAAGGGTGCCTGGTGCCCCCATGCTGGGCTAGGCAGCCACCCAGCTGGAGGACTCCTCATCCCTCCTGTGGCAGCGGCTGAAGCAATCAGCAGCTGGAGAGGGGGAGGGGGGAATTCCTCTCATCTCCCCAGGGCTGCACCTGGCTAGGGGACCCTGGGCTGGGGAGGAAGCCGTGAGGCAGGTGCTTCCCTGTGCCCACTCCCCCGGGGCCTTGGCAACTCCTTCTCCCTCCCTCCTGTGGCAGCGCTAAGGGAAGCAGCTGACGGGGGGGGGGGGGGGGGGAATTCCCCTGGTTTCCCAGGCTGTCCCTGGTGGGGGGAGGGCTGTAGAGGGGCAAAAAGCCCCCACCACAGGGCTTTCCCTCCCCCCATATGCTGTGTAGACCTGGACTAGGGGGGTCTGTTTCCCTGCCCACCCCCATGTGCTGAGAGATGCAGGCAGGAAGCAGGCTATAAAGAAGAGGGGTGAAGCAGCCCCTGCTCCACTACAGCAGACAGCACAACCCAGGGCTGCAAAGCATCCTGGCATGCTGGGGGACTGTGGAATAGCTTGAACCAGGAAGGGATCTAGAACAGAATTTCCATAAACCAGTTTGACCAAATCAGTTAGTCTGATACTGCTTCCATCCAGGTTTATCTTAAACCGGTTCTGGCCATTTTGAAAGTGGCTAATGGGCACCGAGCTGCTGTTCTGGTACAGGTTTAAATCAGTTTCCAATCACTTAAACCAGTTTGTGTGTCACTTTTGTCCCTAGCCTCAGAGATTAAGTTCCAACTTAGTTTGCATCTATGCTGCACACTTCAGCCAGTGGTGAAGGAGTTAGTTTAGATACTGAAAGCAATCTAGTCATGGAAGCACTCCACATGGGGGTAATTTGCTCTGCATCAGATTATTTACCCTGGTGATGGGCAAAGCTTTGTGTTTCTGAAACTAGATTGCTGCTGGTCCCCAAATAAACTAGCTCATTTATAGCTAAAATCAGGTATTTCTATGCTGCCCTGTAGCGTAAACATACTTTTTGAGATGTTAAAAGTATTAAAAAGGAAGATTACCAACCCCCAAATGGGAAAAACACCTTGTTTTTGGAAAGGCAGATTAGGACAGAGCCTAACCTTCAGATCCCTCACCTTCCCTTTCCTGCTTAACCAATGGCTGAAACCCTAGCTGCTGCTGAAGACTAGCCTCCATATTATAGCCACTGACTTCGGCTTTCACTGGTGGGTGCTTTTTTTTTTGTTTTGTTTTTGTATTCCCGTGTCAAGTCCCACACACGCCCAGAAGAGGCACCACATTACTTCAACCCAGCTTGCCTGATGTGGCTTATGGGTGCTGAGCATCTGCTAAGTTTTGTCAGTGGGTACTTGAACCCTGGAGCACCCATGGAGTCAGCACCTATGGGTCCATGGGTAGATCATGATTTTGAAAAGAAATAAAAGCATTCTGCAAGGGTACAAAATAAGAGAGAGACCAGGAGTAACTAAGGAACAAAAAGTTGCCAGAAGAAAGTTTACCTTGATTAGTGGAACATCAAGACCTTTGAAAAGGAGAGACCATTATCAACACCTGTGGAGTGAAGAGCAACCAGCCATTAAGTCAACTAATTCCCTCAGCAGTCCAAATAGAAACGCTACTGTTGCTGCAAGCAGGAATCAATTATTCCAGGAAGAAAAATCAGCTTCCCTACTTAAGATATGCACCCTGATTTTGGGTGGCGATTTTTGGAAAAGAGGTTCATGGTATATGAGTATATATGGTATGTTATGCTGAAGGAGAAAAATAGATGAAAAAAATGAATTACAGAATTCTGCAATGAGTAAGGGCTCGAGGGCTCCAACAATTGGCTATGAAGTACGTATAAACTAGAAAAGCTTTCACCGTTTGGCTGCTGATTCAAATAAGTACTGGTCACCAGTGGGAGAAAGCTGGTACAACAATCTTCAGTGACTGATCTCAAATGAACCTGCTGTTGATGGTCTTGACCTAGTTTCAGCACAAAAGGAAATGTGTTAAAGTCACCATTAGTCATTTTGACAGAGAAAAGTAGCTTGCCATGTTAATTTGAAATAAGGCAGAAGGCAGGACAGGGTGGCACCATAGAGACTAACTGGTTCAGAGAAACATATGCTTTCATAGGCAACAGCCTCCTTAGGCAAGTTCCTAAAAGCTCCCCCTGTCCCTCCCCCAGTTCAGTAGTGCATCTCTATTTAGCAAACCAAAGCATACACTTGAAGGTCTAGTTGAAATTGAGTCCAGGTTCGGTTTAAGGCACACTGTGAAATAGTTTCATAAAATTGATATTTCCAATGTCCAGGCTTTACGCAAGTCCTGGACATTCTCGCATCCACAGTATGTAGCCTACATCACCAACATAACCCTTCTGCCTTAGGTTTTGTAGCTGCACTCAACTAAACTTATTCATAGACGATATGCATGACTTTCTCCCCTATCACTCGAACAGCTCTGTGCAACCTGCCTATGTTTGATTCTCTCTCAAACTTCACTTCATTCACCTGTTTCCAGGATAAGTCAGCCATAGGGCAAACAGGGTCACATGGCATCAGTAACATAACTAGGGGTGGGCAAGAGGGGCCAGCGCTGGGCACATAAGCAGTGGGGGAAAATATTATTTTGGGAGGGAGAGGGCTGAGCCCCACCTGACCCCTGCCCCTCACTCCTGCAGGGCCATTGTAGGGCTGGTACACAGTGGCAAAGGAGCGGCTGCACACTGAGTGGCGCAGGTGCTGCAGGATGTCAGCACTGTGGTGCTGCTACTGTCACCAGCTGCCGCAAAAAAGTTTGTGGGGGCTAAGCCCTGTTAACCCTAGCCTTCTGCCACCTATGCCTGGGCACCAACTTAGGAGGAAGGTCAGTCCCTCTCCATCCCTGCAGAATCCACGCTCTGCCAGTAAAAGCAACTCTACAGCATTGCTCTGGCAGCAGCAGCTGGTGCCTCACACTGCCTTGTTGCTATAAGAGCAACAGCTGGGGCAGGCAGATCATGCAGTGGCAGCTGCAGCCAGGGTCTGTTTTCGAGTTCCCAGCACATGCAAGACTCCTGCACCTCTCCCCACTCTCAGAACCTGCACCACTCCAGAGTTCAGGACCCATGCTCCTTTTTTGCTCTCCTGCATGGTTTGCCCAGAGTACCAACCCAGCTTGTTATATGTCTACATGGTATTAGGATTCTAGTGAGCCCCTTACTGCTGTGTAAAAGCCCTTTGCACCCATCCCTGAAATCTTTTTGCTTCACTGGAAGTTTGGGGTGCTTAGAACCTCTCATACTCAGGCCAGTCAGTGATTACTAACCAACCCCTCCCCCCCCCCAAAAAACCCAAACAAACAAAAAAAAACCCCTCCATAAAATCCACTGGGACTGTTCTGTACCAGTCAGCAATCTTATACATGCCCACAAGCTTTTAAAAATATCTCTAGTAAATAGAGGGTTTTGAGTATGGCATGTCTGTTACAGCACCTTGTCTGAGCATTATGCCTAAAGATAGTGAAACTGGAAAATTCCCTTCTACATGAACCTGGATAGTCAATGTACTGCTGCCTAATCATAGAGAAGTATTTGGAATTTGTAGTGTTTCACACCTCCATGTTGGAGCGCAGATATGTATAATTTGTTTCTAATTGGTTTTTAGTCAAATTGTTCCACTGAGAACAAGTTCCTGTGCATTTGCAGAAGACTGAGGAATTAGAGTATATAATGCAAATGCTACTCTGGCTTTTAAGCACTACATTTTGTGCACCTGCATTCTGAACACTTTTCTTGGCTCTTTTCTTTTCTTTTTTGTATGACAATGATATGATTGAAACATGTTTACTTTGCCTCCCCCTATTTATTTATATTGATTTCAGTATGCCAAAAAATAGTAGGATGATTTTTCTAAGTGGAAGGGCTGTTTTCTTTCTGCATGGAATGGAAAGAACAAAGGGATAGTGAAAGCAAAGCTGGATTTTTTTTTATTCCTCCTTATAACAGCCAGGATTGCAGAATGCAAGTCCCATCTAGGCTTACATAAGGGACTTTTGGTCAGGTCTCTTTTAGTGCTGGTTCCAGGTAACAATATATTTTTTTTTAAAAAATACCATTTAAAAATAATGTTATTTCTAAGGCAACTCCATTGTCATTCTCCTCATCCCCAAAGGGCACTATTAGGAACAGAGTGCACTGAGAACACGCAATCCAATAGAATGAAATGATTCATACGGTAAGTGAACTAGGGAAGTTTGAGTTCCCAAACCAATCTGTCAAAATTGGACTACAATAAAAAGTAAAATGGTAAAACAGTATAAAAATAACTGGCTAGGGTTTCAGCCTTCTAAAGCTGTAAAGGGTTTTTAAAAAAGAGGCAGAAACTTTGAAACTAAAGAAAGTTTTTTTATTCTTTATTCTTGAAAAGGAAGAGATTCCTGGAGGTCAGCTCCATCAAGGAAATTCAATTCACAATTCAAGCTTGTCAGTTTCAAAGCGAGGATGCTGCTCTTTTAAGAGGCAGAAAGAGGCAGCTCCTCCTGTGTAAATCAGAGTGCAGGCACATTTTTTTCTAACAGATTTATTTCTTTACCCATTTATTTGTTTGGTGTCAGGCTGCTTAATAGCATAGTGGTTTAAATAAATAAATAAAGTCAAACCAAACTGAAATCTAGGTCGAAAGATTTAAGCATGGCGAAGTGGGGGGAAACTAGATGATAAATGCTTGTAGTAAAAGGTGAGTTTTCTGAAATACATGGGGAAATAAAACAAGACCTTCAGTTTTGAGGGAAAAAAATGAAAAATGACTGACATCAAGATGAAAGCCAACTCATTTCTTCATCAGCACAGGGCTTGTGAGCATCTGGGAAACTAGATTCTCATTTCTTTTGTTTTGTTCCTTCCCTAATAATTACACTAATAATATATTTTAAAGAGTGGGTAATTCTTGCCAAAATGCAGATGCAAAATGGTTGACATGCTGCAATATCAAGTATTATTGTAAGGGACGCTGAAAACACATTTCAATTTGCTTCCCTAATGTGTTAGTTATATTGGAAGGGGGGGGGGGGGGAGCGGTGGAGGAGAGAGACCCCTAACATTTTTCACAGTAAAGCCTACAGGCCCAAATACAGCTGAAAGAAAATAATGCAGCCCAGCAGGAATAGCTCTTTGTCATTTGGACATGCCTCCTTGTTGGAGCCAAAACACTACTGTCCCACATCCAATGGGAGAAACTGAGAGGTAGGGTATTTTCCCTCAAGGGCGTGTCTACACGTGGGCATTTAATATGCATTAGCCTGATTTAAGGTGCATGTCTACACATGTGTGCCATTAATGTGCTAAAAGTGGCAATTTTAGGCATGTACCAAATTTAGGCACTATTAGTTAAAGCGCATTAACACATGTGTAGCTGCATTACTGTACATTAATGCAGGGACTTCAGCACTGGGTCTGCCCAGCCACTAGGGGTCCAGCCAGATCCCAGCCCCAGGGCTCTTGGCTGGCCACCTTGCCTCCTCCAGGGCTGGGCTGCTCTCTGGCAGCCCTTAGCTATAGGCTATAAAAGCCTCCAGCAATTTTGTGTCTTGGGGCACACATATCAGGCACCTGGACAAGCCTGTTCCTGTGTACAGGAGTCCACCAAACCCTGTGGTCCCTCCTGGAAATGACCCAGGCAGCCTCTGCCAATCCTGTCCCCTAGCTGGAGCTGCTCCTTGGCCACAGGTGTGTTGCAAAGGGATGCAGTCTGCTTCATCTCTTGCCCAGCCCTGAGATTCCTCCCAGGGCTATTGGCCCTGCTCTCTATGACAGCAGGGCCAGCACCTGCTCATGGCTCTTGCTCACCCCTAGCTCTGTCTCTTTGCATGCACTGTGGTGAAGCACCTTAGTGAGGAAGGTGTGCTTTCATGATGGCTGCCAAGTGCTGGCAGCCAGCTTTGGCTTCAACATGGCTGCCAAGTGTTGGCAGCCATGTGTCTGGAGGCTGGAGCTCCCCCTGGTGGCCACAGGGGCACATTGCTGAGTTGCACTGACCTGGGTTGAAAGTTAGTCCCAAGTCCCACCACGTGTAGACACCTGCCAAAAAACACTTAATGCACACTGGCTTAATGTACATTAAATCTAAGCCCATTTAAATTCACATGTAGCTATGCCCACTATGTACTGTGCAGAACTGCACAAACTAGTGCACAGACTGTGCCATTCTCTCAAATGGGTGCAGCTCACAGAGTCCCTATTCCCTGTGACAGACCTGCTCCCCAAAAGGCTGTGTGGAGGGAGCAGTATGGGGCTTTCTGAAGCACAAAGACTGCAATTATCTTTCTTGTGTTTAGATTATATGGTTGGAAGGCATCAAGCAGGGACTGGGACAGTCTAGTTCCACATCATTACAAGGACCCAAATCAAAATGAGAAGTCAAGGTGCTTTCACTGTGCAGCCAAGAGCAGAATTTAGCCATTTTTTATTAAGACTGTTTTTTATAGAAAGGAAGTCATGTAATGTGGATACTCACCTTCATACATGACAGCTTTGTTCTTTGATACAGAGAGTTGACACTGTTCTGCATACCCTATCTGAAATAGCATGCTCCGTGCACACCCCTTAGCTGGGTGTCTGATCAAAAGCCCACTGAAGACACTGAAAGTCTTCTCTGTTACTGCAGTGGACTTCAAATCATTATCCCTGATCTACTCCTTACTCATGTGAGGAGCCTTGATTTCAGTACTAGCATGAATAAGGAGCACTGGTTTGAGTACAAATGGAATCTTCATTGTTTTTTACAGCAGAAGTAACTATAGCAAGGCTTGCTTTTATGACCCATTGTGTAAAATATTACTCAATAACCATTTAAACTCATAAAAAAGCCTGTCACTAAAAAGCCCTACATGCAGCACTCCTAATGGCACCTGCCAAAGGAGGCTTTTAATTCAAACACTACTTCCTTATGTGTCAGTGCCAAAAGCCTAGCCACCTCTGCTCTTCAATGTTAAAATTACAGCCATTGTTCTGTCAAATGAATAGTTTTATGACAGGTATTTAAGCTAATTTTTGACACCTGGAATAATTAAGTGGGGCTGAACTAACTTGGAATTATGTTTTTGGTACAGTACTAGTTAATAGGAAGAATTCATCTCCCTCCCCCCCCCTTTTTTTTTTTGCATTTGATTTTATTGTACTATTTAATTAGAAACCTAAACCTCAGTCACCAACACTGTACTCCAGGGTTCCACACACCACCATAGAGGACAGCTTAACTGGCAGTTTAAGCTGAGATGCAAATCTTCCTCATCAGCCAGGTGCGACAATCAAAGGGACATCTACCCATATAAAAAAAAAGGCTGCTCAGGAAGGATCCATACTCTGGAGCAGTGCTATGGGGTAGAACACGATGTAGGGCAGCTGACAGAGGAGGTGGGCAGAAGGCAGCAATCGATGAGTGAGCAAAGAACTTCTGTGCAACAGTAGTGGATTCTATAGTTTGAATATATAAAGGAGTGGTAGCAGAGAAGATGTACTGATTCTCCATAACAGTTGCAGGTTTCAGCCCCCCTAAGACCATATCTTAATTGCTATTAGCTCGGTTATTTATACTTGAGTTAACTCTGCAGAGTTAATTTAGCTAGCGAAAGAACAGCTACACTGCTGCCAGACAATTAAAACCCCTCCACATTTGATTTATGATGTGGATGGGACAAGATGTGATTTAGGGTATCACTTAAGTTATAAGTTGTGTTAACTGCAGCATAAAGCTCAAATCTGTATAAATTAAGGGGAGGTGACCTATGGTTTACAGGTAAAGTTGGGGCTTTTGTGGCATTTGGGAGTGGGGGGCTTTGTGTTTGCAGTACTGTACCTAAGTAATTGGGAACTTTTCTGTGCTGCATTATAGCCGGTCAGCAATGAGAAGTAGTGGCAGGGGTCAGGTCCTAGGCTAAGCCCACCTTAAATCCAAGCTGGGTCATTTCAGCCCACCTCTGGAAAATTTTGCTGAATGCTAGTGTAGATCTTTTTAGAAAGCTTTACATACTAGGGCCCTGTATGAGTACTCAGTTGAATTGGTCATACTGTCCCCAGAATTTTGCCAAAATCTCTTGCTACTGTTTACTTACCTTGATCCCTGCTTCCATTTTATATCCGTTCCGTTAGAACTGTGAATGCCGGCACGAGTAAAAATCAAGCCTATTCTAACTTCAGCACATACACATTCACCAGTTTACCCAACACCTCTGTTTGGTCAGTCTTGTTTTCCTATACTCATTGGCAAGCCACCTCAGATTTAGGCCCTTAAATAGGGTTTGTTGGGGTTTTTGCATTATTTTCTTTAACTGGTTATTACTTAACTATGTTTAAAATTAGATCACTTCCTATTGTGTGGTTCTCTAACATTTTACTTGTACCATTTTACCATGTAATGGTTCCATTGATTGCTACCTAGAAAATAAATGAAATTTCTCGCCTTAAGATTTCAATTTATCAAATTCAAGACCCATAAAAAGGATTATTTTATTTCCATACTCTACTTACTTTGGACATGAAACTCATTGCCACAGGAAGCTGCTAATGGCAAGATGCTAAAAGGGATTTGATATTTAAATGATTGTTGAAAACCACAGTCAGAATGGTTAATGTTAATAGCATTTTGGACACATTAAACCTCATGCCTCTTTGTTAGAAAGCAACCTCCAACTATTAGGGATCAAGACATGAAACCTACTGGGCAGGCAAGTTATCCTTTGTATACAGTGGGGTTTGTATAGCTTTCTCCAAAGCATCAGCCATTAGCTGCCAAAAGAAGCAGGATATGGGACAAGATAAGGGCTGTCCAAATGATAAGCAGGGGATCAAACAACCCATGGGCTGCACCAGAGGGGATGATGGCATGCTCGCAGGCTGCACCAGGACATGCTACTAGGCCCTAGGGCCACACACCATGCAAGAGCCCCCATTGCTGATGTATCCATTTTTCATATCACTTCCCCAACACCACAGCAATATGCGCACGCAGCCTGATCCTCAGCTTTCCAGGCTGCACTGGTCTGCCCCATCCCCTGGGGTTGGGGCAGGAAGCAGAAGAAGGAGGGAGATTGCATAGACTCCAGGTGCTGTTGAAGTCAGAGTGAGGGCAAAAGTAGCAGCTGGAAAGGAGCTGTATGCAGCCCATAGGCCACCAGTTGGACAGCACGTGACAAGATAAAACTAAGATTTGTTCTATACCCAAGATATTACATGTTTCCCTTTACACCAGCCAAATGGGTTGCAATATGCGAGTGTTTTTCAACATGTTGATCAGTGAGACATTTACTTTTGTACAACTATTTAGTATGATTACCATTTGAATTATGCATTACAGTGTAAGACTGAAAAACAGAATACAGCATAGTGAACAAAAATGATGGCTTTCCAGGAAACACCATCACTTCAAAGAAAAAAATATCTCCATGTAAGTGAGGGCAGAAGCATCAGTCATATGATATGCTGCATATATATCTCCCCCATGCATACAACAAACTCTCTTTCTTTTTCCTTTCTCTTTCTCACCTCCTATCTCCAACTACTTCTCTTCCTATTGAAACATAGTAACACTGAATAGATAATATTGCTACTTTTATAATCTACAGATTTCCTGTAGACTTCCAGCTAGCCAGGATTAGCTACCAGAGACTGACAAACTCCAGTTGTGCTGTAGCACATGAAAGTGTACTGGTATTTTTAGAGACGCTCAGTGTTAGACTGTGGAATCCATCCCCAGGAGCAGGACATGCTGGCATAAAGGCAGAATATTACAGTCTGAAGTTTGTATCTGTTAAAAAGAAGCTTCACAGAAGAAGAAAGCCTTTTCCTATAAAGCAGTAGAATTCTTTAATACTTCAGCCACCTTGTATTTTCTAATGAATTCATTTCAATGAACACTTGCATTACACCCTACTACTGCAATACAGGAAACCCTTGCTATTCATAAATTCGTGGATTCAAATATTTGTGGGGGAGGGCAGAGCCAGGAGGTGGGCGGAAAGCGAGTGCCAGGGACGTTGAGGGAGGCAGCAGTGGCAGCATCTTCTCCCCCAAAGGCAGCTCAGAGCCACGGCAGCAGTGGCGCTTGGGGGGAAGGGGTCGGTCCCCAGGCACTGCGGGGGAGCCCCAAGGATGGGGAGGGAGGTGGCGCTAGCATCTTCTCTGCCACTGCCACCCTTGTGGGGGGGAAAGGGCAGCTGTGGGGTCTGACAGGGAGCCCCGTCAGTATTCGTGGATTACGCCATTTGCGGGGATTTCCAGAACATATCCTCTGTGAATGACAAGGGTCTCCTGTACAAATGAACCAAACGAAACAAAACCAGCCAGAAACTATTAACAATGGTGACTCATTTTTTCTTTTCAAAGAAGGGTGCCCTTCACAGTATTTCAAAAACGTCTGCCTTAGTGAACTGCCAGATGATGATTTGTGCCCATCACAGAAATCTGGATGTGCATATTTGCAAACTCAGTGGTAAATTAATCCATACTGCCTAGTGTTTATTTAGAAAAGGCAGCATTTATTTTAATTTTCCATCTAAACAAGTTCTCTAAAGAAGAAAAGTGTTTCTGAAACACAATAGCAGCAGTGCGGCTAGTTATAAAGTAAAAAAGATACAAGATAAACCATTACTGTCTGCTCCTGTTTTTGGATTGTTTGAAAATAATGTCCACTTTTGGGGGCAGATTGGTGATGAACACAAAACAGTGTCTGTTATGATGGACTGTTGAGCTCTTTGGTTTTCAAAAATGTCAATGTCAAGTGACTAGAAACAGAGATAGTCTATATGACATCAAGTGAACTAAACTTAGTGTTATTGCTAATGAAGACTTGGAAAGAACACATTCATTAGTTGTGTAAGATGACATTAATTAGTTATGGTACTTCTACTGTACCAGTTAAGCTCAAAGCAAACATGCCTTTCATGTTATGTGTGACAGGTATTTCAAGAGAAATCTTAATCTGATGCTCTCTCTTATTATACACAGTATACAACATTAATAATACTTAGAAATTCCTGCAGTTAAAAAAAAAATACATCAGACTGAATTGCTTCCTTGAGCAAGAGCATTTCTGGGCTCCATCTTGTAATTTATAGGTAGGCAAAACAAAAAAAAGCTTGTATATGACCTTCCCAACTATACAGTTGATCCAATAAAAGATAACACCCATAAACTCTTTTGCCTTATGCAGATAATGAAGCTTCAGAGTAAGGAATAGGCCATTTGTAAAAATATGATTCTCCAGATCTATGACTTTCAACAATAAATGCATACAGTGGACAGCAAGGGAGGGCAGTGGATACATGGGCTGGAGGAAGAGAGGAGATGGGTTCAGACCATGCTTATATCTCTTGTCTTCCATTATTCATCCCTTACATCAGTGCATCTGAAGCACCTCCATGAACTCACTGCAATTGGTTGGGTCCTAGGCTCTTATCAGGCATCCATAAATCCTATTAATGCCAAAGAATTTCAGTTACGTAAAATTCCCATATGACATTTTTGTTTCCATGCTTTTCAATTCAAAGGTGTTCTGGCTCCATATTTTTGCACATGTGCACACACACACACGTGTACACACATTCACACACTATAAATATATATTCCAGTTGCAGAAAAGCCCTGTTGTGTTTAATTAGTTATTGCTAACAGAACCTGTGTGACTTCTGGTTAATGAATATTTTACAAGAGGGCAAAAGTTATCCGATCTGGGACTTGAGACAAGGTCTGATACATTGGGAAAGAGCAGGCATAAGAAGAAAACAGATTCTACAACACTGCCATTACGTGCAGAAATAAATCCTTCACTTTGTTATTTTTAAAGTGTCTAGCTGTTTGTTTACAGAGAGAGTTTGCAGTATAATCCAAAGCACATATACCTTGTTATAGCAGCCTTGCCAAACAATACTTCTGGTCACCATGTTATAAAAGAAAGAAAATAAAGAGAGAGAAATTTGGAATTTCACAGTTTGCTAAAGGTGAAAAATCAGAGCTCTGAGAAAAGATGAAGAGACCTACCTTTGTTCGGTCAAGAGGAAAGATGACAGAGGAGACATGTAGCAAGGACTAAAAATATGTAAGAGGATGTTATAAAGACAACAGGGATCAATTACTCTCATCAGTCAATGAGGACAGAACAAGAAATAATGAGGATAAGATACAGTAGGGAAAACTTAGGCAAAATATTAGGAAAAACTATAAAAGTCTGAAAACAATCAGATAGTGGAATGAGCTGCCAGTAGAGAGTCATTGTGCACCATCAAGCCTAGAGAAGATTCCCATCTAGTACTGATGAGTTTGGAACACCTAAATCTATCCTAATGTGAGGCTTACAGATTGGATGCATTGGTTCTGGCCTAAATCCAGTCCTGAGATAAGGGTTTAAGCTCTGCGTGCAAGTGTAACAGTGAAAATGGATGGAATCCTTGCCTCATCTGTCAGGGTGTTCTGTACCAAGGCAGTGGTAGCCTCTATAGCATAGGAGGCAGGACAGTAGGCACAGCCTGTTGCTTCCTCTTCTTGAAAGATTTTAGTCCAATTAATCAGTGCAGTAACACCCTACTTCAAACACATCATAATCTCCAGTCCTTGTTCAGTGTACTGGGGAAAGCTGTAGGATGCAGAGAGCAGAGAGTCCATCAACCTATATCCTCTGTTGCTTACTCTTCTAAGGCAAAGCAGGACAGAGATTTTAAGTTCCTTCAGACCCTTCCATAGCCCCACCATGTGTTCCTTTACCACCAACAGTAGTGAAGCTATGACCTGTAATCCTCAAACTTCCTCTGCTTCAGCAGTGTGTTAAAAAACTGCTGGGCAGTTAACTCAGGGCCATTCCAACTGCTTGCCACAAAAATCTCTGAAGTTCATTACCAATGGGCAAATCTTGACATTACAACAGGATGGACAACATGCTCCTCACTCTGTTTTTGCATGTCCATCATAGGACTTATCATTTTCCTTTTTTTGTGTACTTGTGACAAGGTATTTAGCAGATTTGCAGATTCATTAGAATCTGACATGTCATTCCATTGGCGCTTCTGCTGTGGCCTCAAATTTCTGACCTCTGGCCTGTCAACCATGAGCCTTAGCACCCATGCTGCTCCAGCCCCCCCCTCCCCCCCCGGAGAACATATGAGTCATGTAAAAAGAGTGAGAAAACATTTTTGACAAAAATAATATTTTCCTAAAACTATGCTTGTTGGGGAAGCCAAAACATTTCACAGAAAGACAGTAATTAAGCAATCAATGGGAAGGGTGGAATTGGGAAAGAAACCTGACCTTTTCACTCTGAGACTGGACTTTTTGACAATCTAGTTTCATAAAAACATTCATGAAGGGTTGTATTCATTCCAGTATTGAACACAAACCATGGTGAAATTTTGAGAGCTGTTGCACAATCGAATGGCCATCCTACACTCAGCTTTACATATATGTTCCCTTTCTCTCTTTTTTTTAAGCAGGTAATTCATTATCTTCATACACTGACAACTAGACTTGGGGCCTAACTTACAAAAATGAAATTCTAATTGAGATTCAACCTTCCTTGAAGTTTAGCTGCTGGAAAAAGGGTAAACCCAAAGTTCTGGCTTGTAGAAAAGGACCACTAAGAGTTTGAAGTATGGACAGTTTGACATTACATTGAAATTTGGTCATAAAGCATGATGCTTATGCTTGATTTATTAGAAAAAGTTCCAGCTGCTGAAGGAAGACTGTGCATGAGATTTTACTTTTAATTTAAAAATAATATTTTTAACTCTCAGGGTTGACCTGTGAAGCCAATGAACTCAACAGACTCAGAAACTGGAAGGGAACTAACATTTTTTTTTTTTTAATCTCGTGATCTTGAAATACGTAGCTGAATTATGTTTATAAACACCCAAAACATTATTTTTCTTATTGTAATGAAACTATGACTGTAAAATACCTTCATTGCTACCAATGTTACATAGCATAACTTCATGGTTCACAGATATTTCTGCGGGGCCTCTATATTTTCATCAGTAGCAAAATGTCTGTTAGTGGTAAGCAAGTGAACAAGAAACACGATCAGGTAACTATGATTACATGCACTAGACAAAAGTGTTACATAAACTATTCAGTTCATTATACTATGTGCAGAATATCCCTACTCCATTACACAAAAAAAAATTCTGTCTACTCCACATGATGATGAAACATATTATGGTCACTTTTTTTTTGTTAAATCAAAATTAATTTTTAAACAGTGGGAAAAGCAGTTACATTTTGAGAGAAAAAAATATTTAAATGATTTACATTTTTTTAAATGCAACAAATAATTTCAATTTAAATGTATTCTACAGGACCCGGTAGGAGGTCTCCGAAATTATGCCTTTCAGAAATTACCATCCTCAATGTTATGGCTCAATTAACTTATTTAAAGTATGATTCATCTTCATGAAAAATATTGTAAGATAGTTTTCATAAATTATTTTAAGCTCTTTTGCAGAGCATACATGTGTATACACATATATACGTGTGTTCAAAGCAAAGAGAAAAATCAGAAAGGGAACTGATAGTTCTCAGTATTATAAAACAACAAGAGGCTAATTCTGACTTCGTCACAACCTGCTGCCCAGGTAGCTCCTGGTACATGTCTCTAGATATCCTTTAAAGAGGGCAGCATGCAGGTGACACCATATATCCTAGCCTATAAAGTGATCCCAGTGACACCATGAGATGACTTACCTAACTAAATGACTGAGCTTAGGGAAGAATGGCAGAATCAGGCTTTTTCTACTCAATAACATATATGTACAAGTTTTAATATATGGGTACTGGAGTAGAGAATTTGCTGTGATAGCTACATGATGATGTCTCTTCTTTCAGGAGATTAGGGTAATAAGGTCCAATAAATAGTTTACCACCAAAATGAAAAAATCAATGAAATTGCTCAGATTGCATCTTAGAGCATATAAACTCTAATGGGAATTTCCCATGAGTAGTGGCTGTAGGTCTTGGTCTCCAACCCAGAGCAGTTGCATAGAACAGAGCAGAAATTGACATTCTACTCTGGTGCAACTTGAAATTCTACAGAATTCCTAAGCAACCTCTTAAATCTCTTATATACAGGAGCCTCAGAACATCAATTTAAGGAGAAATAAAGTTAAATGATTTGCCACAGCTGGAGAGGCAACCATGCTGAGTTCATTTATAGAGATTACCTGCTATATTATCTAAATATGAGTTGTAAAGGTCCAGATAACAGTATAACTGGCAGAGGTAATGGCTATAAAATTCTGATATCTAACAAATAAATAAATAAAATTGGGAGTTTTATTCCAAACTACATTGTACAGATCAAAAAGTAACAAGTCACCAACCATATAAAAGCACTATAATTTGTCCCTGATAGGAGTGCACCTTCAGAACCACCAGACGCTTTACTAATAATGCTGTGCAGGTCATGCTAACAGAGCAGCAATGGAGTTTTACACCAGAGGTGCACAGGGAGAGAGAGAAAAGAAAAGATGCTGGGATGGAATGAAACAAAACCTCTATGTGTATCCTGTGTATGGACCCAATCCAGCTATCAGATACAGTACATTACATAAAACATTCCACATTACTTTTTACACTGCCCAGTTGGCATTTCTGCTGCAAAAGAAAGGTTTGAAGTGAGTAGTTTCTCACATGCTGGCAGCCAGAGAAAGACCCGTTCACTTTGCAGCATCAACCAGGAT
Organism: Alligator mississippiensis; assembly: GCF_030867095.1. Classification (NCBI taxonomy): domain Eukaryota; kingdom Metazoa; phylum Chordata; order Crocodylia; family Alligatoridae; genus Alligator; species Alligator mississippiensis. Next base: position 202,598,378 of record NC_081824.1, read on the forward strand.
GAATCATTCTCATAACTGAATTCTTTGCCTCAGAGACTGAAACTCCACGAGCAAAAGAGAGAATGGAGGATAGCATGTGAAGACCAGGGCTGTGCGAAATGGCACCGTTCCATTTCGGCTTGCGTTTCAACGGAACAGCATTTTGTTTCGAATTTCGTTTCGATTCAAAACTGCTGTTCTGTTTCGTTTTGTCGAAACAGTTTCACTGTTTTGCCCATAGGCTACAATAGGGAAGCTCAACACAGCATATAACTTTGTCATTTCTGGCCTGATTTGGATGAAATTTGCAAGAATCATAGCCCCTTCTGAGGGCATGAAGCCCTGGCAAGTTTCAAGAAGATAGGTACCAGGGTTGCAGGGAAACTGCACCTCAAAGTCTTGAAAGCAAAAAAATCATGTCATGTGTATGTGTTAAGCCATAGCAGGGTGAAAACTGCAGGCTTGCTAGCCCCTGCTGCAGCCACGAAGCCTGCCAGCTGTCAAGGAGCTGGGTACAGGGGGAGTCTGGGTTCTGGGGCCCTGTACCTCTAGCTGCTGACAGAAAATCCCCTATGAGGGGTTCGGACTTGATGATCTATTGAGGTCCCTTCCGACCCTAGAATCTATGAATCTAAAAACTCGTGACATGGGTGGGTGACACTCTGTGTGTGGTAAGGTGTGTCCTCACTCAACTGACACCCAGGCAGAAAGCAGGGCAGTTCAAACAATGCTGTCTTTTATGCAGTTTTTCCATCCTTCCCCCAGAGCACTGGGATTGGAAGGGACCTCAGGAAAGGATGACAGTGACTGGCCAGCTACACAGGCAATAATGAGAGCTCTCCTTCCCCCCTCCCTCTCCTTACTTTAGTTTCTGTTTCCCTGCAGGCAAGCCCAGCTTGACCTTCGAAATGTTTCAACTTGCCTCTTTCATTTCAAGGCCATTTCAAAGCTCTCTGTTTTGTTTTGATTTTGCTGTTTTGAGCTTGAAATGCGTTGAAACAGCATCAAAACGAAACTGCCAGCATACCTACCAAATTCACAGATCCTGCCGTTGAAAGCTTTTGCTGGCATCCACCTTTTATGTTATTTCTACTTGAAATTTAAAAACAAAAACTAAGTATTTTTACTATCAGTCACATGTGTATGAATCTGTTGGATTAGTGGGACTGGCATTACTATAAACTGAATTTACACCTCTCCTAAAACACGCAAGTGTTATTGCTCCCTTTCATGCAAACCTATGAAACTTTAACTGCTTTCTTTGCCCATGTTGTTATTAATATTTTTTATGGCTTGAGCCATTAGTTCATTATGCAAACATACACTGGTGGCATGGATCTGCTTGTACCACAACAGTCTTTTATACACTTAAACCAATTAACTAAACTCATATTTCATTTACTGGGTACCTAAGTGGACTGCAGCACATACGTGTGCTCCTTTCCTATCCTGCTTAAGTGTCTAAAGAAACATCAGTGAAAAGTAGGCGAGTCCTTCTCCTCTGTTTTTATGACTTAGTCTTAAAACAGGTTATACCTTAACAAAATGAAAAAGTTAAAGGCTCTTCAGGGACTGAAGCAGAGTGGAAAAGAATCAAGCTTAGGCACCTAGTAGGTAGAATGGGATCTTGCTGTAAAAATGCATCATTTGTACATCGTGTCTTTTTCTACATATATGCGTACAGCAAAAGCTCTGTTAACCGGCACCCATGGGAAATGGGGTGTGCCGGATAGCCAAATGTGCCAGTTATCTGAGAGGCCTCTTTGCCTGGTCGAGCAAAAACACCCTGCCGATGCGTCCGGTGCATCCACATCTCAGATTAACTGTGCCGCCCCACCTGCCCTCCCCTGGTGTCAGTGTGCCAGGGGAAAGGGAGTGGGGGCTCTGCGCAGGCTGCTCTACCCCACACAGGCTGCTTTCCTCTAGGCTGTGGGATTCGACAAAACCAGAAGTCCCACTCCTGGTTTCCCTTTTGCCACGTCGACCTGTGTCAATCAGCATGCTGGTTAATAGAGCATGCCAGTTAATGAAGTGCCAGTTAACACGACTTTTACTGTATATCATAGACGTGTGAGAGGATAAACATATAGCACCAACAATCCCAAACTTTCAGAAATCAGGAGTCATGCTCCCAAATTCATGATAATGTCTTAAAATCATAACTGTATAAAATCATAAATATTGGTATACTAAATTGGTCTTCTTGCTTTTGAGGCTTCAAGACTCATGATTTCAATCTCAGCCCTGCAACAAGAGGTCAAAACCCACTTAAAAAATAAAGTGAACATTTAATTAATCACACATCTACAGGGATGTGTTGGTGCTTTTAGAAAAACAAATTCTGGGACTCTCTACATGTGCAGGATCATACAATTATATGGCTCTAACACATGATCCACACAATCATGCCCCATGCCATGCCACACGTGCATGGCAGGAGGCATCATTGTGGAATCCAGCATATAATCCTATTATGCCTTATTGCCAGTATGAGGGGAGTCTGGGATCATGATACTGGGCTCCCTTGCACTGGCAAGTAGGAGATTCACAGTCTGGCTGTACCCCACACACAGCCAGAGCTGTGAGACCCATCAGCTGAGCACAGTGGGTATCCCACAGCTACTATGATCTTCCAGCTGTGAGGTGTGTGGAATGCTCCTGAAGCTGGAAGATCACAGCTACTGCAGTCTCCCAGCCATGGGGATGCATGGAGCCCACCGCAACTGGGAGATCTCAGCTGCTGTAATCACCATGTGGCAGGAGTGAACTACGCATATCCAGGCTGGGAGATTACACCCCTGGGGCTGGGCTGCCGGGACCCACATTCCTGCAGCTGCTGGGTGCTGCAGAGGCTGTCTCTCTCCTCAGCTACAGGACTCCCAGCCCTGGCAGAAGTGAACTTAATCTTAAACAATCTGATCACAATAATGTTGCTACTTGATATAACTTAACTCAAAATACATTTTAAAAATTGTTCATGGAAAAAGAATTATCGAATGCAAGAAAATTCCTGACTATGCAAACCCTGCATGTCACACGATCCATAATATTATATGAGGATGCTGTAAGTGCTGGGGAGGGGGGAGGGACAAAAAGGGGGAAAATAATATGTAAAACTTGGGTGCTTCAGATGTCTTGAGCTTATAGCATTACGCTTCTACAAATTCAGCTAAGGTTAATGGGAGTTGTCAATAGGCAGCCCTGTGAAAGAGGTGCCAAAAAGTACAATTGGAAATTCTGCAAGTAATGTAACTGAACAGAAATGTGTACTAAAAACACAGACAACTAATAAATCTTCTCACTACCAACAGCACCACAAAAGAACAACAAAAATAACCACAGGGGAAAGATTTCTCAGTGCTCTTCAAGAGCAGCTGTTTAAATATCTCAATTTTAAAAGATATTTTCTTACTTTCTTTATTATTCTCTTTTCCCACTGCGTGCGTATTTCTGGCAACTTTCACTTAATTACTAACAATGATACAATAAACCGTCTAGAATAATAGCATGATCCAAGCAATACAACTGGCTATCTAATCCTTTTCCTTTCCACATCTTTCATGTGTGAGGACCTTACCTTTAGTACCAAGAACACTTCTGTTTGGCAGCTCTATCAGTGAGTTCACTTACAAGATTCTGGCTTGAACCACTGCAGCTCTTGCATTTTAAATGCATGCAGGAACTGTTCTGCAGGTAGCTAAACTCTGGGGGCTGTTGGACTCGAGAAAAACAGGAGGTGGCTGGGATGTGGCCTGATTACAGAAAACACATCAACTAGAGAATAAGCTGGATCACATGGAATAACAGGCTGCAAGTGAGAAATAACCAAATCCTGAAAACAAAGATGAATGAGTAAGAACACACCTTTGTTGGAAGGGTACAGAATATTCTTTGTGTGCAAAACTTAAGAGAAAATGTCAGGTAACTCTGTTAATCACCTGCCCTTGAAAAGGCAGGTTTGCTTCACTGAAGCAAAGAAAGTTGAAGGAATGTTCTGCTCCCTTAGAACAAGAAATGCATTCTGAGAAGCGGGCAGAAAAAGGGAATGTGTTCAGAAAAAAGTGCCTTATAAATTATATGACTAAATTGTCTTAAAGGGAGGTGAAGGAGGAGAGCTTCTATAGATTCAGTAGTAATACTGTGCACCTTGCTGGGAATATGCCCTTTTCTGCCCAGAAAGATTTCAGGGTTATGTAGACATTGCTGGATGAGCAAAGGGAGCAAAGAAGTTTTATCCTTTCAAAGAGTATCAGTGAATCAGAAATCCAAAATCAAAACACAAGAGAGAAATACTGCAGAGTGACATGAGAGGCTATTGAGGTTTTCCTTGTTCGGGGGGAGGGGGGGGCGGGGGGGAGGGGCAGGGTTGGATAATTTAGTTTTACTACTCATGTTGGAAATAAAATTATGGCCATTATATACATACTTGAAGCTATAAACTAGATGGGCAGAGCTGGGGGAATACTACAAAGTATATAGAAACAATTTTTTCAAAGCAACTTCATAAGTCATTTAGAAAGTACTACCAAAATCAGTGATGATTATTTTTTATGAACATTTGTGTTTGCAAGATAGGTCTCACAAAGTAATTCAAACATCCGTAGCTCTTTACCTACAGCCAGATCATGACCCATACTGTAGGGTCATGAAGATTAGTTGAAGAGCACAAAGGTACCCAAATTTCTCACTGTTCTTTCTGTCTCTAATTACAACTCACAGCTTGGAGTGGAGAACTTTCACCAAGGAAACAACTACCACACATTTTGTAAACGATGGTGGAGGAGTGAACAGCAAAAGGAATACACAGAGCTTTAGGGCGTGTGTAGATGAAATGGGGACCCTAAATTGAAGCAGTGGGTTTTAAAAATCATAGCTTCAATTTAGGGCTGATTAAAGCCCTGTGTTGTGCACACATCCCACCATTACCTGCCTCTCCGGTGGGGAGGGGAGGGGAGGAGAGGGCGAGCTACCAGCAGGCGGAGCAGTCCCTGGGCTGTGGGTGCGGCTGGTGCCTCCCTCCACAGCAGTGGCAGCCCCTCCTCACCTCCCTCCCCCCCCAGTGGCAACCGCCTACAGGCACCTGGCTCAGGTGGTCCCAGGGGGCACTGCAGCCATGAAGGGACACATCGCCCCCCCCACAGCTCAGGCACACAGGCTCAGGGAGGGTGGGGGGGAGGGGATTGGGCTCACTACTTTTCTTGGGCAGAGTCTGCCTTCCCGGGCTACTGCCAGGCTGCCTGCAGGGCTTCCTGCAGAGCCATGGAGCTACACAGAGCCCAGTGCTTCGCTCTGCGGCTGTAGGGGAAGCAAACTAAAACTCCTTGAAGAAGTTTTAGTTTGCTGCACCCCAAGTCATTTAAGGCAGCATATTGCACCTTAAATGGTGCAATATGCTGCCTTAAATGAGTGAGTCTCATGTGACTGGAAAAGAGAAAAAGGGTGTGTCCTTGGTCTGCTATTATTTATTATTTTCATTATTGATTTGGAGAATGGCCTTGAGTACACACTTACCAAAGTGTACATATGACGCAAAAACTGGGGGAACTGTAGACACTGAGGAGGACAGGATTAGGATTCAGCATGACTTAATAAACTGGAGAAATGGTCTGAAATTAACTGAATGAAATTCAGTAAGAAAAAGTGTGAAGTCTTGCATTTACAACAGACTAACTGCATGCACAAATACAGATAGATGACTGACAAAGTTGCAGTACTAGAGAAAGGGATCTCTGAGTTATAGCACAGTGAACTGTAAACTAAATATGAAACAACAGTATGTTCTTATTGCAAGAAAAGCCAATCGCATATGGGATCACATTAACAGAAGTGTTGCTTCCAAGTCAAAGGAAGTGATTCTTCCACTCTGTTCAGCATTGATCAAGCTTCACCTATAGCACTTCAAAGAAAATTTATAAAGGTAGAAAATTAGGGTTGGAAGGGACCTCAGGAAATCATCTAGTCCAACCCCCAAGAGAGGCGTAGACAAATTGGAAAGAGGCCAGCAGAGAACAATAGAAGTGATTAGAAATCTCAGAAATATGATTTATGAAGAAAAACTGGGATTATCTAAACTAGAGAAGTCTGGGGAAGGAGGCAGAATTTGATGACAGTTCTCAAATATATGAATGGTGGATATAAAGAGGATGGCTGCAGGGGACAGGATAAGAGCTTAAATTACAGCAAGGGAAATTTAGGTTGGGTATTCAGAAGAACATTTTCACTATGAGGGTTGGAACAGACTACCTGAAGATGTAGTAGCATCTCCCTCCATCTTTAGACATTTAAGAGCAGGTTAGACAAACACTTGTATTGAATGCTTTAGATAGATGATCCTGCTTTGAACCGGGTGTAGGACTAGATGACCTTCTAAGGTCCCTTCTGGCCCAATTATTTATGAATCTGTGACAAACAAAAGCAGGACACTGGGAGCTAATACATTATTTGTTATTATTTGAAAGCACACTAATAAATTAGCATGATAGCACCCGGCTAATTTATCTGGCTACAGCCAACTGCTGCTATGACCTGTGCAGCAGGCAAGGACTTTGGGGACAAAAAACATCCTAAAGGTGTTCTAATAATTTTCTACTCCTGTTTATCCTCTCTCATGTTATACTGATATCTTTCCTTAAGAAATTCAAACTTCAGTGGCATCAAGGCCCAGCTCAAGAATGTACTTAACACTGCACATGGAAATCTTATAGAAAAGGAGGGTTCAGTTCCATCAATAACTGTTCACTGTACATCTGTACAGTTATTCCCAAACTGCATCATTGAATCAGTGTCAGAAAAGCAGCACTATTTAATGACAATTCTTTTTGTTTTAGTTTCATCTAGTCTGATATTTCTTCAAATCTCTCAACTGTACTGTACTTACAGGCTGCAGTATAGGAACTAAATTCAGACTGCACTTTGCTGAAATACTCAAGATCCAAAGCATCTTGCAGTACAAAAAAGCAGCAGAGCCTGACTGCTAGGAAGTTCCCGTGGAAACAGGATTAGCCTGTCTTTAGAAGATACATGTTCATCTAATTGATTTTAATGCTGATCTAATAAGTATAATGCTGTTAGCATATTTCTCTTTTTTCTCCTGTCGTTTCCTATGACCATTTCAGTGATTATTAAATAGTCCATAACAACATAAATTAAAATGTGGAGAGGTAAAGTTGCTGTCTCCAACAACACTCTTAGTCTAGGAGCAGATGCTCCATTTGTTCCAAGACAAGCACAGGCACAACTTATTCAGGAACCAAAATATCCCAAGCCTGGTATGTACACATGCTGCCTTTCCAATCAGGGTTTAGTGAACAGCTGAATGCAGTGCTACTTTTTTAACACTGATTCAATGATGCAATCTGGAAATAACTTTACAGATTAATTTTGCAGGATCCTGGGATAAAAACTATTACTTTTATCCAAGAAATTGTTTTAGGATTTCCTGGGACAACAGACATCTGTACTTTGTCCTGGGATAAATTGGTTTATCCTGGGATAGTTGTAATGTCTGTTTCCACTGTTACATTAACTAATAGCAAAGGTGGCTCAGTACTAACAGAAGTCAAATGGTGTAAAAATTCAGCCTCATTTGGCTGGAGACATCCCTCTTTGGCTGTTTCCCATGCATACTGAAGGGTTAAAAGCTTTGAGTCCATCAGCCTATAAAGTATTTTGAGATTACATGTACAAGAACTTGGAAATCTATGAGAAAATCAAGTGGTTTGTAGGGGTTTTTTTGTGTTTTCTGATCTGCTTCAACTTTGTAATTTTCAATCTACAAGGTCTGTTTATATTTCTTGGTGGTTTATTATTCCAACTATAGTAAAAAAGACATTTTTTATATTTTTCTAAATAAACCTATTCCTTTCAAAAGCAGCTGATTACTTGAGCAACATCTGAGGCCTTGTCCTTTTAATGCTAGTAACCAGTGAAAGGACCTTGGGGCTAATTATCATCTACCTGACCATTTATCAAATAGACATGTAACAAACTGATGGCTTTTAGTTGTCAAACAGATTTCATGATCACCCCAGTGTAATTAGGAACAGGCAAAGCAATGCATCATAAGCTAATTAAATGGACACTATCTGCTTAAAGTCTTTGGCCCTAGACCTTGGCTTCAGTTTGGTAGGTCAGAAATGGTACTGCTGAAAAACTGTTTAAGCCAGCACCATATTTCTGAGCCAGCTGTGTGATGATCACCAGGTGTAAAACTAGCAGTAATCTATGAGCATGAACAAGCATTCACAGGACTCAGCCCAGGTTTAGGCAACTTAGTGCAAGGCACCTAAACCTGAGTCAGCATAAAATGCATGCAAGTGTTTGCTGCTTGCTGGGAGGAGGCATGGGCAGCCAAAAGGAGGAGGTGAAGCTTCCAGATACCCTGGGGTGAGGTAGTTAAGGGAGGAAAAATAGACAGATCTAATAGTCTCTTTCTACATATAAAAACGCACATTTTTAGGTGTACCTCTGCCAGATCCTATTCAAACTACTGGACATATGAACTGACTTAGGTGCCTAAGTGCAATTCTATTTCACCTCGCTTTGCCCGAAGAACCTATTAATGCATCTGTTTGGTAACACACTATCATCTTATCCTATTGGCTGAATCACAAAAAAGCAAGATGGGAAAAATGGCACCAACTAATTTATTGTAGTAACATTTTTTCATGGACTTTAGCAAGATGGAACAGGATCACACTTAGGCATTGATCATATTTATATCTACTAGGTGGACTGGAATCTGTCCACTTTTTTTTAGTTTTGAAAATTAGGGTCCAAGGGCAGAATTTACATTGCAAGGCAAATCTTAAGCAAAGTGTAAGTTTTAAGAGATGTTATATAACTAATATATAGTTTCTTAAATAAGCAGAAGCCTACTAGTGATTTGTTGGTAAATCACAAACATTTTGGGAAAACCCTATGGAACAAATACAATTCTAACTGTTGGACACCTAAGTGGAGGTAGGTACCTAAGTGTGATCCTATTCTATCCTGCTCAAGTCCCTGAAAAACAGCTCATGTAGAAGGTAGACAGTAGGGGTATGTGAAGTGGGCTGTATTCAATTCAAATTCAGCCCGATTCAAGGGGTAGCGATTCAATTCGCTGATTCGGATCACTGTCCCAATTCAATATGAATCTGAAGATTTGATTCTGATTCAGAGAACCAGCGATTCGGCCATAGACACAGCTTTATATGTTTTTTCTATGTACCTCAAGGTACCAGGTGTGGCTCATGAACGCTGAGATGCTGGGGTGGATGGAGTGTCCCACGGGAGTGCGGGGTGGGGAAGAGGGGGAGGTCCCTCGCATGATCAGAGGCAGACCTGGAAGTAGACCAGACTTAATTTCAGTCCACTGCCGAGCACGCAGGGCACCCCCTGCACCTCCAGCTCAGCTATCAGCTTGGGGGGGAATGCCAGGTGCCCCCCCAGACCCAGGAGGCACCAGTCATGACCAAAGCTTCGCACAGTCCTAGTGGACAGGTCCTTCTTGTGAGATCTACTTCTTGTGACTTAGCCTTAAAGGTAAGTTGATTGTGTCTTATGAAATAAAGCAGGGTGGAATAGGATCATGCTTAGGCACCTAACTCCACTTGGTCATCTAACAGGTGGAATAGGATCTGGACCTACATGTGAATGGATGACTGACTAATTAACAGAAATGAAAGAAGATGTCACAATGACAGAAAGTATTCATCACTTACATAACCCTTTATTATAGAAGAGTGAAGATTCTCCTGTTAGCAGAAAATAATGGGGAAGACATCAGAGACAAAAGTCTGTGGGCCAACTTGAGAAACTTAAGTGCCATAAATCTAATAGTGTCTGCAGGAGTGGAAAGAGACCTAATGATAAAATTATCTAACACAAAAGAGCTATAAAGAATCAGTGCTTTCCTGAAGAATGGAAAGTAACCACTGGGCTCTGATCATCCTCAAAAGCAAAATCCTCAAAATCCTTAAAGGCCTCATGTCTCAGTTTCAATAGTTATGACTTCTAACACAACTCTCATTCAGAGTCTCTTCCTATTCCTAGCAAAGTCAGAAGCAGTCTTCCAGTTAATTTCAAGGGGCATCATATTGTAGTATGAAGATATATTTAGATTGCCGAAGCCAATGCATTGTGGAATTAAAGAGTAACTCATGCTTCATTAACCTGTTCTTTCAAAAAGTTAATAAAGCAATGAACAAAGGGGAGCTTGCAGGTACATAACTGGTTTTCTTTTCATGGAATTCTTTTAAAGTGGTGGGAAAAAAAGATAGCAACTTATGAATTACTGGTAACAAACAGGGGAAGCATAGAATTTAATAGAGGTGCGTTTGAGGGATTGGTATCATTCAATCAATTTGTGAAATTATTTGGGCTCCGTGAGATGGTAGGATTTTCCCAATGACAAAAAGTGATATGGATTAGTACAAAATGAAAAGACCTGTGAGAAACTGCAAACGAACCTTGGAGCACAAAGGCAAACACAATTAATTTTAGATTAAAGGCTATGGAACATACACTAAATAGTAATCTAAGTGTCTCCTATATACTGATGTGCTCTGAACTTGCATGATTCCATTGAGAAGTCTTTATGGTCAACATTATCTGTACAATATACTGAATGAGTTAAAAAGACAAATAGGTTATTGTGATATTTTCTACCTAAAATGAAGCAGAAAATAATACATAAAACATTTCTCAAATAAAGCAATGATGCTCCTTTGTGTGTTCAGTTCTAGTGGCTATACTTCAAGGTAATCTTTCAAACCAAGATTTGAGTTAAGCCCAGATATACGTACCGAATGCGTCTGTTAACCAGTCCATCCAAGGCACTTAGCACAGAAATGCAATAAGTGTTGACCTTTTAAGCCTTGAAATGATGTGGACAAGCTGGAGAGAGTCGAGTGGAGGACAAAAAAAATGGCTAGAGGTCTGGGGCACATGACTTATGAGGAGAAACTAAGGAAACTGGGCTTATTTAGTCTGAAGAAGAGAAGGCTGAGTGGGGATTTGATAGCAGCCTTTAACTACACTAAGGGGGGTTCCAAAGAGTTTGGAGCTAAACTGTTCTCAGTTGGAGGTTTTTAAGGCCTGGCTTGACAAAGCCCTGGCTGGAATGATCAAATTAGGGATGGTCCTGCTTTGAGCAAGCAGTTGGACTAGGGGACCTCCTGAAGTACCTTCCGACCCTAAATTTCTATGATTCTGGTGGTATTTAGTCCTAAAAAATCTGAGGAAGCATCATTAGAAATATACAAGATTTAAATGCAATATCCTGCAAGAGTATACTGTCAAACACGGTACTCTCTAAAGTCAACAGTAAGGCTAATAGCTATAACTGCTTTCAGGACTGAGTGAACGTTAACATGCCAGAATGCATCAATTCTGTGCCACCTTCAGCCAACCAAGAAAATTTCGCAATGGGAGAAAATACTTTGGAAAAATAAATTCTCTCTCACTGATTGTCTCTCTCATATTTTTACCACCAGTCAAGCTATGTGCTTAATTTCATTTTAATTTATCTATTCACTTCTGCCAAAAGAGATAAATCTTACAGCCTTAAAACTTCATACGACCTGCAGGTATACAATCAGAAACTTGGTGTAATTCAATAGAATTCTGCCATAATAACGACAGGTTCAGTGTGATCAATTGCCACGCTACAATTTTGTACTCCTTTCACCAAAGATGACACCCAGAGTTGATGCCCCAGTTGCCTCCCCCCAGTTACACTAGTGATATTGCCCTGTTACTGATAAGAGCATGAAACACAGAAGACAGATGCCCATGGTGTTTACACTAATGGAAACAAAGAATAGAAAACTTAATTCTTAAGGCTGGTGGCTTTCATCAAAAACTAAAATTAAAGCTATCCTTTAAAATAAAAAAAAATTTTTGCCAGGATCATGAACTTTACTGTATCACCTGCTTCAAAGTCAAATGAGAACACTAGTAAACATTGGCTCAGAACTACAGTGCCCAATTTCTTCCTAAAATCAACATATTGATCTTCACCCTTTAAGAACAAAAAAGAGTATATTCACTGAGATACCAGGTTAATGCTTCAATATATCCCTGGTACTCAAATTGCATGGCATTTCTGTGATGTGGGCAAATAGGCATTTGAGATAAGGTTAAGAGTAGCCAATCCTTTCAACCTGAAACTGCTGTAAACTCAGATATTAATCTAAGAGTTTAAAGGCCATTACACTGAACAACATCTACACAAGATTTTGCTTCTATAAGGAAAAAAAAAAAAAAAGGAAGGCCAAGTACAAAGCTGGAGTAAATTGGTGGGGCTTTATCAAGGTACACCAGCTGAGGTTCTATCCTAAAGTCTACATCTGGTATATATTTGTTTTCAACCTTCCTGGCAAATAGCAGTACTTCTTTTTAAATCCTTAAGGTTCAACTATTAGGACCATGCCTGTGAAAACAAAAAAAAGAAGCAAAAAACCTTTATCCAAAATACTTTACAGTTTCATTACTTTTGTGTGCTATTGATAACATTACTTTTCTCCCTTTAGCAGTGGCACTGTTTAAAGAAGGCTCTACAGCACTAAGCATATTTATTATTCAGGATTGGCATGCATAATCTTTTAAAGCATTACATATGAGGAATGTATTACTAAATACAAAACTGAATATACTTTATTCTTAATCCATTTACGTGTAACACATTTATTAGTTAAGTTTCTCATTACTACTTTCTATCATTCATAACCATAGTACATAGACTTACATATGTTAAAAAAAACCCAAAAATCTAAATTAAATTATGATGGAATAGTTTGATACTGACTTACATATTTTCACTTGATGTATTCTCCATAATAAGGATTACAAGCCTGGCTCTGAGTACCCTTATTTTTTCTTTCAAAATAAATGAGTTTAATTTTAATTAACAAATCCATCACTTATTCTATAACGTGTTTGCTTCACAACAAAATCAAATAAGAACTAAGTAGTTAACATATTACATTATAGTAAAAGTTTCTGATTTGTATTCTGATTTGCTCAGAATACACTACACTTTTTGATACATAGTAGTATTTACTGCTATAATATTAAAGCATCCTTTTCAGTAATACCAACATTATTAGTGGAAATCCTTTCTTCCTACAAGCATACAATAACAATGTCGCTGTCTATATTACATGATTGTCTTTTTGACCTTATTAAAAACATGATAAATAATCAATTCAATGAAATATTATTAGCGATTTAGAGAGACATGGAAGCTTTTTTGTCAGGGTGAGACTAAACAGTATAAGATGTAGACAACCAAGTGCCATATAACATTCATCACTTGCAAGGTAAATGACTTCTTCTGAATTCACTCAGGCAGAAAATGAACAGCTGCCAATGTTGATCAGAGACAAGTAAAATGCTGCTTCCAGGGACAAAATTCCCTTTTGTTTTCTTTCTCTTTAGTTAAAAACAATATTCCTTATACAAAGAAGAGGAAGAATAAAAAGGTATCATTTATGCCACAGGTGGTGTATGTGTTACTATGGAAGGTTCTGTGTGCCTCAGTTTCCACCTCTATGCTGATGATTAGACTTTTATTCAAAGATGTTTTTCACAAAACTTAACTCCTCACCATAATAAATATTGAATTTTTTCAGTGGAAGGTCATATAAGAATGCAAGGTGTTACTGGACTTTTACTGATGCACTACAATTACTACAAGTCTGTTCTCCACTGAAATCAGGCTGTGGGACTAAGTAGGCACACCCGAACTAGCTTTGATTAAGAATCTTTAGAGAACAATAATGACAAAGTCATGACATAAGAAGTTTGTATTTGGGCAATATAAAACTATTGGGGACCTGGAATATTTACCTCTGGATGACCAAGTCTTTCCTACCATACATACCAAAGCCAACTAGATTATGGTTAGTTAAGCATGTGTACTCATGCTACAGTCACACTTCTAATTCTGGTTTAGACATGACCAAAATGAGCATGCAACGTGTTAACAGAATACAGCATCCTGTTTTATGTAGCCGAGTATTTTAGGTAGAACAAAATTTTTAAAAAGCCACTATCAAATGAAAAAATAATGGAAACATAACGATGTTCCACATTCTGACATTTGTAACTCCTTGTCAATCCAATAAAACCTTTCAGTTATTTTACTAGGAATATTTTTATTCATGTAAAGCTTCCATTTTCCTGAGAAAGAAAATCTTTTCTTCTGCCACACCAACAATACTTTTTTAAGAAAAGCAACTACATTTTAAGGAATTTCAAATCTGTGACTATTCACAGCTCTTATCCCATCCAACACTGGAATCACTGTTATACAAACTCTTGTATAAATTTATGGCTTTACATATAAATATTTGTGAAATGAAAGTGGATATTTTCAAACATATCTAATTTATGTGCTAGTTTAGAGGTCTGGAGTGGACATATTTTCAAAATTAAATGCAATGTCCTCCCTGATGTAAATACTGCATTAGGTAGCTTTGATTTCACATTCTCAGCGTAGGATTCAACAAGCTCAAGGACAGCATTTATTAATTAATCATTGTTAAGCCCATATTCAGTATTACTAGAGGTAACATAAAACATCACATCCTCTTTTTCTCATAAAAATGTGAGGAGCCTTAAATGACTAATTCCTGACTTCAATAATTTAGGATATTCCACGTTTGTGCTGTATCTGCACACAACTTACTACACTAACTTCACCCCTCATATAA